>NC_138175.1:35267732-35595258 GCF_964165515.1 Mesoplodon bidens
GGATGTGTGTTTTTTGGGTCAATGTGTTTGCTGTCTCTGGGTTTGTTTCTGTGTTTTGGGTTTGGGTATGTTTGTGGCCTTGTATTATTTCTTGATTCTATGTATTTGCATCTGTGGGGATTCTTCTCTGTTTTTGTGCATGTCTCTGTGTGTATATGTCTATTTCTTTTAGCGTGTGTGTGTGCGCGCACGTGCGTGTATCTGAGTGTGACAGGCAGCTCCCTTTGCTGTGTACCTGTGTGTTTCTGAGTCTGAGTGTGTGTGTGTGTGTGTGTGTGTGTGTGAGAGAGAGAGAGAGAGAGAGACAGACAGACAGACAGACAGACAGTCAGACAGGCATCCTTCTGTTGAGGAACCAGCCCCTTCCTTGAGAGAGGCCTGGGGGCTTCTCAGCACTGAAATTGCTGGCTGGGCCAGTGCAGGTCTGTGGTCATTTCTTTGCACCAAACTTTCTGGTGGAAGGGGAGGCAGGGATGAGGTTCCAAAGGGAAGGGAAGTGTGGAATTTTTAATAAAGAGAGACAACTGGACCCTGGTCTCAGAACACCCAGAGCAATCTGCGAAAGGAAGTCTGCTGCTTTTGGTCCTTAATCCAGAAAATATCCTTTTTTCATGCTGGGGGAGGCCAGTACCAGGGCCTCTACCTGGAGCCCCGTGCCCAGCTGAGGGCAGGCAGCTGGGGGAGGGTTTTTTTCAAGGACTTGCCTTGTGCTGCTAGTGATTTTGGGGGGTTCTCTTCTCCTGGTTTGACCCATCCAGGGTCAGACAGTAATCTAGGACAACATTTCGTGCTGATCTCCTGCAGGGGAGGGGAAGCTGCCTCTGGGGGCCCCTCAGGCGCTGTGGGAGGCCCTCTGCTGGGTACGGTGATGAGCTCACCACCGTTCTACCAGGGACCCTGGAGAGCATCTCAGATAGAAACTGCTGCCTTCTGAGTCCCTGGCAAAGTTCTTGGTCTCCCCTCTTGTAGGAAGTGATTTTTTTCCTTTTGTGCTTTGCTAAATAATCTCCACTCGGCCTCCGGGCTCCTTGGAGATCCAAGGCCCCCTCGTAACCTAGGAATGTGAGCTAGGGCTCCAATTTAGCTTTTCCACTTGACACAGGGAGAAACAAGCACAGAGGCAGGGCAGAGTCTGGGAGCCGACCTGTGGGAGGTGCTACAGCCCCACCAGAAGTATGTCCAGATGGGACTTCTTAGAGGGAGGGTCCTGCGGAGGTCCCAGCAGACTTGAGGGATGAGCTTTCCTAACAACTTCCAAGGGGCGGGGGCTGCTCATGGCAGAGCTTTTGTTCTGCTGCGTGCACATGGGTCTGGGGTCAGCAGTGGATTTCTGGGATAGCATCAGAGAGCCTGCAGTCGCCACCAGGGGTCCCCCCTTCTTTTCACTCTCCCAATGCAACCTTCCCTTCCCCTCTAAATAAATCTTGATTAGGTATTTAAAAGATGCTGGTTTGGGCTGGGGACAAATGATTAGTCGGCCTGGATGAGCGGCATCTTCCCCTACGAGCTGTGTCTAGTCTGACACCTGGCTAACCTTCTATATCTTCTCACCTGTTCTTTGAACATCAGTGGGAAATTGGGCATATGAACTGGGGCATAGAGGAGTTGAGATCGATCTGTTAGAAAGTGATCTGAAATGAGCAAGGAGGGGTGCAGGGGTGGGGAGGGGATAACCCTGTGGGTGGGTGGGCCCTGGCTGAGCGGGGGTGGGGATGGAGTGGGGTGGTCACCCACCTTTGCCAAGTGGGTCTGAACTTCTCGCGTGCTTCGCCTTTTGTCTAACCACCTTCCCGTCGCACGTGGCGGCTCCTAGACCGTGTGTGGGTGACCGTGATAAGCTCTGCAGCGAAGAACTGGCACGTAGGGCTGTTTATTTACATTTTGGTTCACAGGGCTCAGGGGCCGGGCCAGGGAAAAAGCAATTCACTCTGCAAGTGACTTCTGCAGAATTCTGTCTCCGTTTTTCTAGGGGAGCATCCAGAAGGCTTCAGCGGAACGGGTCCCAGACTACATTTGAGTGCTTCCTTTGTTGAGCAGATGATGATGATGTGTAGTGGTTGTTATTACTTATTTTGCTAATTGGTAATGTTCCTTATCATTTCGGGCGAGTCGCCCCTCTCTTTTTTAAGTTGTTTTCTTTGTTTTTCCTCAAGTAATATATTTTCCTTACCAGAAAAAAAAAATGCTGATAAATAGAAAGAAGAGAGAGAAATCACCCTCGTTTTCACCTGCCTGGGGAAAACTGCTGTTAACAATTTGCTGTTTACCTTTCCTGACTCTGTGTTCACATACATGTAAACACTGTGAAGTTTGATATTTATAGAGAGAAGTATACACATCAATAAATAGGTAATGACTTGTTATTGATGCATAACTTACAGGAAACCTCGCATGTCATAAGCATATAGCTAGCTGCATTTTCCCAGACTGAACCTATCAGCTCAGATGGTGCTGGATCGTGACGCAGTGTCACCTACACCCCAGAAGACCACCTCCTGCCCCCTTGTAGTCCCACCCCCCAGAATAACCAGGATCCTGACTTCTGACAGCAAAGACAGTGGTGCCTGTTTTTGTTCCTTTATACGAATGGAATCACTGCGTACTCTTTTGTACACGTGTTTAGTTTTAAATGGATTTATAATGTCCGTGCTATTTTGTAACCATTTCCCCCAACAAGATACGGTGATGACGCCTCATGTCAGCACACACACCTCTACACCATCATTTTTAGTGGCTGCTTGGTGTTCCACTTTCAAAAGTGCCACGATTTATATTCCCCGTTGGAGCTCTTATCTTTTCACTGTTATAAACAACTTCCTGTGAACATCCATGCTAGATGGGTGACTTTCACCTCCTCCGGGGACAGGGTGGCCAGAATGGCCGTGGAGGGAGGGGCCCTCGCTGGGGCCTGGCTGGAGGAGCCCAGGTTGTCGAGTGGAGGATGCTGGCGTCGCTTCAGTTTGCCAGCTGGACCTCATCAAGTGCGGGTGTTAATTACTGGGAGGCCCCTGGTTCTGTGAGCAGGCGGGAGACGCTGGGGCTCACTCGCGAAACAGGGTCACCTTGAAACAGACGCTTCCAGGGGGAAGTGAAACCGAGGAGAAGACCACGGGGAAGTGCAGGGCCGGGCACCGGCTTCTCAGCAGTCTCCTCTAAGTCACCCCCGTGCCCTGGAGCCTCTGTGTGGGACGTGCATAGGGTCCCTCTGGCCCTGAATAACAGTATGTGCGTCTTCGTCCCCAGCTTTAAGGGGGGTGAGCGGGGAGCAAGAAGACCCATATTTGTGGCTTACCCCTTTGCAGAAGACCCTTGGACTCTGAGGCAGCTGGCTCTCCCTGCATGTTCTGAGAATGTGGCCTGAGAGAGCACTGTGGCTCGGGGATGGAACCGGGGTTGAGAAGGGGGACTGCCTGGCAGTCCCAGTCGGGAGCCCAGCTGTGCAGCGCGCCCGGGCCAGGAGGCGCCGCCCCGTGGCCCCAGCCAGGTAAGCTCAGGGCTGCAGGCACGGCAGGGCCAGGTTGGAGGAGAATTAGGTTATTGAATTTCTTCTGTAATTCTTCATCAGGGCTGCCGCCTGGATCTGTTGCAGGAAAATCAATGTGTTCTGACTCCATAATTTCCCAGGTTGCCCTACTCCAAGTACATTGTGCACGGAAAGGTGACATCTCCGGTCACGTCTGTATGGACCAAATATATATGTGTGTTTGTGCATACACACACACGCACGCGCACACACACACACACACACACATCCTCTTTCCTCCCTTCCCCCCATCCCCGCCCCATCTCCACCTCCCAGCACAGGATTCACTGGAATTTCACAACCTTTGCATGCTTTTGTGAAAACACTCATTTGTGTTTGTGCCAGGCCGCTAATGGCGGACACCAAGGTCTGCGAAGCTTACCTCTGCTCAGCTCTCGTTATGGCGAGGAATGTGCCGTTAATAATGCATCTATGGAACTCAGCTGTGTGGGAGCCAAGTAATTATCCCACTGTAGCGTTCCCGGCTTCAGTGTCATCACAACTGGGGCTTCATTAAAAGTCCTACCAGAGACGGTGTTGTGTGCTGCAGCCTGTATATATATTTTTTCATTTAAATTATCAGCCTTGCTATGGCTCAGAGGTAATTTGACTTTTTGAAACCGCTGAGCCCCTGTGAATTCCCCTCCCCTTCTCCCTCTCGCTGCTCTACCAGCTGATCAGCCCCAGAAGAACAAAAGGTTTATCTGAAGCTATGAAGCATATATTCACCAGCTTCTGGCGTCTAGATAAAAAAAAAATCAAAGTACTCCATTGAACATGTTGATATGGAGCAAAATGCACACAGCTAGACACTAAACCTTTACAGGGATTTGGGCATTTGAAAAGTGATACCCAGATCAGGGCTTGGCTACGTTTCTTAGCCCAGAGAAGAGCAAGTAGCAAAGGAGGAAGAAAGAATGTTTATAAACGAATATTAAAGGCAGCCAATGAATTGCGTCAGAGTTCCCCACCTTTCGTCTTATCTCTTTGTCTGATTTTGGTTGGGTGGGCAGCCAGAAACCTGGATAAGGGCACGTCCCAGGGAGATTGGGGTTCCCTCTTTGCTCTGGACTTTGAGCTGCTGAAAACTAGAATGTCGAGTGGGAAGAAGGGTCACGGTGACTCTTGGTAGAAATCCTGAGAATTGGGATGGTGGTCCTCTTTTGTTTCTCCTGATTCTCTGTGACCTCTTCAGCTTTCGACAGGGTGGGCTGGGGAGAACCTCAGAAAGGGACACCATCTGAGCACTTTGCCACTCTGAGCAGTCCCTTCTTGGGCTGCCCGGGAGTCTTGCATTTCCTAGCTCCTTCTGTTTTGTGTGGAGAGCAGCCACCAGATAAAATTGGCGGGAGCTATCCAGTTCCCTGAGTGAATCATTCATCACAGAGAGCAGATAGGCACTTGATTGGCAATGTCTGCCACGGGTAGCAAGGCGGCACTGTTCCTGTCCAGTCGGCCCTTCTTATCCACGGGTTCCACATCCACAGATTCAACCAACTGTGGATCAAAAATATTTGGAAATAAAAATTCCAGAAAGCTTCAGAAAGCAAACCTTGAATTTGTCGTGCACCACCAACTATTTACATAGTGTTTACAACTATGTATATAGCATTTACATTGTATAAGGTATTATAAGTAATCTAGAGATGATTTAAAGCAAGAGGGTGGATGTGTGTAGGTTGTATGCAAATACTAATGCCATATCTTATAAGGGACTTGAGCATCCTCTGATTTTGGTGTCTTCAGGGGTCCTGGGACCAATCCCTGGTGAATACTGAGGGAGGCTGTCTATCTGATACTTGTCTATCAAATACACTTGGTGAACTCCTGTACTCCTGGATCACGGAAGATATTGGAAAGGTGCAGGAAGCTTTTGACATGTTTGGGAGGCAGGCATAGCTACAGAAAACATCTCATAAGCAATTTATGATTAAATGATGGAGAACACTTTTTCATCAGGAAAGAGAATATGGAGTATGGAGTGGTCCAAAAAGACAATCAGAAGGATGTAGCATGTTTGGGCACTGATGAGACTAGCTTGGGTGGAGTTTAACCTACCAGTGAAACCATGGGAAGGGTGTAGCCCAATTTGCAGCAGCTCATACCCAGATGGAGGGAAATGGAGAAGAATTCCATTTTTACTTTGCATGGTCCTCATGGGACCCTAAGGGAGTTCTGTCCTTTGAGGATGAGGCTTAGCCTCTGTTTGTGCAAGACTGGAGCTGGCTGCCACCCATCTGGGCAGAGGCCAGGTGTGCTCACCGTAGGAAGTTGTTCATCCCCGTGCACCAGTACATCATGCAGGATCCCTGTGGCCTTCTGGCAACTGGCCTCTTTGGTTTAGAGAGTCAACCCCAGACACAACCTCTTGAGGCAGCCCCCCTGCCTTGGGGAAGATCTACAGGATCTCTGACTCTGCCCCAGGCTTGGACTCTATTTCCTCTCATGCCTAGTCTTTATCTGCCAAATTTGTGCCAGGCTTTGCACTGAGTGCTGGGGACCCTGATCCAAGGCAAACAGAACTCCCCCACACCACTTTAAAGGAATTTCCAGTCCAATGGGAGAGGTAGACACATGAATGTGTGAATTCTTTTTTTTTTTTTTTTTTGCTGTACGCGGGCCTCTCAACTGTTGTGGCCTCTCCCGTTGTGGAGCACAGGCTCCGGACGCGCAGGCTCAGCGGCCATGGCTCACCGGCCCAGCCACTCCGCGGCATGTGGGATCTTCCCGGACCGGGGCACGAACCCGTGTCCCCTGCATCGGCAGGCGGACTCTGAACCACTGCGCCACCAGGGAAGCCCGAATGTGTGAATTCTTAATACTAATGAATGGGTTGGGGAATTGTGTGGGTGGGGCAGATATGCGAGGTTAGGGAGTGGTCATGGAGGTTTGAAATGGAGGGGCATTTGAGCTGGGCCTCTGATGAACAAGTAGGAGTTTACCAGAGGGAATAGAGAAAGATAATTCTAGGTGGTGGGCACAGCAAAAGCTCAGAGGCATTAAAGAGAGCATGATGCTCCTTGAAACTCTTTTTTCCAGGGTCACCAGTGACTCCTGATTGTGGAAGCTGATGATTTTTATAGTCCTACTAGGCCACTGGACCCTGTTGACCACTCCCTGAGCTGTGTCCTCATGCATATCTGACCCCCAAATCTACAGTCTCCAGCCCTAGCTTCCTTCTCTTTCATGGTTCACCCTCACAGCCAGCTCAACATGCCTGAAAATATCCTCACCCTCTCCCGCACCCCAGCATCAAAGTCCCTCATCTCAGTCCTTGGCCTCAGTGGCAGCTCCTTCTGTTCATCCCCGCGACCCCTACCCACTCGGTTGTCGGACCCCCATTGCTTGTAAGCTGGCCAGCCGAGCTCCAGCTCTGGTCCAGGAGGCCTGCAGCTCTGTTTGCCATAGAGGCTGCATCCTGGATGCCTCATACATGTGCGTGCATTTGCCAGACCCGAGGCCGGAGGCGTTCCATTCTTTGCTTTTGTTTGTCTAAAGCCAGGGACCATTTCCAGGGCCTGTCTGTCACGGTCAGGGTCTGGGGAGCCCTGTGGGGGAGGAGGATTCAGACTTAAAGGAACACTTTGGAGGCTGAAGACGGTCTCCTGAGATGTACACACACTTGGAATTAGCCGCTCAGGTCAGAAGCCTCTACCCATTTCTGGGAAAAATGGGTCTTTGCCTCCTTTTGGGACAGGGAGTGTATGCTTGTGTGAACCATCTTGGAATCATTTTGGCATTTAAACCTCTACAAGGGCCGCTTGTTCCCATCAAAGCCTAAGACGCTGTGCCCGGCGATGCTACACCCACCAGGAACGAGGTCGCTCCTCCTCCCTGGCAGCTGGGGCTGGGCTTTCAGAAAACAAAGTGCCTCGCTGCTCTTCTCTCCAGCAAGGACTCAGGGCGAGCAGGAAAAAAGCAGCCATGCACGTTTCAGCATCTGGGGACCAGCTCGGAGGCCCTGGGTCCTGGTTCTCTCTGGTCCGGAGCTGGAAAGAAAGAGGCAGAAGAAGTGTTTGAATACTGTGCTGTGAAGGGAACAGTCCTGCAGCGAGGCAGTTGTGATATTAGAGCAGGCCTCCTAAGAGATCCCCTGGCTCTGAGCTGTGATCCACACACCACATTCGCAGACAGCTGGTCGCCCAGCGTGGGCTGCGCCTGCCGCTCGGAGCTGGCACACTGGCGGGGACCAGGTAATGCTCTAATTTCCCTCGTGCAGATGCGGCCAGGAATATCTTAATTTATTGGTGTGCTGGCATGCAAGAGGGAATGCTGCTGGTGCAGCCTTGCATAACTATTAGCAAAAAATGGAGCTGATAGGGGCTCGACTTTTCCTAAAGTGGGTTTGAAATAATCATCGCCTTTTGTTGTGTTTGGAAGGGCTTGAACAATTCTTAATTATTTAATTATAGATATGCAAGTAATACACTGGGAATGGCCCTGCCATTCCAGGGATACTGAGCAGAGGAAAATGTTTAGTTACCGGAGGAAAAAAAAAAGGTGGTAATTAAATGGAAGTGTGGTTTGTATCATGCCACGCTACTCCATCAGTGACGCGGGCCCAGTGAAGTCTGCTGGGCCTCACCGTGAAAATTCTTACGTAGTCATTGTAACATCGACAGCAATCACTACCTTCCTCCGGGCGAGGCCTGCAGAGTCAGCAAAGCTCTTTCTTCTTCATTTGCTAGTGTTGTGCCAGGATAGGGATCTGAGAGGCATATGCTCTTGTTCCCATTTTACAGATGAGGAAATGGAGTCTCAGGGACTTGTCCAAGGTCTCCCTTTATTCCACACTTGAAACCACAACTTGTGTGTTTCAGACACCATGGCAGCCTGCCTTTCCTGCCTTGTCACCGGAAGAGGCTGAGCCTGTGAATTCACAGTGGCCCCACAATGGCTTTTCTCTCTCCCAGTAGCCTAGACCAGCCTCTCGACAACTTGGGTGATTGTTTGCCTGAACTGTGTGTCTGACTCCATGGCAGCTCCTCTTGACAGACACCTTGTAATTATCCCTTATAAGCACTCATTGTATTCATATCATTAATTTTGTTTGGGCTATTACATTTGATAGATACATTAAGCATTATATAGTTCTCTTTATACAAGAAATTGAACTGCCTTTGAACAGTCAGCCGGCTAATTGCCGGTAATTTGTGTTGCTAACGAGAGGCAGAATAGTGGTATAACATTAGACTCAACAGTCAGTTAACAAATTTGCCGATTCAGATTGCAAAGCATGCCCTCTGTGGCAGAGGCAGGCTGCATCTCACACGTGAATAGATTTTTAAAAACGCGTACAAAACCAACCACAACAAATTCTTCCCCCGCTCACCCCCGACTGTGCAACACTGGCTGGCTGCTCAGGGGCGATGGGGTGAGAGCGGGTGCCTGGGTCTGAAGGATGTGGGATTTCAGGGGAACCTGGGAGTAGGAGGGGAGGTTTCGGCTGCTCCTCCGGGGTTGGTGGCGGGTGGTGATGCTGAGAGGCTGAGTTCTTGCCTCTATCTTGAGTGATCTCCCACCCCACCGCTGTCTGTGATCTGGGGGCACCCATGGCTCTGTCCTTTTGACCATGATTAGATTATTTCTAATTGCACTGGGTCTTCCATGTGGGCCTTGTCACCCTGCGGGGCTCTTGGAAGGGGGCTGGGTGAGGTTATATTCATGTTCCTTCAGGCACAGTCAGAAGGTAATTTGGAAAAGGGGATAGCTAACGTGTCATCTTTCCCTGGCATTCCACCACCGTTTCTGATGCCCCACCCGGAGAAGCCTGGGGAAGGTGCATCCCATAAATGAAGTGATGAGGGCAGGGGATGACCTGGATGAGAGAGGTGACCTCTTTCCATCTGGAATGACAGAGACCTGCGACATCTCCCCAGATGTGTATGTTGAAGCCACAACCCCTAGTACTTCAGACTGTGACTGTATTTAGAGACAGAGCCTTTCAAGTGGTGAGCGAGTTAAAACTAGGCTGTTAGGGCGGCCCTAATACCATATGACCGGTATCCATATAAGAAGAGGAAATTTGGCCACACAGACACCAGGGATCTGTGCCCACAGAGGAAAGACCATCGAGATGGAGGCCATCTACAAGCCAAGGAGAGAAGCCTCAGAAGAAACTAACCCTGCCGACACCTCGATCTTGGACTTCTAACTTCCAAAGTGTGAGAAAATAAATTTCTATTGTTTAGGCCACCCCGTCTGTAGTATTTTGTTATGGCAGCCTGAGCTGACTAACATGGATGATCCCAGCAGTTCCCGCAGAGTGGGTTGGGAAGGGTGTGGTATGGATTTGTTAGAAAAGTCCAAGAAAACCAAAGGTCAGCAGCCTCCATCAACTTTGAAAAATATAGTTTTAGGACAGAGGAAAGGATGCCCTAGGATTATGCAATAGATAGCAGCCACTCAGAGATCCTTCCATGGTAGAGGGCCCTGGTCCTAATATGGTATTGACAGGCCTATCCTGTACACCCACAGCTAGTTACTAAGGGACACAGAGGCTAGTGGGGAGGGATCTTCTTTGTTATTTGATCTGCACTAGCCATCTACAGCCCCCATTTCCATGGGGGAGGTTTGCATTCCCGTGTCTTACTTCCCCGGGCATGTGGGTATTGGTGCCTACGAACCAGCATCTAAGAAAGGGACTGTTTAAGCCTGCAAGACCGTGCATGTGGTCATCTGAGGTCATTCCAGCATACCTCTAGGCCTTGCCTCTGCTCAGTGAACAAACCAGGTCTGGGATGGACACAGTCCTCAGCACCCCAGGCTCTAACTTCCTCTGGCCCGTTATTTCAGCCCTTAATTTAAAATAATTTAATTTTCCTTTGACTTACAAAACAAGGTAGCAGAAATCATTTGTATTCTCAACTTCTGGACAAATTGTTGCTGTTCCCAGGGTCACTGTACTTGGTTGTACAAGTAGCCTAAACATGATGAATGTATGTTATGGATTGTTCCTTGGTGCTGTGTCCCACTGTGCTGGCCACCTTGGTGTTCCTGGGTATGGATTTGGTGCAGTCTCCAGCCTCAACTACCTTACTCTCTGGGCAGCTGAACTTGAGGATATACGTCTGTGTGTGTGAAATGCATATACAGTGCGTGAGCACTTTTGTAAGTAATGTATTTGTAAAGACAGTTCTGTCATTAGAATAAAATTCTTAGGTTTAATGTTTCTGTGCCTAAATGTCCTTTATTTTTTTTTCAAATAATTTTGGTCCATTGACCTTTCATACAGAACAGAAATGTTGCTGCCATTGTGCCTTTTTTTTTCCCATTTAGGGTGTAATTCACTAATCACAATGTATTTTTCTAATATCAAATGGCAGCTTTATCAAGAACCCAAATGTCAGTGCCCTAACGGTATTCCTGGCCCTATTGTTCTAGCTATTCTCTTATCCAAGGGTGGCACTATTCAGGAAATGAGAAAACCCATCAACCGAAGTTGGGCAGAATGTTCCAAAGACTTGACCGTTGGTGGCCATCAGGTCAGTAAGGCTCTAAGGGTCCCACCCCTCTTCTGTTGCCTGAGATTGTAGCCCAGGAATGGCCTCTGAGGTCACATTGTGGTTCTTCTTGGCTGGTCTTTCCTTCTCTTTTCTAGCAAGCCGGATATAGAGAGAGGAACTCGGAGCTTAGTTTTGAGTAGAGAACTAAGCGAATCTCATCTTTAGAAGGTTTCCTTATATACAATAAATTTGTACTTGTAATGTTGGCAAGACATTCACATATAGACAGGGAGTGTGGCCCATTGCGGACGTTGTGTGATAAGACTGATAGTGATGGTGATTGGTCCTACAGTGGCATTTATTCCAGTGAGTTAAAAATAGAAATTCAAAATGGCACTACTAAGCCTTTTTCATCAACACAGATGGATTTTATTATTTTTAATCAGGAAAGTAATCCCTGCTCATGGAAAAAAGACTCAAATAACATAAAAGATACATTCTCCCTTCTTCTTGGCTCCTCCCCCAGTTTCCACTCCCCAGAAGCCACCCCCCATCGATTTTTATGTGTTGTCCAAGAGCTCTCTATACATATACACATGTATTATTCAAATAGGATCAATTATATTTGTTATTGTGCATCTTTCTTACTTCACTTTTAGCATTTTACCATGGACATATTTCCATATTAACCCACTTGGTTTCACGCCATAAAAAAGCAAAAAAGAGTATGCATAGTGTTTTATCGGATGGCTGTACCGTAATTTATTTAATCACATCTTTCTGGATGGAGTCAAAGCATTTGCAGGAGCGTGGATGCCTTCGGATGCTGGGGAGGGCTTCAGAGAGGAGGTGACATTTCATAGCAGGTTTTGAAGAGTGAGTTGGAGTTTGTGAGTTGAACTGCCTTTGTTGATGACAGTGGTATGGAGGGAAGTCACGTAGGATGGGGAGAGGAATAGGGGGACTCGGTAGATTCAGGAAGGGACTAGAGCAGGATCTCATGCCCCTTTCTGCCTGGAGGGGCTGCCCGAGAGGGCGAGTCCTGCAGTTGGAGAAGGGGCCAGAGCCTCCCCAGTTGAGGGTAGCTGTCAGGCAGGCTCAGGAGACTTGAGCATGGTAAGCTGCGAGAGTGGGGGAAGATAGAGTACGTGCAAGTGACTGAATATTGGAGCCAAGCAGCCCAGTGTGTCGGCTAAAAAAAAGAAAGAGAGAAGGAAAAACCCACTCCGCTTGCTAGTAACCCCGGTTATTGCTCAGGAAATGTTGCACAGCTCCAATGCCTGGTGACATGTCAACCCCTGAAGGAAACCCGGGTTGGCAGGCCCCGTTTTTTAAGCAGAGTGCCTGTCTGCCAGATCGCATTTGGATGGAGTGGCTGGCATTCCTCGAGCCTCGCTTAATAGGATTGAAAGAAAAGAAATGTTACTTTTCATCACGCAAGACAACAAAGAGAAACGGGGAAACGAAAATATTATTTCGTTTGAACAAATTACAGGGAGACTCTCTGGGGCGCTTTCAGGGAGTTAGATGAGGAAAAGCACTTAAATATCATTCCATCAAACTAAATTTTTAACTACAATATTTTACAGATAAAATGTGTTGGGAGGATTCAAAGAAGATTAGAGCTCACCTAAGAAACAGTATTCAAATTTTACCAGCTAATGGAAGCCCAGCAAAAACTGTTAATGCCTATAACTTTCCTCCAAGGGACAGAGATTTCAGTTTTCTTATAAAAACACATTGAGCTGATTTCATTTCTGTGTCTCTGCAGACTTCATTCGTGTAATTTCAGTAAGTGTTATAAATGTTATTTTAAGTATTATAATGATAATCCCTACTGACAATGGGGCTGCACATCCCAGCTTCCATTCCTCAGGTAATGTTTACCTCGGATAGCACATAATTGTTTGCTTTCTTCACAGTAAACTCTCTGCTCCCAACTGCTTAATCAGCCGTGGAAAAAAGAGAAGACTTTAGAAATGTTTAATGTTCTTCTGATTACATGAGCGAAATGGGTAAACCCACATCACTGGGGCTGGAGGCACAGACAGCCTCTCTTCCCCCTAGGTTTTTTTGGGTGAGGATGTGTTTGCTTTTTGGCCACAGTTCTTAAGGACTGCGGTGAGCTGTGGCAATTGTGAGAATCATTTATTGTTATAAATGTCACGGCCGGGGTGTAGATCCGCTCAGTTCATAATCTCTCGGGGCCCTTCCTCCGTGCCTGCGTTGGACCCGGCCAGGCCTCAGGCCCTTCTCCTGGAGCGTCCCACTGACTTCCGTATTCTAGTCACAGTTCGAGTTTCCACGCTCTTAGGATCCAGAGCGCCCCTTAGGCTCTCTGAGTACGGTCTCCGCGGCCTGCTTGGTGGAAGCAAGATTTTATTAGGCTTTATGAAAGTGAAACTTTTCTAACCTTGAATGCAGAACCTCAGGGGCTTTCTCAGGACACAGTATAACATTTGCTTCTCTAGCTTCTTAAATATCTGAATCCAAATGTGATCGGGAATTAAGACGGAGCACGGAAAGTTGATATTCATTGCAGGGTGGAAGAAGGTTTGCTTCTACCCGTCTGGAATGTTTAGATGGGTAATGGAATGTTTCTTCGTCTCTGACTATAGGGAAGTTCTGCTTTGAGCTAACTCACAGCCATGTATTCTTTGATTCATTCGACAAACATGTATGGAGAGACTGCTCTATTCCAGGCGTTGTGCTGGGCTCTGGTGAGTGGATAAATGTGTTCCCCTCACATTCATGTAGCTTACCGTCTGGATGGGAAAGCCAAGACTGGACAGGCAAACCAGCCAATTGTAATTACGAACGGAGAGATGCGTCACTAGTGCGGGGGTGGAGAAAAATGGGGAGGATGCCAGCTAAGCCGAGGTTTAATGGGTGAGAAGGAGCCAGTCAGGTGAAGAGGCTGGGGCAAGAGCACAAGTCCTGAGGCTGGAAATGCTGCGACGTCTTCCAGGAACTGAAAGCCAACGTGTGGGCTTGGAGGGTGGCGAGGGATCAGGACCGTGGCTCTAACGAAGCGAGAGGCTGGGCAGTGTGGGGCCTCGCGGGGTGTGGTCAGGATCTGGGACTTTATCCTCTGCAATAAGAAACCTGTGCAGGGCTTGAAGTCATGAATGACATTTTCCCATTTTAACATTGTAAAAAAAATCGTTCTGGCTGCTGGGCGTAGATGAGATCACCAGGGAGAATCAGAGTCTGGTGGGTGGCCACTGCTGTTGTCCTGGCTGGGGAAGATGGCCACGGTGGTGGCAGGGGGTGAAGGGGCTGATTCAGGACATGTTTTGGACAAACTCACTGGTAAAGTACACGCCAGGCGGGGAGATGTGTTGGACTTGAATGGCTCTGTGCCACTGAGTTCCTACAGTTGGTCAGCCTCTCTCTGTGACCCCTGTGTGCTCCCAGTGGGGAGGTCCTCTTGTTCTCCAGGGCTAACCACCCCGGGTGTCTGTCTTCTCTCCCCTTAGACTCTTTGGAACGGTTCATGGCAGTCCCCTGAGGAAGGATGGAGCGGGGGCTCCTGGATCCCTTTCTCCCTGCCCCACATGCATTATGCTGCTCACTCTCTGGCCTCGGTTTCCCCAGCTCCTCTTGGGAAGGGGATGGAAGCGTGTTCAGTGTGCCCGACCCTTCCTTCCCCTCCCTCCACGCCCACCGACAGCCCTTCCTCCAGCCACCACTCCGGAGATCCCCAAGGTCTGCGGTATAATTGAGCTCGAGCCTTTAGTTAACGACCAGGGCCAGTAGGTAGCTGATTTCCTGGTCCTTGGGGTGGACGCTTGACAGGTTCCCGTGATGGTGGCTGAGGAGCGAAGGGAAGGAGGTGGAGTGACTGCTAATTAAAGCAACCCGAGGGCCCCAGTCTGGTCCAGTGGCCCAAGAGGGGTCCTCCCGCTGGGGCCCCGCTCAGTGCACATGTGTTCACCTCTGGAGGGTAGACAGGCGTTTTGCTGGTGCTGTGGCTGGGGCGGTGGATCAGGGGGGAGGGGGCAGGGATTAATCGCTGGGGCAGAGTATTCCCGGTGCCCAGCTTTGGGTTGAATTAACTTCCAAGAAAACATCTGTCCCTCCCCTTTCCCTTGGAGAGGCAACAACTAGTTGACTCCATCCATCTGTGTCTCTCCCACTCTCTGCCTCCCTCCCGGACGGTGGAATCTAAAAAAAGCTTGCCAAAATCAAGGCGGACCCTCCCAGGTGGGCTAGGGAGCAGAAGATGAGGGGAAAACAATGTTTCTGTTTCCCTGAAACATACACACACTTACCCACACATAATACACACGGACACCTCTGCCCCAGCCAAAACCAGATGAGTGTTTTAACACCAGAGCATCTTGTTCAAGCCGGGAGCACACCGCACTCCTGGCAAGGCCAGAGAGTGACCTGAAAACCTGAATATTTCAGAGAACAAAAGGTCCTTGGGTCTGCTTTCCTGAGAAGGGCCTCGGTCCAGGGTTATTTGAAGGCCACGTGGTTCGGGGCGCGGGAGGCAGCGGGAAGGGCTTCTGCTCTTTCTCCTCCGGTCCAGGGCCGCGAGCTGTGGGAGTCCGTGCCCTGCTCCTGGCACCAGGCAGCCGCGTGGAGCCACGAGGCCCCTCCTCCAGCGGTGTGCCAGGCAGAGAGGAGCAGGGAAGCGGGGAGGGAGCGCGGGCGAGAGGCGCGGGGGTGGGGAGGCGCGGCGGGGGCGGGGGCGGGGGCGCGGGGCTGGGAGATGGAGAAACAAACTCTATTTTCTGCTCGTCTGTGGCGGGAGGGCTCCCGCGGCCCACAGGCTCGCAGAGTGAAGCAATTTCAGATAGGGATGAGTGTCTGTTTTTCCCTAGAGCGGAGACTAAAAACCCCGAAAGCCCTTGGTTTCTCTTCCCATAATATCCTGTTCTGGAAAGTGCAGTGTGAGAAGGTGGAGGGAATGAGGAAGATCCTTCACAAATGGAAGAGGCCCTTCCCCAGCTTGAACGGGCAGGATGGGGAAGCCTGGCTGGGGCTGGAGAGAGGCCACCTCCGGGGTAGGAGAGGGGCTTGTGGCCGAGGGGGGTCCCGGGCAGGTGGCCACTTGCAGACAAAGATTCAGATTCCTGTCCTGTCCCAGGGGCTGTTTGCTGGGACTGGTGCCACGTGGGTGGCTTCACAGGCCGTGGACAATGGCTTGCCCGGCTCCCTGCCTGGAGAGGAGAGGATCTTGGAATTCTGTTGCTTTGTCTCTGCAGTTCCTGCCCTCCCAAAGCTCCTAGTGTTGGTGCCTTCCCTCCAAACGCAGGCGCTGGGCACCCATCCCTCCTGCCCTCTCTTCCCCCCCACAGTGTGTGCCTGGCAGGAGTCCCGGCCAAGCAGATATGGACCTTGACTGCCATGTGAGTGCAGAGTTTCGGGATCAGCCCTGGTCTAGGGTTGCTGGGAGCTGGGTCTCTACCGGCAAATAGAAACCAGAGACATTATGCCTTGGAAGGGCCGCTCTCGCCTGCCGTGGTGCAAGGACAGAGGGAGCTGTTCCTACAGAGGGGCCATCACAGGGATACAGGGGAAGCCCCCTCCCTGACAAAGGAGAGCTGGGGGCTGCTGATAAGGTTTCCTGCCAGGCCCCAAGTCACTTCGGGGTCCTGGCCCCCCTGCACTTACGTGCTGCACGATCTGCAAGGGGTGGGACGGCCTTACCGTTACCTTTCCAAAATCCCCCCCCACCCCCGCCGGCTCTTGGCACGGCTCACGTGGGGTACCCGACCTCCCTTTCTGTTTCCGGAGATGCTGGTCTGTGCCTGGCCTTGGCCTCTGTAGAACCAAGTGGTTGGGAATGTGGACTCTGCCTGGGTTTGCATCCCCGTTTTGCTCCGTATGAGCGGGGTGACTGTAGGCAAGTCCCGGAAGCTCTGTGCCATTTCCTCCTCAGTAAGATAGTGGTGACGGTGGTACCGCCCCCTTCAGGTGGTCCTTAGAATTCAATGGGCTGAGTATGTACCGTGCTTAGAACGCTGTTGACACCGAGTGGTCACGATTGGATAAAGTCTGATATTATTATTGCTGTGGTTACAGATCTTCCCCATTCCCGGAGACGGCTCAAAGCACTCCTTCTGCAGAGAGCCTTCCCAGCTGGCCTGTCCCCAGGTCTCTCATTGTCTGCCCAGGTGGTTTGGCACCCAGTCACTCACTGCCTTACTGTCTGTCTGTCTGTGTGGTCTCTGGGGGTTGTCGAGTAGGACTGGTTTTCTGATGGGCTGGTAGCCAGTTTACTGCGGGTTGCCATGGGCCAAGTCCTTTTCCCCCAAATCTTGACAGCCTACTGAGTCCCCAAGTCTGTGACAAGAGTGCCCACCCTGGCTCATGTCCAGGAGTGGCATGAGGCTCCCCTTTATTACTGGTAGTAAGCTTAGTGCATTGGGGCTAATATCAAATGGACTTGAATTCCCCAGAGCCCAGAGTGACTGGCAGTGCCCAGCCCAGCTTCCGCTCTTGCCTGTGTATCCCTGGTCCCCACTGTGAGCCCACCAGGAACCTTAGACGGCAGCAGCTCTTTCTTGTCCACTAGTCAGGTGCCTGGGAACAGGTACCACATCCTGTCCCATGTTCCCACAGTGCCTGTCTTGCTACATAGTAGGTGTTCAGTGTAGGCAGCGGGGAATATGATGAAGGCCAAAGGGATCTGACTGGTTCTGAAAATTTCTGACAATCTCCTTTGGAGAGCAAAGGTGACTTCTTGTTCCATGGCTGGGTGTGGAGTTTAAGAAGCCAGATGAACAGGGTACTGTGAGAATACTGGCCTCTTAAATAATGCCTCCTCCTGTGCCTCTCCTGGGAGTTGGGGCTGCTACCTGCGGCGATGGTGAGAGGGCCAGGAGAGGGCCCGGGCCACCAGCCCAAGACGGGGCTGCAGGAGGAGGCCCAGCATTCCCAGGCCTTGCTTGATCACTCTGGTCTAACGATGCTGGGGGCTGGTCTAGGCCTTCCCTGGGCCCTGCTTCCCAGAGCCTCACCCCTCCAAGTGTGGCCCACTGACCAGCAACATCTACATCACCTAGGAGTGTTCTAGAAACACAGAATCCCAGGCCTCACCCCAGCCGTACTGAACCAGAACTTGCATTTTAAAGAGTCCCTGGCGATTCACATACTAACCAAGTTTGAGAAGCTCTGGCCTAGAAGACAGTTCATCCAGGGCCAACACCAAGGAACGTAGGATAGTGCCCTTGCTAAAAACATGCCCTCCTGGCTTCCTATCCCAGGTCCCCAGTGCTAGCAGGATACCTCGGGGTTGGGGGGGGGGCGGGTATATCCTCTCTTGGCTTCAGTTTCCTCCTGGTTAGAGTGAGGATCATACAGTCAGGCCTTTCTCCTTGGGCTGCTGAACAAGGATTCGATGTAATAATGTATAACATATGTTCCGTCCTTAGCACACAGCCCAGGCATAGTGAGTGGTAGGTAAATGCAATGTTAGCTAGCTTTAAGAATGAGAGAGTGAAGGGGGCTGCGGCGAGCAGGAGGGAAAAACACTGTGATTTGTGACGCTAGTTTTTGCACTGGGCTTGTTTAGTGGAGCTTAACTCAGGAGCTAAATACCAGCTAGGACTCCCTGCAGAATTATTACATAGAGTAGCAGGGAAAGGGGAAGCCAGAGTTAATGTTTGTGATAGCAATTTTTAAAATTTGAAATAAAAAAAGGTGTTAAAAGCAAGTAAAACCCCTGGCGATCGCAAATGAATTGCCTAGGTCCTCTTAGCAGATCCACTTGCCTGAGTGATGACTGTGTGTGCCGGAATGAGTGGCTTTTCCTTTCATAAGGAGGGAGAGGTGGGGCCCCCGTGATGACTCCTGGCTCTGACTCTGGGACCTGCGTGCTCGGCGTGGGGAAGCCACGCCCACGTGGCGTGGGGAGGAGGTGCTCCGTGGGCAGGGCTGGGCATCTGGGCCTCCTGGCAGCTTAAATACCTACGATTAGCAAGTCGGGCGGGAAGAGGTGCTAAAATGAGTCCTTCCCGCCTCCTCCGCTGGCATGTTTTGAAGGGAGTTCAGTTATGAGACTATTAAAATGTTATTTTGATAATTAAGCCCACAGCTGTTCTGAGGGCGGCAGGGGCAGGCGGCGCGCAGGCGGCAGAAGGCACGGTCCTCTCACAGGCTCCGCGCGCGAGAAAGCAGGCGGGGAGTGCACGGTGGAGGGAGGGTCGGCACAGGGCCCTGGGGCAGGGATGACTGCAGGGCTGCGGACTGCCCTGCTCACCACGTCCGAGGTTGTCCCTGGGCGACCGGAGGGACAGTGCTCCAGGAAGCCCCCTATGTGGGGAAGGGTGAGCCGCCCTCACATGGGATGCCTACCAGGTTTCAGTACAGACTGTCAAGAGAAGTGGCCGACGGGAGATGCTTAGATCAGTGGTTCTCAGAGAGGGGTCCCAGGACCAGCAGCATCGGAGTCACCTGGAAATTTGCTAGAAATGCAAGTTCTTGGCCCCGCCCAGACCTACTAAATCGGAAACTCTGGGATGAAGACCAGAAACCTGTGTTCTAATGGATCTTCCATCTGATTCCAGTGCTTGCTAAAGTTATAGACCGCTGCCCTTCATGGTCACCTGGCAGATGGGGCTCAGCTTGCAAATGAAACCTTGGAGATTGGTAAGGCTTGGCTAGTAAGGCATAGGTGAGGGCGTGGGGATGGAGAGCACACAGGCATCCCTGACCCAGTCCTCTTCCTTCATTGTACTGGATGACAAAGAGAAGGCCAGAGAGGTTAAGGAGCTGGTCTAAGGCCACACAGCAGACCAGAGCAAAACTGGAATTAGTAAGCAGCCAGCTCTTTTTGATTCCAGATCTTTCTGTTAGACTATCTCTCTGAAGGCTGAGGGCAGGGCTGGGAGAGAAGAGTTTTCAGCTGGAAGTGATGAGTAAGCCAAGGAGAGGCCCAAGGGTTATCAGCCCAGAATATAAATATTTACCTGTGTGGAGTCTCCCGGCATCCTCCAGTTGTGTTCTGCTAGAGTTGCTGTCAGCACCCACATCCATCTACGCACTCATGCACCCACCTACTCACCCATCCATGTATCCATCTGTCTACCCATCCATGCAGTGTCTTACTGCTCCCTCCTGCCTTCCATCAATCTCTCATCTTTCACTCATACATCTTGTCCACATATTTGTGCATCCATCCAGGTGTTCAAGTGGCCATTCACTCACCCATCCTCACCCATACATCCATCTATCCATTTTATTACTCATCGATAGATCCCAATTTTCCCTCTGTCCGCTCCCCCCCATCTTTATGAAAAGCCTACTGTGTACCAGGCATTTTCTATCATTCTCAATCACAGGAGCTTTTTTTTTTTTTATCATTTTATATCTGGTCACATGAGCTGGCCATGTGCTTTAAGATACTGTTGAGCTGGGACCCTGACAGTGCCCTAGTCCGCCCACAGCTCTGCCTGGGTCCTCTTCTCCCACCCCTCCCAATGCCAAGCTGGCCCCACTGTGCCTTGTGAGGAGGCTTGACTTCCTGCCACCCCTCCGTGCATACTTCCGTCCCTGTTCCTCCGAGCTATGGTAGTGCTGAATCTCCTGGTCTCCCCTCAGCCAGCCTCTCCCAGGTCTGTGCTGTGATTCATATTCTGCAAGTGTGCCCCCCTGGATCATGCCCTTTCTCCACTCAAGACTCCAAGGACTCCTCATTGCCTACAGAGCAAAGCCCACAGTTTTGTTCTGCCATCAGATGCAATCCATGCTTGTTCCCAGGCTATTCACCAACGTTATGACCCTCCGGTTCCCAACCTGTGCTCCAGCCTGAGTAATTTGCTGTTTGCAGACGTCTTGGCTCATTTTTGCACATGCTGTTCTCCTCGTCTAAAGCGCCTTCGCCATCATGATGCTCCTTAATCCTCCATTAAAACCCTTCCCATGCTCGGTGCCCTGCTCTAGTGTCCTCCCCCGTCTTACTCATGAGATCTGCTTTTGTCTTCTGCTGGGATGGGATGTCCCTCTGCAGAACCCTGTGTTGTCTTTTGTTCCATGTCATCACGTGTCTGGCTCTTGTTTGCAAGGCTTATGCTCACAGTGGGTCACGGGCCATAGCAGGTCTGTGTCATCTCCGGCACAGCTGCCTACATGGAACCTGACCCACAGTAGGTGCTGCTTTGGAAGTGGGCAAATCCATCACTTAGTTACATGTGTCTAAGATGCATGTTATGAGTGAGAGCCCTAGAAAGGGCTATTGGGGCTGACTTTGGGGTTAAAAGGCCTTAAACCTCATTGTTTTCCCCACGGGACACACAGGACTTGGCACATAGTTGGTGCTCAATAAATATTTTTTGAATGAAAGAATGAACCCAAATGTTCATCCTCCCCTTTAATGTGGTTTGTGATTTAAAAATAAATACTGACCAGATAAAACAGGAATAATATTAAAAGTTCAAAAGCTAACTTACCCCATGAGGTGCTGCCCTCCTAGGATTGCAACCGCCTGCTGACTTGTCTGTGTGTTTGGAGTGACTGTGGATTCTAATGGGCAGGGGCTGTGTCTTATTCATTTATGAACCCCAGTGCCTGGCACAGAACCTGACATCCTCCCTGCTCTTCTGGGATCTCTTCTGTTCCCTCCACCCCTAATCTGTTGTCTATGTTGGACCTGAAGAGGCCTTCTGAATGTGGCTCCCCATCGCCCTTAGGTAGAGACCCTCAGTGCAGCCCCCAGGCCCTGCCAGGTCAGTGCTTCCCCCTCCCCTGTGCACACCAGCTTGTCTCCACACCTGCCCTCACTCTGTCCCCATTCCAGCCACACTGGCCTTCTCTCTCCTCTCCCAGGAGCTGGCCTTTGGGCAGGCCGTCCCTCTCCTTTCCCCTCCCTGGCTCTGACTGGATGTGCTTGGTGCTGTCCGAGCCGCCGCCTCTCTCTCTGCCCTCACGTGCCTCCATCCCTCAGGTTGCATGGAGGTGCTATCTCATTGCATCTGATGGTGAATATCTTCCTCCCTGCTGGACCGTGAACTCCATGTGGGCAGGTGCCACCGAGACCTGGGGCTTTGCATGCTGCAGACTTCTGATCCGTTTTTTGAATGAATGAATAAAAAAAGATATGTGGTAGGTACTTAGTAAATGTTTAATGAGTGAATACATGAATGGCACATAATAGGTACCTGGCAAATGTTTGTTGAATAAACAAACAAATGAGTGACTATGAAAGGATACTCAGTGCTTTCCTGGGAAAGCTCTGGCCAATTAGGGCCCTGCTAGATAAGGGAGACTGTGTATCTGTCCTTTCAGCCCTCCTGTGTTCACCCCATCAGCTCCAGGAGCCTTTGCCTTCTGACCTGCCTGCCTCCCTCTCGCCCAGCACGCACAGCCAGGAGCTGTGTGAGGGGTAGAGACAGTGGCCCTGGAAGCTGCTGCTGACACAGTTGTGCTGGGGGTCAGGGTGGGGAATGGGCTGGGGGGGGTGGCCTTCTGGAGAGAGGCAAGGTGAAGCCTGCCCCAGCCTCTGGCCCCTGGGGTCACAACTGGTTTTGCACTTGTATAATCCTTTCAACTCTGCAGCCACCTGGTCCGGCCCTAATCTGGAAACATCTTCCAGAACATCTGTTTTCCTCCTCAATCAATACACTCCCCAAAGAGGGCCAACTTGCAAAATATTATATATAGCATCAAACATGCTATCTGAATTCAATTAAGTGATTTGGTTGGGGAAGAGTTTGTGGTAATTAAGCATACTGTTTTGGAGCAAATTGTAGCAAACTATTTCATTCTTCATTAACAGGCACCTCTCTTGACTCCCCAGGAGCTAAAAAAAAAAAAAAAAAAAAAGAGTGAGAGAGAGAGAGAGGAGGGAAAAAATTAAATAAATCGCCAAATAACCCCCACTCAGATGGCATGATTTCCAGTAACCATTACGGGCTTTGATTTCCAGCTCTCTTGTGTTATGTGACCACAGCGAAGTCACTTAACCTCGCTGAGCCCCAGCCTTCTCATCTGTAAAGTGGGGCTAGTAATACCCACCTCACAGGGCTGCTGTAAGGATTAAATGGTATCATAAATAAAAAAGCACAGTTCCCAGCATACAGTGGCTTTTCTTTAAAGGGTCACCATGGCATGGAGGTACACGGAGGCTGGATGATCTATGTTCTATTGGTCAGGGCCTTTTTCTACCAAGGCAGGGCCTGACATACATTTCAGGGTGCTCTTTCTTTTTTCTTCTTTTTAAATTTTTTAAAAATTTATTTATTTTTGGCTGTGTTGGGTCTTTGTTGCTGCACGCGGGCTTTCTCTAGTCGTGGAGAGCGGGGGCTGCTCTTCGTTGTGGCGCGCGGGCTTCTCACTGCGGTGGCTTCTCTCGTTGAGGAGCACGGCTTCAGTAGTTGTGGCGCATGGGTTCAGTAGTTGTGGCTCGCGGGCTCTAGAGCGCAGGCTCAGTAGTTGTGGCGCACGGGCTTAGTTACTCCGCGGCATGTGGGATCTTCCCGGACCAGGGCTTGAACCCGTGTCCCCTGCGTTGGCAGGTGGATTCTTAACCACTGCGCCACCAGGGAAGCTCCCCCGTCAGAGTGCTCTTTCTTCCCAGAATATTTGTGAGGTTCTGGGAGCAGGAGTGAGGAGCCTCCTGTTTTATTTCCCTTCTTTATCACCTGCAGTCTACAGCTCAGGGCGGCTCAGTAGGAGAGGAGGGGCAGTGCACAGGCTGGCTTCCAGTCCTGGCTGGCCCTGTGGCAGCTCTTGAGTCTTTTGGGCACGTGCTGAAGCTCTTCCTGGATCCATTTCCTTCTCTGTAAATGGGGATAAGAATTATTACTCTTCTTCTAGGATTAAATGAGTTTAATAAACGGAAAGCACTTAAACAGTGCCTGATACACAGTAAGCACCCAGTACATGTCGGGTTTTGTTATTCATTTATTTAGGTTTTCGATTCAGAAAGGCTCATTTAAGTTGCCGGTGTTTTCTGTAGGCACTTCCCTGGTCAGGCTGGGGACATTCACAACCACCGTGACAGTGATAGTAGTTGCCACTTATCAGGTGCCTACTGTGTGTCATAGAAGACCTAGAGGGGGTGCTTAGCATCCATTTTTCATGATTGTTGCAACAAGCTTGCTATTACTTTCATCTTCCCAGTGAAGAAATGCAGGCTCTTAATATCACCTAGCAGAGGCCCTATGGGGGACGTAGAACATTTTAGGGCTGGGTTTTGTACCCAGGCCTGTGGGACTCCAAAGCTGCCCTCTTTTTGCTTGCCATGCCACCACTCAGGAAGACGTGCCTTCCCAACCTGACCCTTATTGGGCATCTGCTCTGTGCAGACCATTTTCTCATCTGCGGTCACACTGGGCTGTCCAGAAGTTTGGAACGTCTCTGTTGCGCTCCCTGTGGAGCAGTCTAACCCTTAGCGGCTCCCTTCTCCAGGGAGTCCATAAGAGGCTCACTCAGGACAGGCTCACAGTCCCTGGAAGACGGGAAAACGGTTAGGAGGCTGTTGTCATGTAGACAAGAAAAGATGGTGGCCTGAAGGGGGGTTGCTGGCAGGTGGAGAGCAGTGGGTGAGTTCTGAAGAAATCGTGATCACTCACCAATGGTGTGCACAGTAGGTGCTGGGGGAGTTCCTGGGAGGGAGCGGGGTCTTTGGAGAGATAGTGTTCTGGGAAATCTTTCTAGAAGGTGCTGGTGGGGCTCGATCTGACTCCCTAAGGAGGGAAGGGGTCATTTCAGCAGGGGACATGGAGAGCAAAGGTTTGGAGGTGAGAAGCCCAGTGACCAGCTGTGGGGACTACAGGAGGAGGCTGTGATGAGGTCTCTGCCTTCAAGGAGCTCCCTGTGTGTTTTGGGACAAGATGCCTGTGGCCCATAGTGGCTCAAGTAGAGTGACCCCCAATACCAGCTCTTCCACAGAGTCAGGGCAGGTTGTGAATTTCAGTGCTCAGGAGAGGCCACCAGGGACAGGCGTGGGGGTGGGAGGTGGTTGGGAAGCCTTACTGCACCCAGAGGACCTGCCTGAACAGGGAACACTGTTCATACATTAGTGAAGTCCAGCATTGTACTTGATACTGTAGGGCAGGAGGGCAGGGGGAGGGAGGGAGGGAGAAATAGAGACAGACAGATGGACCAGTAAGGGACAAATCCCTCTCTGGGAGGAATCGAAGGTTTATGAGAAGCACACTTGTGAAGACTCTTTGAGTTGCAAGAGCCCGGACCCTGCCTTAAACTGGCTTAAGAAGGAACCAAGGGAATGAGCTCACTGGGCCTGAAACAGGAAGTTCTCAAGGCCCGGGTGGGCCCACCATCAGGACATGGCCTCCCCAGGTAGGAAAAAAAATGGCCACCAGCCCCTCCAGGTTTATATCCTATTAGCTCAACAACTTCAGGGGCTAGAGTCTTTTATCCCTAACGTGAAGATTCATTGGCCAGGTCTGGGTCACATGTTCATTCCTGAACCAATCACTTTATCCAGAAGCATGGAATACACTGATTGGCCAGGTCTGGGTCACATGTTCATTCCTGAACCAATCACTTTATCCAGAAGCATGGAATACACTGATTGGCCAGGCCTGAGTCACATGCTCACTTGGGGGAGGTGGCCAACCTCTGGTAGAGGCTCCCTAAAGGACATCTGGGTGGTTGTTCCCAGAAGAGGGGAAAATAGATGCCAACAGGAGTAAAACCAAAGTCGGCCTCAGGGGGAGTTAGGGCCAGCTCTGCCCTGCAGGTCATGAGTAATTCGAGCTCTCAAGTGAGAGAGGTCAGAAGCTGGCCACCCACAGAGGGGTGGCTCCATGGGAAGAGGGGTCTTCTGGGCCAGGAAATGATGAATCCGGTAGAGGCAGTGTTTCCTAACATCTCACGCACTTGATTTTCTTGCACCTGGACTGGATGTCCACTCTTTGCATCCTCCCCAGCTGTCCCTGGAGAGCGTTGCAGGATGAGATTGGAAGCTTTGCTCGAGGCCACCAGTGGTCTGATTCCTGTTTGGCCACCATGAGCGGTGACTGAGATGGCAGATCTCGCTTTTCCTTTTGAACCCTGCGGACATCTGTCTAGTCTGGCTCTGTCTGGGTAGTGTGTGGTGTTTTCTGGGCAGAAACCCAAAACCTACCCCTGTTCCTGCTTTGTGGAACTATTTGTCAGCATCCTGGGGGATCGCTGTGGAAGCTTTGTACCTCCTTTTTGTCCCAAGAGGGAGACAGGTTGGTTTGGGAAATGAAAGGGTCAGCTAATGCCATCCTGGGTCACATCAAAGCCCGCCAAAGCCAGGTGCGCTAGTGCATCACAGCTTCCCAGGTGTGGAAGTTCAGGTTGTCGGAGGCCTTGGCCCGAGTCCCAGCCTGGCCCTGACTTGCTGCGTGGTCTTGGGCAAGTGTCCCTTCGTTTCCGTGCCTCCGTTTCCTCATTTGTCCACCCTGGAACATGAACACTTTCCAGAGGTAAAAGTGTACACGTGAGTGATGTCATCAAGTTTGGCCCTATTTCCTTCTGTCCCTAGAGACATCGAAACACCCTGTGAGATTTGGGGCCTCACAACATGTGGGCCTCATTTTAGGACTAACTCCTCTCTCTGCTGGGAGAATCAGCTGTGAGATTTGTAGACTGGCTGCCCCCGCTCAAGTATGCTGCCTTTCCCCCGGTCCTCCCCTGGGTCCTCCCTCCAGTCACCCCCTCTCCCTCCCCACTCAGTCCTCCCCTCCTTTCCCCCACTCGGGCTTCCTCCAGGCCTCCTCCCAATCCTCCTCCATCCACCCCCTCAGCCCTCCCCCTCCCCCCTCAGCCCTCCCCCTCCAGGCCTCCCACCCATCCTCCCCCATCACCATGCCTCCCAGGCCTCCCCCCAGCCCTCCCCCTCCCGTCTCAATCCTCCCCACAGCCCTCCCCCTCCCCCCTCAGCCCTCCCCCTCCTCGTCCTCCCCACAGCCCTCCCCTCCCCTCTCAGTCCTCTTCCTCCAGGCCTCCCACCATCCTCCCCCATCACCATGCCTCCCAGGCCTCCCCCTCCCATCTCAGTCCTCCCCACAGCCCTCCCCCTCCCCTCTCAGTCCTCCTCCAGGCCTCCCCCATCCTCCCCCCTCAATCTCCCCTCTCAGTCCTCCCCCCTCATCCTCCCCCTACTAGTCCTCCCCCTACCTCGTCTCCCCCCCAGCCCTCCCCCTCGCCCTCCCTGCCTTCTGAGGCGAAGCTCGGCCGCTGCCACCACCTCCCAGCGCTGGCCGCTGAGCCATTAGCCTCACTTCTCACTGGCTGCGCATCAGCACAGTAATCATTTTCAGATTTACAAGCATTAAATATTTTAATTTAATGCCTTGGCTCTCTTGTAATTCATGCACTTAATTATATGATAATTACTCAAATGAAAGAGATACAGCTGCTGCCGTATCAATTCTAAGGGAAGACTGGGTTTTGAGTTGGACTGAGTTTGGGAGGTGGGCCCACCTCCCTTGCCCTCCCCCTCCAACCCTTCTTTTCTCTGGACCACATAGTCTATAACAGCCCGTCCTCCACCAGCCAGTGCTGGGGCCAGGTAATCTGCTCCCGTCTGCTCCAGGCACAGGGTGTGGGGACTGCCCTGGCTGGTGACCCAGACTCCTGTGGGTGCTGTTCTGGGAACAGAAGTCTAATGGCTGATGAGCAGAGAGGGAGGAGTCTTGGGCTGTCCTCGGGCGGTAGAGAGGAAGGTCCCTTTCTGTGCCCGCCCTGGGGAGCAGGGGCTGTGAATGCCGTCTGGGCTCCGTGCCTGGTGGAAAAGCCGGGGAGCCTTTCTCCTCCTTAGCGATGATGTCTGGGGGTGAGGGGTGGGAAGTGACCCTCCGCTGAGCATCTCCACCGCAGATGGACAGGGGCCTGGGCCTCCTCCCACTGACCACCAAGGGGTTTGCAAAGACAGAGCTGGAGATGGGTGGAAGGTGCTCTCTGGTGGGAGCACCTTCCTTGTTCTTGTCACCCTTGCTGTCCCCTGCCTCCCCTCCCCTCCCCTCCTCTTTCCTTCTGTTCTTCCCCTTTCCTTTTTATTTCCCTATTTTTCTTCCCCTTTTTCTCTTTCCCTATTGACATCTAAAATTGTATTTAATGCCTGAAGGGTACTGGCTGGTCTGTAAGAACGGGAACTATTCATATTTGGCAAGTGTTTCAGCTCCTCCCTCCCCACCATGTTTGTGGAGCCCTGTTGGGTCTGTTGCTGCTGAGTGGATTGAGCAGAGGCCCTTTACAGTTGATGGCACCAGCAGATTGAGAATCAGGTGGCATTGCCTTGGGCCAGGACTCTTTGGGTCTGGGGATGACGGCCCTTGGGAGGCCTTCTGCAAAACTGAACCTGCTTCCTGGGAAGTAAAGCTCCTCCTCTCACCAAGCATCAAAGCCAAGTGCCAGGGGCTTCCCTGGTGGTGCAGTGGTTGAGAGTCCGCCTGCCGATGCAGGGGACACGGGTTGGTGCCCCGGTCCGGGAAGATCCCACATGCCACGGAGCGGCTGGACCCGTGAGCCACGGCCGCTGAGCCTGCACGTCCGGAGCCTGTGCTCCGCAACGGGAGAGGCCACAACAGTGAGAGGCCCGCGTACCGCAAAAAAAAAAAAAAAAAAAAAAAAAAGCCAAGTGCCAGGTAGAGGAGTCCTGGGGTGAGGCCCTGGTGACAGGGGTCCGTGGTGCTCTGGCCAGAGCTTGTGAAGAAGTTGAGTCAGGAGGGTAGAATTTCCAAGCCAGTGAGTTCAAGCTTCTGAAAGTGTCCTGGTTTTTAGGGTGAGGAAGCTCCCATGGCGGGGAAGACCTCGGCGTCTCTGGACCCACACATTTCCTAGGCATGGGAGAGCTGGGCGGTGCATTTCTGCTAAAGTGCACGTTTGCACTGAAAAGGGTTACAAACGGTTCGCCCCGTATGCAGACAATTTTCAGCTAGCTTACAGCAGCTGTGGCGCCGTGCTGATAGATTAAAAGCAGCAACCAGCCCCAGAATGAAGTGTATTAGAACTCCTGCTGGGTCGAGCTGGGGAGAGGCCCACACAGCTGTCATCTAGGCCAAGTTTCCAACCGAAACCTCAAGAACAGCCTGGAACTCGGAGAAAAGTTAGCTTTCTAAATGAGGTGGCCGGCTGTTAATCAGGAGAGCGGGGAGGGGGACCGGCGGAATGCTGGGGATTTAGAACAAAAGAGGAGGAGGTGATGATTGAGGGTGTCCTGCCCAGACCAGAAAGTGTGCAGAACCGTAGCTCCTGGGGCCAGGAACAAAGAGGCTGCTGCAGGTGTGGGCCCCGGGGCAGGGCACAGCATCCCAGCCCCTCTCTTGTGTTTTGCTCCAGACAGCTGGCTTGGCGGGTGGGTGAATAAGGACCCTGAGGTGTTTCCACGTGATGTCCAAAAGGCCCCAAGACCTTAGTGCCACTGCACCATGCCCAGGGCTCCCTGGCTAGAATGATAGAGTGGCTCTCAGGGTTGGGGGGCTGCCTAGGTCTGTCTTTGCCCAGGAAACATTTGCTGTCAGGGTCACCTGCGGCCAGTTTCCCCCTTGCTGTAGCACGGAGGCCTGGCTTTGGACTTCAGTTTTGAGGTCTTTAAGAGATGTCTTCTCTTGTGATGAGAAAGGCTCTTGACAGGAGTCTGGCTCTGGCCCCTGAGTCTAACTCGAGGCTGGAGGTGGGGGGGGGGGTCACGTGGGGGCCCATCTAGACCACCCAATTATTAGAAAATTCAGAATGCCAAGGTTAGAAATCTGTGTATCATCTCTTCCCCCCTCCTCCCTCCGCCTCCCTCCCCTCCTCCCCCACCCCCGCTCCCCTGCCCCCTTCTTCTTCTCCTCCCCCCCCCCCTTTGATATGTTCCTGTTTTTGAGAAGAGCGAAATGCTTCCCACTGCAAGGGCCAGGTGAGTCTGCACTGCAAAAAAAGGAATATATCCAACTACAGCATATGCCCATAATTCAGTTGCAGTTGTCTATATGGTACGTCACGGTGAATTCATCCTTTTGACAAACATTTACAGCATCCTCATTTGGGCAGGCCATCGGCCGTGCGTGTGTGTGTGTGTGTGTGTGTGTGTGTGTGTGCGTGTGAGGGAAGGTGGGGGCTTGTGTAAGTATCAGATGCGCTTAATTATTGGGGAAATGCAAACCCTGGTAAAGAGCCTGCTGGTAAATGCCGCTGTGTTACACATCCACTGGGATGGTCCTATGCTGGAAGGAGTTCTGGTTTCTAAAGCTGCCAGGCTTCCCCCCCACCTCCCCCCCGCCCCGCCCATCAGATGGTGGGAAATGAGTTCGGCTTGTCGGGGGTGGGGGGGGCATGATTTGAGTCTCCTGAGCAGACGTGGAGACGGTGGCTTCTTTCCTGATGTGCAATCAGGTTTCAGGTGTTTGCTTGGATTCCCCAGCTGGCCCTGCTGCTGGGATGGGCTGGTCTAGTGGCAGGCTGAGCGAGGCGGGGGTGTGGGCAGACGCCCTTGGCTTGGTCCTCTGTGGTCCACGGGTGTGGGGGAGAGTGGTGCAGACAGTATGTGGGCCTAGGATCCAGCTCTGGGAGGCAGCCCACCGCGGTTTGTCCCAGCTCTGCCTCTGGGTGCCTGCATGACCTTGAACAGACTACTTAACCTCCCTTGTCCCGTGTCCCGTGTCCTGGTCTATAACATCAAGATAATGAACATCTCTCTCATAGGGCTGTAGTGGAGATTAAATGAGAAAGCATGTGAAATGCTTACAACGACATGTGGTTGTAAGTACCCAATGAATTGTAAGTACCCAATGAATGTGAGCAATTTGGTCAAATTCCTCTTTAATCTAGAGTAATTTGACAAGAATCCTAGAACCTCAAATCATCTAATTTTATCCTAGAATCCATTCACGAGTCTCTTCCACAGATGCTCAGCTTTCCTTGAATGCCTCCCATGGTGGGGAACTCACCCCAGTCTGCTATGACAATCACAGACAGCTTCTTTCCCAACTCTGTACATTTTGGCAGTTCTTACCCCGTACAAAGACTTTCCTGACTTCCTCTTCAGTGTAGAGACCCAAGAAGGGTCAACAGGTGCTACCCATTGGGTGTTTACCAGGTGCCAAGCATGGTACATACATTATCTCATCCATCCTCCTGAGTCCTAAGGGGAAGGTATTATTTTGCCTCTGTTTTACTGATGAGGAAACGGGGTCAGCGAGTTGACTTGTTTAAGGGTTACACGGATCTAGTGGGCTGCCTGGGACTGAGATCAGGTCTGTCTGATGTCAAAACCCTGTTCTTAACTATCCAAGCAAGCTTAAAACCAACCAAGAATTCTTTGGTCTTTTCCCTGCTTCTTCCCTCTCCATCTCAGTCAGCCCACTTTCCCCCAATGGCTTCTTCCCATCCATGTTTTAGTTGCATGATTTGGGGAGAGTCCGTCGAGCTGTTACATTTAGCGACGTGTCATATATCCAGTTCCTCACGGCACCATTAAGCTGGCAGGGTAACTTCTGTCTGCAGGAGACAGAAACCACTCGCCAGTGTTGTATAGTCTCTTAAATTAATAAAAGTAATAATCGGGTAAACTGGTTATTGTAATTTATCCACATAAAGCAGAGCCATGTGCCTGAATTGTCACTCGGGCCTCAAACCAGTAGAAAATAGCCAGCAATTATCAGGGGCTCAGCGAGCAGGGCAGCTGCAATCCTGTGGTCTTCAGATTAGGAGAAATAATGAATGCATCCAGAACACATCCATTTCAGCAAGTGCTGCATGGATTATAAAATTTATTACCAATAAAATTATTCATTTATGCCCTATACCACACTTAATGCACCTGAAGTGAGAAATTAGAAGTGTGTTTAATTCTGGGGATGGAAGAAAATACAAGTGCAGCAAATTTGCAGTCACAGGAGAAAGTTAATGCCCAGCAAAAAGGAATCAATTTAGCTCTTGCTATTATATTTGAGGAGAACAGTTTGGTTTGTTTGTTTTTATTATAAAAGCATACAGAGTCTCTTGGATCCCTGGTTCTAGTATTACTTTCAAAGAATATTTAAAGAGAAGTTATGAATTAGGGGGAAGAGACAAATGTGAATAATGTGTGCATGTAACCTCTTTCCATATATATGTATGTGTATCTATCTATTAAATTTATGTATACCTGTGTATATCTATATACATCTATATATCTATTTATCTCTCTATCCATCTATCCATCCATACACACAGTAGTGTGGTATGCTAGTAAATATTTAACAATGAGCTGTCAAGGAGGAAAAAAAAAAAAGGAAATTCTGTTTGTCGATTTCTGTGGTGTAAATACTCCCACTACGGCTGATTTCAGACTCCCAGTCTGACTTCACTGAACGTTGGGTTGGGAAGAGAAGCCCACGATCAGCTCTTGGGAGCTAGTACAAGCTGGCTCCAGCACACCAGTGGTTTATATACACACATATACATGTCTATGGCTTAAAGGGAAAAAAGAGAGGTCAATCATATGCATCAGTTTGGGCCCTGAGTATCATCTCTGTGTTTTTCCCAACCATCAGCCTCCCTGGGTGAGCTTGCAATATATTTTATGCAAGTAAAGAGCAGGTCTCCTCCCCTGGAAACATGGAGACTTTATTTTCATTAGGTTCCAAATGCAAGAGGAGAAAAGACGGAAAGAAAAGAAGAGGCGGAGGGGGGCAGATTCCAGGCTTGGCCTCCCCTTGCATCAGCACCACTGGTTGTCCTCAGTGTGCCCAGTGGACTTGCCTCAGTTTTTATCCAGCCGTTGTTCTTTTTTACACTGCTTTTGCACACTGTGGCGCGTCTGGGGAATTTCATTAGTTGGAATATACGTGCAAAGAGTTCTGTTCCACTTTCATAAGGTCCCCGGATGGCTTGGACGAGGACTCCAGGCCCCATGGTAGAGCCGGTACCACATTCATATTCCTTCCCATCACCATCCACATGGTAGCACGGAGCCCAGACCAATCGAAAACTTGACAGTAAGCCTTTTGATTTTGCGGGGAAACCTTCATCACGCTGCGAGAGGGAAGGGAATATAGCCCAAACTGGACTTCATACTGTGGCAAGCTTGAAATCCCAGCCCCACTGCAGAGCCGGCTGATTGGAATAGTTGGAAACTGTATCCAGGAATTCGGCTGCAAGAACTTGGCTCACAGCAACTTCTGCCTTTTTGAAAGAAAACTTGTCAACTGGGGGAGCCACTTGGGGCCTGGGTTTAATCTGTCCAGGCAGTAAAGATTCACGGAAATGATTGGCCACGTTTCTCTAAAACGTTTAGAGCTCCTGCCTATGTGGGGACTCTGGCGGAGAGGAGAAGCGGGCTTGACGGCTGTGTCATCACTGTCACAGCCATGGCAGTTGTTACCGGCTTCGACACTATTGCTATTTTGCTAATCGCCAACCTGCTGCTTGTGAGATAGATAGCAGAGCTGGAGGTTCACATAGAGCCACCCAGAGCACATGTTCTGCTTGGTACCCCCGACCCAGGCTGCTGTGATGGGGTGGTGTTTTTTGTACACCTTTCACCCTGGTAGCATCACCATGACATTTAGGGGGGCTGAGGGTCAGAGAGAGACTGACATTGAAATCATGGTTGTTTATTTGGTAAATCACAGTCAGTGACACTGTCTCTACTTGGGGGGAACGTCCACGTGTTGGCTTACCGGGCATGGTGCCTTGACTTCACTCTTCTTTGTCTGAAGATGTTAGTGAATGAGGGACCCTACTATGAAATACCCGTGAAATTCAAGGGTCTTTGGTGCCATTGCCCAGGAATGTCCTGCTGGTCCTGATGCAGGAGACCTTGGTTCACGCACACACATGCTGGGGCTTGACAAATGTCAGTGGGTCCAGGAGTCACGGTGTGCCATCTGCAGGAAAACGTATCACTGTCAACCTCTTTTACCTCGACAAGGATGTGAAGTCCTAGTGTTTTAAGGGGGGGTGGGAAGAGGAGGCTCTTGGGAGAGAGATAAGTCGGTGATGGTGAGATGTGATTGAGTTAGAGAAATGTCTACAGACAGAGCCTGATGAGTAGGTTGACTGGGACCTCCTGGGAAGATGAGAGGGAGTCTCTAGCATCGACCCTGGGCTGAAGCTCACGCTCCCCTTACCTCATCACCAAGGAAGTCTTTCTTTTCTTTCTTTTCTTTTTATTTCCCATGCTCAGCTCCCATCCCCTGACCCCCCAACTCAGAGACCCCCTCTCTGTCTGGCCTAGCCTTTTCAGGTGACCTGACGCCGAGTGTGGCCATGTGTGCTGAGAAGGGAAGCACAAAGTAGGAAGTGAGGATACCCCGGGTGGAGCCCTTTTGTGTGGCAAGGCCACAGATCCGATCATAGACCTCTCTGGGCTGGGCCTCAGTTTCCTGATCTGTGAGACAGAAAGCACCCCACCCCAGACGCACACCTGCCTCTCAGAGTGGCGCTGAGCGGCACGGGGATGATGGACAGTGGAAGAGGCACTTAGACCTCCAGAGTTACCCATCCTGAGGGCAGCCTGGGCTGGGAGCGGGTTCCCGAGGAGCTCAGGACTTGGGGCCACCTTGGACAGTCCCCGAGACCCACTTTCCAAGTGGTCACGACAGCCATGGCCAAGCCTTGCCGAGTGGGTCCCCCTTCCTCACTCCCAGGTACACCTCGGTGCGTCCCGATGGCAAGACGATTCAGGGACGTGCGGGAACCTAGTAATTTCTCAGCTGGAGAGCGTTGTAAAAATAAATGTCTTCTGGAGGTTGAAAGGTTGTCAAATACACACTGAGCCTAATTGGGTCCTCAAAATGTGCAGTTCCTGCTGATTTTTGTGGAAGATGTGGATGTGGGATGGTGTGTGTGTGTGTGCATGTGTGCATGTGTGAATTCACAAATTGCAAATTTGGGCAAATGATAACTTTTGAGATGTGTAGATACGCACATGTGCCTGAATCTGATTGGTCCACTGCTGAGCAAAGGGATGCTGTCCCCTCCACTTTGAGAAGCGTCCACTGGGCCACACCTGGGCCCACTCCTCTCATCCTGGATCAGCCAAGGTGGGAAGGGACTCAGAGCCAGACCAGCCCGGAGCCATGACCATGAACCTGTAGAGGTGCCGTGGGACTTTCTCCCCCTGCGGAGTGAACATCACAGCACTAGTTAACACTTCTTGGGTGCCCAAATGCCAAGCACAGTTTAAATGCTGTACACACGTTAACTCATTTAAATCGCCACTTAGCACAGCACAGAGGCTGGGAGGATCGAATGCAGTGCAGCCGTGCGCTTTGTCCCGGCGAGGTCCATCCATGAGCCCAAGTTCTGAGCACCACCTGCCCTACAGAGTTGACTTCGGGGCTTGGAATTGATTTCAAGAACAGTCCTTGCTTCCATCGTACTGCAGGCCAACTGATGTCAGAGACTGTCACACTGCAAAGTGACCCCGTGTGACTCTGGTGTCGGCTGATTCATTCCCTTTCTCTGTGACCAGACACACATCCTATCCCCTCTCTGGGCTGTCTCCCCATTTGAGGATTGGCCCCTCTGGAGCCATCCCTCTACTGCTTTGGGGCCCCCAGATTCCCAGGCCCGGGGGCCCTGTGCTCAAATTTAGCATCCAGCACTAGACTTAGTTTGCTGCAGGGTAGCTGCAACCTGTCTGGGTGGAAATGAAGAGCTGAGGGAAGCTTCAGGATGGAACCTCTTCCCTCCTGGCCCTTCCCCGGAACCCCTGCTTGTGGCCTCCCTTCATCTGGTGGGTTAGGAGGAGCCCTCTGACACCCGAGTGCCCTTCCTGGGACATTAGCGCCCTCCTCTTGGTGAATCCAGTGCCTTTGGAAGGACCGGGTGCCCACTTAAGCACCACATCGCCTTATAGCTCCCTGGGCCCTGTAAGAGAGGGTCCTTCCGCTGCCCTTAGGTTGATGGACATCCCATTCCCTCATCTGGTCCAGCCTCTGGCCATGCCACCCTTCGACACCCAAGCTCCTGTCTACCCACTGCCAGGCGATGGGGTCAGGGCGCTGCGTGCCCAGCCCTGGGGGTTCCGCCCGGCCTGCAGCCCTCTCCACCGTTGCCCGATTCGATTGTTTGTTCAGCTAAGACAGCCAGCCCGGGGAGGAGGAGCGGGCGCTGGGCTGCAGCGTCTGGCCCGGTTCCTCCTGCCAGGGGCTCATTTGTATGCAGAAGGGATTAGGCGGAATTGACCGTGGCCTCGCCCTGGGGAGCTGCTCGAGCCCTAGGAAGACTCTTGGAAGGCGGTGTGCGGTTGGTAAGATTAGAACAGGCCCTTCTGCCGCCGCGCAAGCCCTGGTCACTCTCCAGGCCGCCAACATCGAAATCATTTTCATTTATAACCTTTTTGATCATCCAGCCTCAAAGAGGGCCTGCCTTGTGGGACAGCGGGCACCAAAATGGCCCAATTATTTGGAAGAGGAGGGAGCTGCTGAAAACAGTCAGATGTGAGAGACAGGGCACTTGATCTGGGCTCATGGCTTTTTTTCCTGCCTTCTCCCACCAATATTTTTACAGCTGTTGACATATATTGAGTTACATGTGCCTGGCCTCGATCCCCGCGGTACTGTTTCAAAGATCTGTTCACCATGAAGTGTGCGGTTCTCAAGTAAATGACTGGCTTCAAGAAAGCACAGTAGTTTAAATGTTACTATAAATACGGGAGCTAAGACATTTTAATTATAATTTTTGAGTTAGACAGTGTTCTGTAAGTACACCAGGCATTTACAAAAGAATTTGTGTGGAGCTCCAAGACTGTGCCCTCTTGTGGATAAAGAAGTAACTGCAGGTGGTTGATTCTGCAGCCTCGTGGCCGGACTCCTGTTTGCTGATGGCCAGGAGGGGAGGAGGGTGGCTGGAGTCCTTGGAAGTCTCAGTTTGGGACGTTGGAGTCAATTGCACACACTTATTGCGCCCCTCTGCTTGCAGAGTGCTGAGCTGGGGCCTCGGAGTGGATGGGGCAAAGACTCCCCTCTCACGTTTATAATCCCGTGGGAGAGAACAGCTAGGACATCAGCTAGCGCTCCCTTGGGGAAGGGGAGGGCTTTGGAGAAGAGGTAATAACACTTCTGCCCTGTCTTGAAGGGCGAGGAGAGCCACAGGGAGTATTTGGAAATGAGCAAAATCCCAAGTCAGTCTTCAGCGTGAAAACAAATATTCTGAGCAAGGTGGACTGACCGCCCCGCCCCTGTGCGTGGCTCGCCTTCTCCCTGATGTCTCCCTGATGTCCTCCACCCCCAACAACTGGAAAGCTCCCCGGGGCAGGGAGATGTCAATGGCCTGGTGCGCTTGGAAGCTCAGCCCTTGGGTGCATTGGGTGAAGATAATTCCTAGGTGAGATGAGAGGGAAGCCAGCCTGTGGCTCTCATGTTCTTGTCATTTTGATGGGAGCAGTCTTTTGGGTCACCTCCTTGTTACGCTCTAGTGACAAGGCATTAGATTACATGAAGGAAGCAGACCTGGGCTGGTGCATGACTGTTGCCCATCTGACATCCACCCCCATTCCATCCATCCATTCATCCATCCACCCGTTTCTCCACCATCCATCCACCTATCCATCCATCCACCCATCGTCCATCTACCCATCTATTTACCAATACACTTAACCATCCATCTACCCACTCATTCATCCATCCATCTACCATCCACTCACGTGTCTGTCTGTCTGTCTACCATCCATGTTAACCATTCATCTGTCCATCCACCATCTATCCATCCACAGATCCATTTATAATCCCTGAGACATTATAGTGTAGGAGTTAAAAGCAGGGGTTCTCTTGAATTCAAATCCTACCTCCATCACTTATTAATGTTATGTCCTTGGGCAAGCTACTCAACCTGTGAGTTAATCCTTTTCATCTGTAAAATGGGGGAAAATAGCAAACGCTAGTAAAAGCACGGTGCTAAAATTAAATGAGATGGTACATGCAAAATGCTTAGCATGGGGCCCGGGAAATAGTAAGGACTCAGTAAGTGTTGGTTTTGCTTACTGCGGGACACCTGTGTGCCAGACTCTGTCCCACAGCCTGAGCTGAACTCCTTAGAGCTTCAGGCATAGGCTGGAGAGGTTCCTCCTGGGAACAAGGGGCTTCTGCCTCATAGCAAGGTCTGGGATTCAAGCAGGAGGAGCCTATGATGTGGGCATTAAGGACTATTACGAAATGGCCAGTGTATTTTGTTTTTAATCGCTGTTTTTTTGTTTGTTTGTTTGTTTTTTGCGGTACGCAGGCCTCTCACTGCTGTGGCCTCACCCGTTGCGGAGCACAGGCTCCAGACGCGCAGGCTCAGCGGCCATGGCTCACGGGCCCAGCCGCTCCGCGGCATGTGGGATCCTCCCGGACCGGGGCACGAACCCATGTCCCCTGCATCGGCAGGCGGACTCTCAACCACTGCGCCACCAGGGAAGCCCTTAATCGCTGTTTTGAGGGGAAATTCCTGTCTCACGTATCTGCCCCTGCCCTGTTTTTAATGTAGGCACGTTTGCCTCATGTCCATGAGGCCTCTTACAATTTTTTAAACAATTAATTATAAAATAAACATACAAAACACCAAAGAAAGTGAAACGCCTTGTTGAAGTATCTAAGATCCCAATTATTGTCTTGACAAAGCCCTTAACACTTGAAGATGCTGTTTGGACTGTATGGACTCATTGCTACTTACATTCTAATTCACTTATTCTTTGACTGCTTTCTTGCATATTTCTTCAATGTACATATGTTGAGTGCCAGCTGTATACCAGGCACTGTGCCAGGTGGTTTTGTCAAGAGCACGTGTAACTTCTTGTAAGATTTATTTCTGAGGGAAGTGGATCAGAATCTTGACTATGGGTTTCTGTGAGACGTAGAGTTGAGGGTGATCTTTATCTGTTTTTGTACTTTGCAAATGTCCTATAATAACCACACAATGCTTTTGTATCATCAGAAAAGCCAGCTAACAACCATCCAGCAAAATCAGAGCCTCTGCCCTCACATGGCCAAGGTGATGCTGTAGGATTGTACTAACTTAACTGTAATCTCTGAAAACAAGTGAAAAATCCCAAGTCGGTATCTTCTTTTTTAAAAAAAAATAATTAATTAATTAATTAATTGATGGCTATGTTGGGTCTTGGTTGCTGCACACAGGCTTTCTCTAGTTGCGGTGAGCGGGGGCTACTCTTCGTTGCGGTGCGCGGGCTTCTCATTGCAGTGGCTTCTGTTGCTGCCGAGCACGGGCTCTAGGCACGTGGGCTTCAGTAGTTGTGGCACACGGGCTCAGTAGTTGTGGCTCGCGGGCTCTAGAGCTCAGGCTCAGCAGTTGTGGCGTGTGGGCTTCAGTAGTTGTGGCACACGGGCTCAGTAGTTGTGGCTCGGCGGGCTCTAGAGCTCAGGCTCAGCAGTTGTGGCGTGTGGGCATAGCTGCTCCGCGGTATGTGGGATCTTCCCGGACCAGGGCTCGAACCCCTCTCCCTTGCATTGGCAGGCAGAGTCTTAACCACTGCGCCACCAGGGAAGTCCCCCAAGTCGGTATCTTTTGAATGGCTGGCCCTCAGGACACCAGCAGCTGCCTTGTTGATTCTTGGCATTTAGAGCACCCCACTCTAATTCAGATGGTTGAGACAGGGCGAGCTAGGAGAAGGTGTTCAGCCAACCTGTTCGGGAGGTAACTGGAATCTGGGGAGCTCTGTCCACCTCTTAGGAGACACTGTTCAGGCATGGCCATCAAAGGAGGCTGTGGAGGCTGGAGGTGGCCTGGCTCCCGCCCCCCATATATGGCAGGTGTGTAGAAGCGGGTGTTTACTTTCTTCTCACGGCACTCCCCATCCTGCTGTGCTGGGCTGCATCACCCTGGGGGTCTAGGATTGGGGGAAGGAGGAAGCACTTGGGCAGGTATTCAAACTCCTTGTCCATTTACTGAGAATGCAGAGTCAGCAGCTGTGGTGTTTCCTGCCCTCTCGCGGCCTCAGTTCTGGGGTCTGCAGAGTTGAGAGCCAGGTGGGATCCCCTTTGGTGTTCTCACAGTTGGATGTGTCATATTCTAAGTCCTTACAGAGACAGTGATAGGAGAGAGAAGAGGTCATTGTTTTGGGGAGAACAGGAAGCCCAGAGCAGGAATGGGCACTGGAGGTAGGGGTCGGTCACTGCAGAGGTTGGGGGTCCTCCCTGCCTCCAAGGCAGGATGGAGGCATCCTTCCTCCTGTCTCTGATTTGGTTCGTGCCCTTGGTGCATCCCATCAATTTGGGGGGCTTCAGAGTCCTGTCAAATGGGGAATCTTTCTCTCACTTCATCTAGTCAGCATCATTCAAGAAAATAGTTATGGAAACATTTTGTAATCTGGGGAGCCCTGCGCCAGGGAATGACAGTATTGCATGAAAAGTCTTAAAACCTACTAAGAGTGATTGTGATTAAGAGATACATCTAAGATGGGAATGCTGTAATACCTGATATTTGTTTATATTTTTAATAATGATCGTAATATTGAAACTGTATCAAGACTCAGTATTGTGGCGGATGCTGTGAGGTCCCACTTCCAACCCTTAAACATCCCCATGGGGCAAGGTAAGTGTTGTACCGTCATCCTCCAGGATGCAGCCAGTAATTTTTTTTTTGTTTTTGCGGTACGCGGGCCTCTCACTGTTGCGGCCTCTCCCGTTGCGGAGCACAGGCTCCGGACGCGCAGGCTCAGCGGCCATGGCTCACGGGCCCAGCCGCTCCGCGGCATGTGGGATCCTCCTGGACTGGGGCACAAACCCGTGTCCCCTGCATCGGCAGGTGGACTGTCAACCACTGCGCCACCAGGGAAGCCCTGCAGCCAGGATTTTAACGCAGCTTCTTCTGCCTTCATAGCCAATGCCCTTTCTGTTGGGTCTTAATGCTTCCTAAAGCATGTTTGATTTTTTAAAATTAATTTTTGATCTCATAGCAATACCACGAGAAAGATGGGACCGCTATTTTATGCCCATTTTACAGCTAGGAATAGACCTGGTATCCCAGGCTAGACCTCCTCTCTGTTCTTGTCCTCTCCATATACGCTGGTTTCCAGGACTGAGTGGGTCCAGGAGTGGTCGCAGAAGTGGGTTTCTCCTGCATCCCTGTCCCCTCCGGGAGGGGTCACAGAGAGCCCTTGGGGGCACCGCTGGTTTCTGTTTGCCTGGTGGCATCTTGGCCCCGCGTGAGAGCCTACCAGGCACCTTCCACCACCTGGGACGCTGCTTGCGGCTTTTGCTTCTTGCTTCCTGCCCTTCCAGAATGACACACATGCACTTGTCCCTTTGGTTTAGCCAGAAACCTAAAGTGTGTCTTCTCAAATGCAGACTGACGTGCTTCTTTTATAAATTCTTGGGCATTACTATTGATTTTTGGCTGAGGATTTCGAAATCCTATCTCCAGGACTCAGGAGATTTCCCTGCTGCAGTAATAATGCATTGTCATTCTTAATATCTCCTATCGCTGACACAATATTCATATCAAGCTGCCGAGGAGTGGCGTCAGCACAGCCTCAGGGATGGCGCCGGGCTCGGTGGTGCTGACTGCGAGGGCCACACCGGCACCTCCCTGTCCCCCAGCCTTGCTCCCCACCAGGAAACCACACCCGGCTCGCCCCGTTTGAAGGTGGTGCCTGCCGTGGTATCACGGGGGCACCGAGGGAACCAGTGGTTGATTTCTACCCCCTTCACTGCTCAGGTTTCTCTGAGGCCCAGAGAGGGGCAGGACCTGCCCAAGGTCACACAGTGAGTCAGTCGGGGAAGGGAGGGCTGAAACCCTGGTCCCCTTTGCTCTCTTTTCACCTGGCAGTTCAAGTGTCACCAGGCACTAACAAAAGCAAGTGACACGGCCTGTGTGTGAGACAGTGGGGGCTGCCATGTCCCAGCAGAGAACCCGGCCTCCCATTGCTGTCCAGGGAGATTGCATCGTGGGGATCCCAGATGTCCTGAGTTTTCAAGAGAAACCAGAACTCCAGATTTTAATATAAAATTTCTGTGTGTGTGTTTTTTTTAAACGTTGGCAGCTAATTACAAAAAAACTCCCAGATGATGCGACCCCTGAAAGAGAACCACAGCTGTGGGCTGAGGGTGTACTGGCCACGCATTGTGTCAAGTGGCCAGAGCTGGAGGCCACTTCGTCCATCCACCTGCCCCAACACCTTCCTTCCAGGTGCCCCAGAGTTGGGGGTCCGCTCTCCTCTTCCCTCCCGGTGAGCTCTCCCGAGGGTCTCCTTCCCCTTCCAGTGGAGAAAGGGTCGGCTTTTCCTAACCAATTCCACTGTCTGGATTCCAGCTTAGACGCACCCTGTGTGTTTTGAAGTGTGTACAGGCCTGACCCCAGCCCTCAGGCCTGGCTGTCCTTTGTCCTCGTGCTGCTAAGAATACAGAGCTACTAGCCTGGCCTCCAGGACCTTCCGGGCGAGTCACTGAATAGGTTCCCACTGAGGGACTGTTTTTCTAGTTCTTGGAATTGACGCTGCTTAGACCATAAAAATAAAAAGACCGTGTCCTCAATACTTAGAGTGTGTCTTGTGGATAAGCTGATGTGCGGGGGAACGGGTGGAGTTGTGCTCTGAGAGGCTGGCAGGACCCAATGCCCCACACCTGGCCAGAGGGACTGATGTCATGGGATTGAAGGAAGGGAGGGGCTTTGGGAATGTTCCCGTGGGAAAGCTGATGGCTAGACATTGGAACTGGGGTTGCTGAAAGTCTGTGAAAATCGGAGCAGCCAAAAGTGCTGTTTTCTTGGTTGCAGAATCATTTTGTCAAAGTGATAGGGAGTTGTAAGCAGGAAGGAGGGCGGAACCGTGCCCCTGGCCCGTTGTCTCAGCCTGAGGGCCTTCCTTCGGGGACCCACCTGGAAATGGGATGTAACGACGGACAGGTAGTGCTGCTTCTGCCTGCGGTCCTGCAAGGATCGCCTTGCTCCCTCCTTCCTCTGTGTCTGTGGCAGTACAGCCAGCTCCCCTCACCCTGCCATGGAGGCCTCCAGTAGGAGGCAGCAGAATGAGCGCTAGCCCTTGTGGAGGACACTGATGTGCCAGGCAGGGTGCCAGCCCTCTCGGGGGACTGTCACCTGTGTCTCTGCCCTGCCGGCTGTGGGGGCAGTGGGTTGTCACCCTCAAAGGTAGACTCTTTGGGTCAGCCCCTCCCCCAAATTGTTGACTGAATGAATTGGGAGCCCCTCTTGGGGGCCCTGTCCTCTTGCTGCCTCCTTGTTTCCCCCTCTGCTTCATCTCGTATGTACACAGTGGCCTCTCTGTCCCCAGCTAAGGGCAGGGACCTGACGGGCCCGGGGCCCGCTTATCCCCGTTGTGGCCAGAAGTGGGCGCTGGGGAGCCCCGGAAGGGCTTCGGGATGACATGGACTGGAGGGCTTGGTGGAAAGAGAGCTGGAGGAGGCCTGGGCTTCGCTTCTGGCTGGGCCACAAAGCTGTGTGGCCCGGGCAAAATGGGTTTCCCTCTCTGAGCCTCAGCTTTCCTTCAGTAAAACGAGGGAGTTGAAAGAGCCGGTGCTTTTCAAATTGTAAGCTGCAACCCATTAGCAAATCATGGAATCAACTTGGGTGGTCACAGCCAACAAAATAAAAGAGGAACTAGACAGAGCAGAGCCCAGCAGTGGAGTAGAATGGAAAGGAAGGGAAGTAAACGAAAGGAAGAAGGAAAAGCAAAAGCAGAAGGAGGGCTTCCCTGGTGGCGCAGTGGTTGAGAGTCCGCCTGCCGATGCAGGGGACACGGGTTCGTGCCCCGGTCCGGGAGGATCCCACATGCCGCGGAGTGGCTGGGCCCGTGAGCCATGGCCGCTGAGCCTGCGTGTCCGGAGCCTGTGCTCCGCAACGGGAGAGGCCACAACAGTGTGAGGCCTGTGGACCGCAAAAAAACAAAAAAACCCAAAAAACCCCACAAAAGCAGAAGGAAAGAAACTGCCAGAGTACATCACACTTAGTGAGCTTAAGTGTAATTTCATTAATTTGGCGGTGGCGGCGGGGTTACATATATGTGTTAGTGTGTGACTAGGTCATGGTGTATGTAGTTCGTGCTGAGGGTTGCAGTTTAAACATTTGAAACACAGGTCCGATGGCCTACAAACATTCTTCTGAACCTTACGGTTTATAAGTGTAGTTCGCCAGCTGAGCTGATCTGGGGCAAGTTATAGAAAATCTCTCCATGATTCAGTGGCCTTATCTGTAAAATGGGAATAATTCAGTCCCCAGCGCGGTGGTTATGAGGATTAGCTGAGGGGGTCATGTGAAGTGTGCAGCGCGTGAACACACAATACATGCTCCGTGCCGCTGTTGGTGCTGCAGCCATCCTTACGTTCTTAGACACAGAAGACGAGGTGTGGGACCCTCCTCCTCTGCCAGCCGCTGGAGGGGAGGAGAGCCGTCGTGGTCTGCAGTGCCTCATTCTCCAGCAGGGCCCAAGGACAGTCCCGGGGAGCCGCACGGGCTTGACGAGGAGTCCCCGCCCCGGGGAAGAGCCTCCAGCCTGCCCAGGGGAGCGCTCTGCCGTCTGGGTGGAGGCTGCGGTGAGCCACGGGCAGGGACATCCTTGCTGCCGTGTGCCACTCCCTGGGCAGCATGGGAACCACTCGTCTGTGGCGCTTGGAAGCCTGGTGGGCGGTCTCTGCCCAGATCTGTGACCTGTGGCCGCAGCATTCCCATCTCGTCTGCTGGTTCTAGCCTTTGTGCCTGCGGCTCCATTTGGAGCCATGTGAAGTGGGCACACGATTCTCTATGCCGTTGACTACATTTTTCAGCCACCACCTCTGCCCCACCTTTTCTTAATGCAAGATGAGTCTGGGCAGAAGTGTTAAAATTCCAAGAAAAAAAAAAAAAAGGAAAAGAAAAAGAAGTGAAAAAGTTGTAAAGAAAGCTGCCTGGTGAGTCTGGTGCTGCAGTAAATAGGACCCCGAGGCGAAAGCTCAGCCTCCTGCAAGGGCAGGGAAAGGAAAGATGACACCAGAGACTTTTTTGGTCAGGGGACAGGAGTGTGGGTCTGGGTGTGGGCGCATGAGGAGCAGAGGGAGGACCCTTCGGTCTTAGGGAACCTTGCCTGATTTGGGCCCAGTTGGCCTGCGTGTGGAGCAAGGTCATTGGTCCGAGGTCAGGGGCAGGCTTTGTGCTTCCAGAAGGCGGCTCTTCCCCCCCTCCCCCTTCTCCCTGCCCTGCCTCCCCATCTTCTCCCCTTCTCTTCCTCCCGAGGTGCAGATGGCCACGTTTGCAGGTTAACTGGAACAGCTGGAGATGCATTATTAGTTTCCCGCTGCTCCTTCCTATTTGCTTGGACCTTTTTTTTTTTTTTAACGGCAACATAATTTACAACTAGTACACTGGTGTCAGAGCTGGCATGTTCTAAATCTGCATCAGATTTATGTAATGCCGTTGCTTATCAGCGAGTGAAGTCATAATTATTGCTTTGTACCATTAAATAGCATAAATATATAAACTGTTATACAACTTGCTGCAAATGTTTCCCCTGGGGAGCTCTAGACCAAATTTTAATGTCGTGCGTTTGTCTGGGATGGCAGTTTCTATGGTATATAATAATGTTGATGAATTTTACTGTAGCAAGTAACATTTTAAAGCACTAATTTTGGTGCTAAAAAAATTCCAAAGAATCCTCAGGCCGAACTGGGAGGTGCTCTGAGAGCCAGCTGGTGAGGTCGGGAGAGGTGGGGTTTTTCTTTAAGAGTGCATCAAGGGACGTGTGTCGCCTCCCAGGGCTCCTCTCCACACGAGGTCACCCCCCTCCTCTCTCAACTCCCGAAGGAAGGCAGCAGATACATTTTCCGTGGCAGTGATGATAATTAATTTCAAAAAATTCAAATCGATTCATTTCTCCCGTAAATTTGAAGTGTGCAAGGGAAAGTGGAAGGAGGACCTGGAAAACACACAATCGGTGGGGAGGGTCCTCATTGTAACCTCCTTCTCAATTATGTAAATTCTGTGTGGGGTGAAAAAAAATCCCCATCCTAATTAGAGATGCAACACCTGCCTCCGACGACGTTCAGATGCCAGGCGTGTGGTCGCATCACCTCTGAAAGCCGTTATCATCAAGAGCGACTTTTGCAGAAAGCCCCAGGACGGCACCTGGCATTTACCTGGGGTGCTCTTTGGAGAGCCGGTGGCCGGGAGGAGAGCATCCCCCTCCGCCTTCAGGAGAGGGCGTGGGGACTGGAGATTCCCGATCCGGGCCCACTGGCCACTCAGGGGCTGACCCAGGGAGACAGCGAGCATGGCGCACATTTCTTGCTCCTCTAAACCCTGGGCCTGGGCAAGTTAGAATGTTCTCTGAGAGCCTTTGTCACCACTGTGATTTTCCGGGTTGCATTTTCTTTCTTCCCTTCCTGACTCCTGTCTTGAGATTAGAGTCCTCTGCTGAGCATCATTGTTCTGCTTGCGAACGTGGCAGTCATTAGTTGTCCTTTGGAATGCGCTAGGGTTACACAGCCTGGCCCCTTTGTCTTGGGTGGGGGACTAGTGGCTAATTCTGGCCAGAGAGCTGTGAGTGGAGGTGGCTGGCATCACTCCCAGGTCAGAGCTTTGCCCCGCCTGGGTGAGACCCTCCAGAGTTCCATCTTTCCCTGGGGTTCGGAGACTGTCAGTGTCAGAAGTGAAGGTGCTTCCTGTCTTGCGGTGTCTGAAGGGATTTCCATGAGCAGATCCCCCTGCAATGGACGTGAAGGGCAGACGAGGACTAAACCTTTGTTGTTTGCAGCCCCTGTGATTTGCACTGCATGTTTCTTATCCTATCCTGACTGATACAGGGCTCCACTGGGTCTCCCAAACTTTATGATTTTCTTCAGGGTGCTGGGAGTGCTGGAAAGCTGGCTGATTTTTTTCCTGGAAAGAATATCAGCTAGATACAGATGTGTGCCCACTATTGGCTGTGAGGAAACTAAGGCTCCGAGAACTTCGCTGGCTTTCCTAAGGTCACACAGCTTGTAGGCATCGGGCATTCGTGCCTCCCTGTTATAGATATGCTCCTTCCTCCCTCTGGCTTTGCTTTTGAAAAATGAATTCTCTTTAACAGGGGTCACACACTTGATTGCCTTTGAGGATCAGGCCGATAAGGGTAGGGCTGTGGAGTATAAAACAATAGGGATTGGTGGGGAGTGCAGGGAATGTTCTAAAAGCATTAAAATTCAGCTTTTTGCCATTAGCCTATCAGCTTTGACATTTAATTCTGTGCCTCTTTTATTTTTATTTTTATTTTTTTGCGGTACGCGGGCCTCTCACTGTTGTGGCCTCTCCCATTGCGGAGCACAGGCTCCGGACGTGCAGGCTCAGCAGCCATGGCTCACGGGCCCAGCCGCTCCGCGACATGTGGGATCTTCCCGGACCGGGGCACGAACCCGTGTCCCCTGCATGGGCAGGCAGACTCTCAACCACTGCGCCACCGGGGAAGCCCCTAATTCTGTGCCTCTTAATGACATCTCCAGCTTCCAAGGTCACATTTCTTTGGCTGCTACTGTGTGCTCTCTTTCTCTGATGTCTTGCCCTCAAGTTTGAATCTTGAACTTTTTAATGAAATTCTCACATGCTTATTCCTTTATATCCTCCAACTATCTGATAAAGTCCTCTACAATCAGGATGGGGACTGACCCTAGCATCCCAGTACCCTAGACCCTGAGGGACCTTGTGAGTCCTCTAATCCCACCTTCTCCTTTCACAAAGGAGGACTCTGAGCTCAGAGAGGGAAAGCAGCTTCCGCAAGGACACACTGCTGGTAGTTTCTTCATTAAAAAGTCACTCTTTAGGGCTTACCTGGTGGCGCAGTGGTTGGGAGTCCGCCTGCCGATGCAGGGGACACGGGTTCGTGCCCCGGTCCGGGAAGATCCCACATGCCACAGAGCAGCTGGGCCCGTGAGCCATGGCCGCTGAGCCTGCGCGTCCGGAGCCTGTGCTCCGCAACAGGAGAGGCCGCAACAGTGAGAGGCCCGCGTACCACAAAAAAAAAAAAAAAGTCACTCTTTGGAAGTGGAGGGAGTCACTGTTTGAGTGGATGTGGGGAGTTGGTTTGAAACAATGGAGAATAACCAGTAGAGAAGCAAATGTGATCTCCTTAAAAAAGGTTAACCTTTTTTTTCTTAGAAGACATTTACTGTGGACTTACTATGCGCTGAGCAGATGCTTGATCATTTAAAACCATCTTAGTGAAAAGACATCCTGCATTGGTGGGTTTAATCATGTAAAACTCCTGGCACATAGTTTAGCTCTTATTCATGCTTATATTCCCAACACCCGGCCCTACGCTTTGACCATAACAGAAATTAAGTATTGAATTTAATTGCCTTTATGCCTCTACTACCAATGGTGATAATTTATAATGGTCAGGATGTTAGTGCAGCCCCGGGGGTTAAGAGCACCCTCTGGGGCTGGAATGCCTGGGCACTCACTTCCTGTTACCGCCTCGTAGAGGTTTTATGTGCTCCTCCCAGATGGAACGTGTTCAGCATAATGTCTGGCACATAGTCAGCGCTTAGTAAATGTTACCAATTCTTAGGCCTCCTGTCCCATCTCAGAGCTGTAGCGGCTGAGGCTCGGCAGTGAGCCCAGTCACGGCCAGAGTCTGCGCAGGTTTGCTTGGCTGCAGGACTGCAACTCAGCACAAGCAGATCCATTCTGCCCACTCCCCATGTGCCGTGGAAAATAATTTTGCACTCCAAACTGCAAAATCGCCATTTAAAGCAGCCATGTCTGCTCACAGGCAGCTTTGGAGGATCGTTTCAGCCTGAGCTACTGCTCCAGCTGTGGCTGCTCTTCTCAAGGGGCCAGAGGCAGTGAGGGGTTGGAGTTGGGGGTCCCCCTGGCCGGCGCATGGTGGGCAGAGCTGGGAATGATGCCTTTCTAGTTCATGGGCTCTGAGATGGGTCAATGGGACCAGGTTGTTCTGTGAGGGCCAAGGCCCAGGCTTGTACACCGTGTGCCCCAAGGTGCTGGGCTTGCCCTTATCCAGAGGCCCCTCTTCTTCTGAATGGTCTCCACTCACCTGCCCAACAGCATTGGGCAGGGGAAAGTGCATGGACACAGAGTTGAGCCTCTGGGATCCACTTCCTTTGTCACTTATTACCTTGTGTGACCCAGTGCTCAGAAAATTAGCGTCCCCATCTGTAAAATGGAACTAAGAATGGTGCCTCTGTCCAGCTTACTCCCAGGGCTGTGAAAGAGGCACGGGTATGCAGGTGTTCTGTAGGGGCCAAGGGGAAGGGTCATTTTTGGCTCCTTGATCAGCCACCGAGAAACAGGGCAGAGAGTGAGAGCTGTGCTCCAACTGGGTCAGCCTCTCGGTAAGCCCTGTGATCTTAGACGAGTTGCTTCACTTCATTCAGTATCAGTTTCCTCATCTTTAAAATGGGAATAAAAATAGCCCCAGCCTCATAGCATCACTGTGACGGTTAGTGACTAACTGTTTGTGAAGCTGCCTTAGTGTCAGGTTTGATACATTATTCACACCAGATCTTTTAAAAAACGACTTAACTTGCAGGAGGCAGTGAGCCGGTGAGGTCAGGGGCCCTGTCGTCCTGTTCACCTGTGTGTCCCCAGCATCTAGCACTGTACTCTGCCCTTGGGTGCTCAGTCAGTTTCTGCAGAATGAAAAGGGATCTGATAACCTGGGAATTGCTTCTTGGGTGCCTGGTTTCCCCCAGACTGTGAGCCCAGCAGAGGCAGATGCCCCGCTCCCAGGATCACGGCTGCCAGCGGCACCTGGCCTGGTGAGCATTTGTCCGCTGGAGCAAGCCCGCTGCAGAGCCTCTCCCCCTCCCCCGGAAAGCCCTCCCTGCTTTTGTATCTCAGAACGTGTTCCTCCAAGGCCCCCTCTTCCAGGAAGGAAGTCATTCATTCACTCACCCACTCCTTCAGCAGGAATCTATTGAGTACCCACTATGCCAGGCACCTGCTAAAGTGACCTCACTTCTCATAGAAGGAATTTCTTCCCTCTTGGTGTTGCCCCAACTCGCATCCCAAATATTTTATCCATCCCTCTTAAGAGGCTGACCTTTCCTGCCTGGTGTTACGCACACACCTGGCTGATCTCCCTTCCTAACTAGACAAGACATTAAAAAAACACTTTACTGAAATATAATGCACATCCAGGAAAATGCACAAATTGCAAATGTACAGCTTGAGGAACTTCCAGAAACGGAACACAGCCAGACCAAGGAGAAGAACCTGAACGGCCCTCCGGTAGCTCCCGTGTGCCCCCTTAGCAAGCACTGCCCTCACCTCCGGACCCTTAGATGGTTTTGTCACTGGAGGCAGTTCAAAGGTGGGATGTGTGTCCCTGTGTCTCCTGGCCTGCCCGGCACAATACCTGGCATTGCTGAATAAACCAATGGACGGATAGACCCAATAATGCAGGGATGAGAATAATGACGCTATGAATATAACAATGGCCGGCTGTTGTTGCATTCTACCAGCCTGTTCTAATCAGTGTTTTACGGGCTGCCTCGTCTGGTCCTACTGAGATTCCGAGAGGTCAGTGACTTGCCCAAGGTCAGCCAGCCGGTGAGTGGCAGTCACTCTGACCTGGGTCTGTTCGGCCTGAATCTGGAGCTGGCACTCTGAACCTCACTTCCTGCTGGTTTACAGCCCTGGGCAGTCCTTTCTCTGCTGGGCCAGCTGGACACAGGCTCAGCGGGCGACAGAGCTGAGCTGTCCTTGGCGAGCGAGATGCCGGTTCCTCGCCACCCCTGTCCACCCACCGGGCGCCCCATGCCTCCCGGGCTGCACCGAGCCTTCCGTGTGCCTCTCCAAAGGACAGGGCATATTTCTTCCCAACCCTCTTAAGATCCAGCCCACACTGGAGGGCTTCATCATTATGCAAATTAGCTGGATTGGATCTGCTCCCGCAGAGGACTCTGGGGGTGGCAGGACGGAGCTGCCTCCTGAGCGTTGGATTGAGCCCCAGAATAGGCCAGTCGATGATGGGGGGTGGGGCGGGGGCGGGGGTGGGGGGTGGGCAGGGAGACGGGGCTGGTGCCAAGGATTTGCCACCCTGGGGAGGCTGGGCACACGCTGTGGGGAGCGGGTGTAGGCTGGGCGAGGCCCACCTTCCAGCATTGTTGCCGAAGATGGGACTGAAGAAAGACATTCTTTCCGGATTTACTCTTTGTGTATTGAGCCCTTTTATGATTCATCAGTAAGTAAATATCAGCTGAGGGGTGATTTGTTTCTAACAAGCTTATAAAATACGGGCGTCATTTGTGGGCTTATTGGAGTGCTGATTATAAACACTCCCCCATGCCCACTCCTCTATGTCAAATTAGCATTCAAAATACAAATATTGGATCTTTGGATCACTTTCTACTCTCTTTGGAAGCTGGCGCCGTGGGAAGGGGCAGCGATAGGACTGGAGCCTCAGATGAGGAGCATTTAGAACTCACTTAAAGACCTGAGGGTTGAGGGGGGCCCCGCTGGGCCCTCCAGAGGCTGGGGGCCATGAGGCCCTGTAAGCCCAGCCCTCTCGCCCTTCTCCTTGCCAAGTTTCCTCTGACCCAGCTCCTCCCGGCCCCCAGAGCCTGTCATCTTCAGTCTCACGGAGGGTGCAGATCTGGGCAGGCTGCCTCTGGCCTGACGAGCCTTTGGAGCTGCCGCCTCTCCCCGTGGGCCAGGCCCAGCCTAGACCCAGGCCGAGGCAGCCACGGCCAAGCATTTCTGAGCATTTGCAGGGGCCTCCTCAGGAAGGGCCATAAGGCCCCCTGGCATCTCTCGCCCACTTGGAGCCTCACTTCCCATCTCCCCACCCCCCCCGGCTTCTGGTTTTGTGGTCACGAATCGTATCAGACAGATTCCCCTTGCCTCTGAGGCATGAGCCTGCAACAGATACCACCAGCTCACATGCGGGTGGTCACTCACACCTTTCAAAGCACCTTCACAGCCACGTGAAGGAGCTGGTGCTTGTGAGAGCCTGGAGGTGCCCTCCAAGCTCTACCAATGCCTCTGTAACTTCATTCCCATTTTACAGATGGGGAGACTGGGGCACAGATAGTTGACTTGCCAGGACACAGTGGCAGAACCCAGACTTGGAAAATGGCCTGCCCATCCCACTTGACAGATGATGGAACCAAACCTAGGTGAGAGGACTGATTTGCCCCCATGGAGGCAGGGACCAGATGGGGGCCAGCAGGCAGTGAGAAGCTGCCTGAGTGAGGCATGGGGCTGCCACCCAGAGTCTCTGATGGAAAAAAACACAGAGCAGGGCCTGAGTGGGGCTATGGAAATCTCTGGTTCCAGCCCCCTCGGCTCATAAATGGGGACACTGGGGCCAGAGAGGGGACACTGCCTTGCCGTCATTGTCTTAATCGTTAATCAGTGGATTAAATTTTTTTTATTAAAAAAGCTTTTATTCTACTTATTATAAGAGCTGTCCATGCTCTTTGCAGGAAAACTAGAAAATACGGTTGGCCCTCTCTATCCATGGGTTCCATGAAATCAATCAACTGGAGATGGGAGATAACTCAGGAAAAAAAAATCCAGAAGGCTCCAAAAAAGCAAAACTTTGAATGTGTCAGGCACCAGCAACTATTCAATAGCATTTACATTGTATTTACAACTATTTACAAAGCATTTACATTGTACTAGGTACTGTACATAACCTAGAGATGACTTATAGTTTATGGGAGGATGTACACTGGATATATGCAAACATTAGATCATTTTAGGTAAGGGACTTGAGCATCCGAGGAGCACCTGCGGGGTTCCTGGAAACAGTCCCCTGTGGATTCCGAGGGACGCCTGTACAGCCAAGCGAGAATAAGGAGGATGTATCCTGCCATTCAGAGATGACCCTCTGTCACCTTTGCCTGTGCCCTTTCAGCAGTTTTTTCAATAAGCACACACTAATATAGTTATACCCCCCTTCTTTTTTTTTTCCAAAATAAGATTGTGTTGACCACCTGGTTTTCCTTATTTCCACTTAATTGGGCGTGAGGCGGGAGACTGAGAACGCACTGTCCCCTTAGAGAAGGTGTTTCTCTCTGATACACGGGGACTAACTTTGGTTTGTCTCTCGAGAACCGCCTTCCATTGAGGGAGCACTGATTGACTGCCCACTGTGTGCGGGCTCTTGCCAGGCACTGGGTACCTGGAGAGAGGCGGAAACAGGTGTGAGTGCACCGAGGAGGTGGGGACGGGTCTCGGGTGCAGAGAGCAGGGGTCCCGTATGAGTCTAGAGGTAGGGGGGCAGGTGGCAGGACTCGCTCCTGTCGAGGTGGGAGCCTGAGCTGTGCTCTGAAGACGTCTTGCTGTTGGCAGGGAGGGGCGGAGGGCATTCAGGGGAGGGCCTCGCCCGTGGGGAGGCAGGGAGGTGAGCTCTGTCGTGACCTGGGCAGAAGGCCACCTGGGCCCCGTTTTCATGCTGGATCCCAGTCCCGCCGACACGTATGCAGCCCTCGGAAGGCCTGTGGGATTCCTGCTTTTCTCAGCTCTGGACAAGGAGAAGGGAGCCATCCAGACGGAGGCAAGGATAGGGCCAGGCACTGTGCTGCCTGGAGGAGTCTTGTTGGAGACACACTCTTGAATTTGGAACCAGAATTCTAGGTACTTTGCTGGAATCTGGCTGTGGTTTCTGAGTTGTCATTAAGGTTGCGCCTCCGTACATTCAGGGTGTGATTAAAGCATGAAGTGAAGGCAGAGAAAGCAGCTTTGGATTTCTTCCCCTCCCCCCCGCCCCCAGATTCTGAGGTTAACATTGTGGGTGAAATTGGGGCTACGTCCTTTGCTGTAGTGGGAAGTACTGTTCTGAGAACTCCTTTAATTTGTGGGAACTGGAAATGGGTTCTGGAGGTGTGTGTGTGTGTGTGTGTGTGTGTGTGTGTGTGTCCATCTCCTGGTCATGTCCAGTGGGGATGGAGGCGTCCTCTTACCAGAACAAGCCTTTCCATGACAGGGGGACCCTGTGTCCTCACACCGAGCCTCTGCCCTCCAGTGGAAATGCTCCTGCATCCTGGGTGCTGGGTCAGCAAGGCTGTGATGTGGCCAGTGAGGAAGATCCGGGGCCCTGGTATGGGCCGGGCTGGGCCACTGGGCACCCGACTCCTCTCAGCTGCCCCCGCTACAGAGGCTACCAACCATCTGTCTCCCCTAGAGCTCCACCCCCCCACGCCAGGGGTCCTTAAGGGCCCAATTTGGGGTATTTTCAGGGTTTCTGGGTGACTGCATTGTCCCACACAGGCCAGGTCCCTTCATCTGGCCTCCCAAGCTCCTTACCCCTGAGCAGCTTGGGGGTTACGGATAGTGTCTCACTGACCTGTTACCCCAGGGCCTCTCCCAGCACCTGACACAGTCAACAACAGTGATGGTGGTGATAATAATAACCACACTGGTGCTTTGAGGCCCATTCACCCTGACGACAGCCCGACGAGGTTGGTACTGTGCTGGTTCTCATTTCACATTTGGGGCGACTGTGGCTCAGGGAGATTTGGTCACTCATCCAAGACCCCACAGCTAGTAGGAGGCATTTGAACACTGGCTCTGAACCTACACTTCTCTCCACTTCTCTCAGCTGTGCTGGCTGAGTGCACCGAGTGAGCAAGTGAGGGGCTGTGTCCAGCCCCGAGAACAGCACGTTTCTTGGGGTGAGGGTGGGGTCGTAGGGCAGGCTGGGTCCTGCTCTGTCACCGTCCGGATGCTATCGGAACTCCATCCTAGGTGCATAGAGGGTGTCTGTGGACCCAGAGCCGTGTGTCTGAGCTCCTGCGTCTGGGACAGCATTGAGTACGGGAACCCCCCAGGCTGCATGCTCCAGGGAAGAGTCCAGAGCCATGAGGGTGGGGGTACAAATCTACTGACCAACCAAAGTATTAGCATGAATTGAGCACCTCACGTTTGGCCCGATTAGAAACACCAGACAAGTAAAAAAAAAAAAATGCTGTTTTTGTCTTCAGAGAATTTATTAGCCAGGACTGTTTGGGTTGCAGGTGACAGCAAGTCAAGTTAGCTTAAGCAAAGGGGCGAATTTTTGGGAAGACCCCCCCCTTTTAAAAATATATTTGTTTGTTTGTTTATTTATTTATGGCTGCATTGGGTCTTCGTTGCTGTGTGTGGGTTCTGATTGCGGTGGCTTCTATTGTTCTGGAGCACGGGCTCTAGGCACGCGGGATTCAGTAGCTGTGGCTCGAAGGCTCTAGGGCACAGGCCCAGAAGTTGTGGCGCATGGGCTTAGTTGCTCCGCGGCATGTGGGATCTTCCCGGACCAGGGCTCGAACCCGTGTCTCCTGCATTGGCAGGCGGATTCCTAACCACTGCACCACTGGGGAAGCCCGAAAGACCGCTTTTTATTTCACAAAACTATGAATAGCTTTTGGTGCAAGTAGAACCGGAGACTCGAATGCCTGTGTTGGACTTTCTCTTGGAAAATCGTGGTTGGAAGGACAGAGGCAAAGCACGGAGAACTGTTTGTATCAAGGTGCAGAGTCAGGAATGAGCACGGCCCTGAGAGTGAGGAGACCAGTGTGGCAGGGGGTGTGGGTGTGGCTGAAAATAGGGTGCTGGTTAGTGGGGCCTGGGCTCTTGAGCTTTCACTAGGAGAAAGGGAGCCACTGAAGGTTCTTGAGGAAGAGAGTGAAATGATGGCCGTCGAGCCTGGGGAGGATTATCCAGTCATTGTGCTTGGGATGGACTGTGTGGGGAGAGACTGGGGCAGGCATGGTGAGCCGGACCAGGAAGGCAGAGAGCAAAGGGTGAATTGCCAGGCGTTGATGTGCTTTTTTCCGAGAGCGTCTATGAAGCTGTCATTTCCAAGAGGCAAAAAGGCTAGATGCCAGCCAGAGCTGTACAGAGGGACATTCTCCTGCCACAGTACGTGGGCCTCGAGCTGCCTGCCTCTCATCACAGCTAATGGCAGCTGTTCCGCTTGCTGGGCCAGCGTGGAGAGTGGAGGGCTGCATGGGGGCGGCCGCCCCCCAACCTCTCAGCAGTTCGCCTGCCTCCTCCTCCTGCACAGGCTGCCCGTGTGTCCCCTGTTCTTCCGGGGGTAGGGGCTGTCAGGCGCTGTCCGTTAACTGCCCCCTTGGGCTAGGGGTGGTGGGTGGGATGGGAGCAGACCTCAGGCTTCGGGGCCCTGTAGGTGGGTGAAGGTGTGGTGGTGGACAGAGCTGGCTGTGGGCAGAGGCAGACTGGCCGGCCTCTGGGAGCTGGGCTGTGGCACCTAAGCTGCCTAGAGATGGCAGAGCCCCACCTGGTCTCTGGGTGCTGGCCCCAAAGCATCCCAGAGAACCGTGTGGGGGAGCTCAGCTCTGGGAGCTGAAGAAACCCACATTAATGTCAGAAGTGAGCCTGGGGGATCCGGCAGGCCTCCGTCTGGGTCTGTTGGAGAAAGAAGGAAAGGCGGGCGGGCGTGCTGTGCTTGCCCTCAGCAAGGTGCTGGTTTGGTGCTGATGGTCGAGGAGGGGGCGCGGGGAGAGAGGACCAGAGGAAAATTCCGTCTAAGGAAACGTCTTAGAGGGCCAGGCTGCAACGCTGAGCTTTGCCAGCTCCTGGGGCCCCTCAGCTGAGCTGAAGACAGGACTGCTCCCCCAGGGCAGCTCAGTGTGGGTATTATGACGGGGATCATGTGACGATGTGAAGGATGTATTGTTGATTTGAATGTATTCATTTATTCCATGTGGCCTTTGAATGCCCCATTTTCATTTTACTCGGGTCACAGAAAAAACCCGGTGCTTTGAGATGTAACCTGCAGAAGCAGAACCGGGAAACCGCACACCACTCAGTCAAGCCTTACAATTTCGAGCAGTCATTTCCTTCACGAGCGGTGGGGCTGAGCCAGTGTACAGGTGGGAATTCCCTGCATTGGTCATTCTCTCTCTTGGCCTTGACCGCCCACAGGTGTCCTCTGTCTGCTGACATTCTGCTGTTTCTCGGGGTGATGCAGGGAGCGGAAGACGCGGGTTGCTCAGTGGTGGGGTGCCAGGTGGGCCCCTGACGAGCTAGTGACCCCTAGTTAGTGACCCACCTCACAACCTATGGGTCAGAGTTACCCATTTATCTGGGTTGTGCCCTTCAGAGAAACCTCGTGACTCAAAGTTTCCTGCATCCACTGTGTTCTTATCTGCCCCGGGGAAAGCGACCACGTAATTATCAGGGTAGGGGTTTAAGTTGAAGGTCAGAGAAGTTCACATCTGAGCATTTCCCACGCAGAGCAATTGTAATAAACACTAACAGGCAAAAGGGGCGAGGCGTTCTTTACAACATTTGGGAACGCACATACCACAACTCAATAAGTATTTATCCAGCGCCGGCTGTGTGCCACACACTGTTGTCGGTTCTGGGATTACGGTGTCGAACAAGACGGGGAGAGCCCCTGCCCTTGCCTCGCTTGCAGTGTGCACAGCGCTGGCCAATAGAACTTTCTGCCAGGATGAAAACCTTCTATGGCATCCCACTCGGCAGCCGCTAACCGCATTGCTGTTACACACTTGAAGTGCAGAACTGAATTTTTAATTTTATTTAATTAATTTAGATTTAAATAGCCACTTGAGTAATGACCATATTGGACAGTTCACATCCAGCAGATGCATACTTTTGAAAACTTTGCAATAGCAATCAGTTATTATTTTCTACTCTTGTCACTTTTTTCATGGTGAACTGCAGTTTCCAGGCTGAGCACTAGGTCTTCTTGCTTTAAGTATTAGGAGCTGCAGGGACAATTCTGTGTCTACCTGGATGGAAAACTTAAAAAAAAAAAAAAAGTGGTGCTACCAGCCTCCTGCATGGGTGCCCTGTGTTTGTGTGCATGTGGGTAGCTGTCTGGTTTTTTGATGCATTGCTTTTGCTCATTTTAAAAAATGATCTTGGTAGGGGGAAAAAACGATGTCAGCCGCAGAGACAACCCTTGTAGTTGAAGCAGGGGTAATTCATGTGTCCCTGGCAGGGTCGGTGACAGTAAGAGTTTTGCAGCCTGCCTGTCACGTTAATTGTATGTTATTAGAGGCCATTAATCTGAGGATTATTAGCATGATGGTTTGTTTGTTTGTTTGTTTTGTTGCGGTACGTGGGCCTCTCACTGTTGTGGCCTCTCCCAGCTCCGGAAGTGCAGGCTCAGCGGCCATGGCTCACGGGCCCAGCCGCTCCGCAGCATGTGAGATCTTCCTGGACCGGGGCACGAACCTGTGTCCCCTGCATCGGCAGGCGGACTCTCAACCACTGCGCCACCAGGGAAGCCCAGCATGATGGATTTTTAAGCAGTTGCCTTGTTGTGGAAAACTTGAATCTGAAGATCAGGGATATACATCAGTAGGTGTTTGGCGTGTTAAGAAGTGGGTCCCCAGGGGATGTAGCAGAATCTTTATTTTCTGAGCGTCTTTGTCTTTTGCCGTTGGGGGGGCCTGTGTGTGAGGAGGGCCATGGAATGTCTTCATCAGTAGGATGTTTCAAGCCCCCAGAGTCTCAAGTTCTAGAAGTTTGGATTCTTTAGAACTCCAAGAGTTCTCTCTCCCTTGAGTTCTCATTGAAGGCCCACCGATCTGTCTGGGGTTGATTTGATCATTCACTCATTTATTTCACTCTCTTTCCTTAAAGTAGCTGAGATCGGCACCTCCCATCTCTTGGAGGACCTGTCCAGGGCCTGGTTGGTGACTTTTCTTTTGCCAAAGAAGTCTGTAAGCAGAGCTGTCTGCAAAGATCGTGTGTTTTCTCATTAACCACCCAGGGCTGGGTTCCCTGGCAGCGCGGAAGCAGATCCTAGCGCCCGAAGGAGCCTCCCTCCATCGAGGACCCGGTCCGGCTGGGCCAGCCTCTGTTTGAGATTCTTAGAGCACTGGGGCCCTTAGGGAGCTCTCTGCATGGGCCCAGCTATGAAGAAGGGCTGACCATTCCCAGGGGGTGGGGGGACACATGGACCTGAGTCGTGTCCTCGTCTCAGGCTCTGCTTTGACCTCCATAGAAATCCCAAAGAGTTTTAAGAGATAGGAACTAGGAGAAGAACCAGGAAGAAATATGAAACTCTGGTCACAGGAGCATCTGAGGGGAGACGGAGTAAACTCCTGTGGTCAGAAGCAGGGAGCTGCAGCGAGCCACCGCTGAGCAAAAGGGTTTGAAATCTGGACACAGCTTTTGCCGTCGCAAATATGAGGAGTGGTGTGGAGGCGGAAGAGAATAGAGACAAGGAAAATTGACCCAGAGGTATTTTGTGGGTGGATGTAACATAGATTGCATACCTGCAATGTGCCGGGCGCTAAGCGCTCTTGAAATGTTTACCGAAGGTGGATTCAACTGCCCTGGTGACTCCCGAAGAGGGCTTGTGTTACAAGACCCTGGGTGTGGAGTTTCAGGGTCGAGTCATGTGGGAAAGAACCAAAGCAGTGATAGTAGCACTGGCGGTGGTGCTGTAATCCTCCTCCTCACTTACTCTTCATAGCAGCCCTGTGAGGGAGGTGACTTTCTCCCCATTTCACAGGCGAGGAGACTGAGGCCTGGAGGGAAAGTGCTCAGCCCAATCACCCTGCAGGTCTGAGGGGAGCCAGGAATATCCTCCGAGCTGCCTAGTTCACAGGCGTGTTTTTCCCCCCACTCCCAAAAGATCATCTTGATGAAACAAAGGTGGGAGAGAGGCAGTCAGTTGAACTGTCCTGTTTGCTGTGATGGGAAATCTCAAGGGAAATTTACCCGGAATCATGCTCAGGCTTAACTGACCCCTAGCTAAGATCCATCTGACATGGCTCTTGGGAGCAGTCGGTCAATGGAACCATCTGGAGTCTTCTGATTTGAGTTTCGGAGGAGAGAGTGAGCGAGCACTTGTAACTTAGGATAGCAGCGTGCTGGAGACGGGCCCTGGCCAGATGGCCGTCTTGCCACGGGAACCCTGGAGTGGGTGCACGGGCGGCTGATCCGGCCAGGCCCTCTGGGGTGTGTGTGTGCAGGAAGAAGGGCCTGTAGTTGTCCCCTCAGCCTGTTTCCCCGAACCCCACGTCAGCGATTCCCCCAGGTGCAGAGAGCGAGGCACATCTACTCGACATCCCTGTCCCGCCTCAAGGCTGGGAACACGCCTCTTCCGACCCTGGAATAAAGCCAGGCAGCCTAGTGATCTAGCCAGGCTGAAACAACGCCTGAGTACCAGATGAGAGTAGAAATCTCAGAGTCCCACTCCTTTGGTGGACTTTTACCGGATGGGAAGAGGGTCCAGCGCTTCCGGCTAGAATGACGTGAGACGTTGGGGAGGGTAACCCTTTCCGCCTGCCCATGCCTGCCAGCATGTGGATAGAGCTGCATTCTGCCGAGATGGGGAATTCAGCCTCCCCTTTTCCTGCCAACTGGTAGCCTCCGTGTGGACGTGCCGTGTCAGTTTACTGGGGCGTTGGCATCCTTGTCGAAGGCAGATGTTGGTGGGTACCTGGGTAAATAAGTATAAATAGTTTTCTTTCTGATATGTGACCGGATTATTTTCCAGTTGATTTCAAGCCTTGGCCCCAAGTGGCCCACAGATCAAAAAAAGATAAGGGTCAGTTACAAGGTTGAGCTCATTCTCCGTCGCCATGGCAACTGACCTCAGGCAACCCTCAGAGGACTACACCCAGCTCCCCAGGTGATATTTTTACTGTCCACACCATCAATCCCAAGCCTTTCAAAACTCAGACTGCCTAATTGTCAGGGTTCTGTTTTGAAGAGGCCCCAGGTCCCCTGTGGGGCCCCAGTTCAGGCTGCCAGAGCTCATTTATAAGCCTTTCTGAAGCATGGGGGACCATGGGATGGGTCCCTCCTGGCCAGAGAGGTCTGGGAAGGTGCCTCTGAAGGGAGGAGGGAGGGCACAGCCCATCCTCCAGGATCGATTAAGAAAATGGGGGCCCAAAATGGGGGCAGCGGTGGTGGGGCATGCCTTCAAGCAATGGTTGGGTGTTCTTGAGTGATGGGAGGCACTGGGCAGCCCCGAGCACCCTGGCACTGAGGGTCTGGGGCCGTGGGGATGCTGAGGTGGCCTGTGGGAGTGTTAGCTGCCCACTGCAGAGTCTCCCCTCCAAAGACACCCTCACCATTTTCATCCCGGTCATGACAACAGGAAAGTGTTTCCCATTGTCGACGATTTCTCAGCCTTCTGTAAAGTGTGGACCAAAAGCAGCTGTGGAAAAGTGTACTCCTTTTTAGACATCCGAAACATACAATCCTGGTGAAGGCAGTGTGATCCCTACGAACCTACAGCTTCATCACAACAGGGTTCTAGTGAGTTCAGCATCCCCAGAAGCCCTTTTATAGAGCTCAGTGCTCCTTAAACTTGAATGCACACCCAGATCATTGGGGCACTTTTAAAATGCAGATTCTCATTCTGTGGGTCTGGGTGGGGCCTGAGGTTCTGCATTTCTGACCAGCTCCCAGGTGATGCCAGAGACCACACCTTGCCCAGCAGGGACGTCGATCCCGGAGGGCAGCTGGGGCCTACTGGGGTGGGGATCCCAAGGTCAGCCCTTGCCCCCGCTTCCAGGCTCCCTGATTTCTGCCTGGCCTCTGGCGAAGGAGCCTGCCTCAGACCCTGTTTCCTCCTTTGCCCCTCGTCAACCCCAGCCCAAATGTCATCCGTCCCCTTTCCTCTTGGCTTGCCTGGGTTCATTTCCTGTGGTATTTAATGACAGATCAATAGATAAACAGCCTGATCTGGCTGCCCAGATATTATGATCTGCCTGCCCTCTTCTCTTCTGCCCAGAGGTCTTTGTTCTTTATAGAGAACAAAGGGCGGAGGTCCCCCTCGGCCCTTGTTTCTACGACCTGTCTGTTTGCGGTTGGTTACGTACTGGCGTGGCGTCAGAGCGGTCCTCTCCCAGGGTCCTCCTCTTGCCTCCTCATTTGTCTGGGTGAATGCTGGGCCCCCTGCCCCTCTTCTTCCTTATCGCCATGTGCCCTGCGTGTGACTGAGCCTGGGCCCCTGCACCTCAGGGGCCTTTACTTGACCTGATCCTTGGGGTGGGCCGTGGGCTCAGCCCCTGGTACTGTGGAATTGAAGTCTGGTGAAGTTCATTACCCGAGCTGGTGACAGGATTTCAGCTCAGCCAGGCAGCCTGTGCACCCCTCTTCAGCTCCCTCCGTTTGCAGAGATGCTGTTGCAGGGACAACGCTGCAGCCTGGGGCTGGCCCAGGCTGTGTCACCGTGGGCACTGCCACCTCCCCTCACCTGGGAAAAGTCCCCTGCGCTCCTGCCACTTGTAGCTGGCGCTGGTGCTGGCAGGGGGGCCCACCTGGCTCAGACGTGGAACGTGGAGGGTGGGTCTGACTGTCCGCCTTCTTGCCAGAGGTTTTTGGGTGATTGAGGAGCCGAGGGTGGCTTGCTAGGTCCCAGGTCTCAAGTCCTGTGGCCTTTTTGGTATTTTCTAAAGCCGGAGAGGGCTGCCTGTGGTGACCAGCATGCACCCCACCCCCGCTTCACTCTGCCACCTCCCTGGTAGGGGCTCTGCCCTCTAAGCTTATTCTCCTCTTCTGTCAGTTGAGGGAGCGCCTCGGTGCCTGCACTCCTGGACCAGGCCATCTTGTGAGGGTCCAAACAGCAAGTTCCTGGAGGCAAGAACAGCTTTTATAAGCCCTCAGTCCTAAAAGTTTCGGGGGGACCACTGGTGTCTGGTCACTGGCATGTACCAGTATCCCCTCCCCATGTTCCAAGCATTGTATTAAGTGCTTTACACAAATCGTTCATTCCCTATTTACTGAGCACCTACTTTGTGCCAGGCCCTGTTCCAGGCACTGGTGACCTAGCAATGAGCAAAATAGCCCTCATGGAGCTTATATTATTCTTTCTGTGTGTGTGTGTTCTGTGTGTACGTATGAAAAAGAGAGTCAGTGAGTTAAAATAAACAATCATCTCTGTACTGTGCCAGATGGCAGTGAGCATTCTCAAGGAAATTCAAGGTGGGTGAGGCTCTAGAAAGGATGGGGTGTGTGTGCTGTCTTTGCCGGGGGGTGTCTGGGTAGGCCTTGGTGGTGGCATCATCTGAGCAGACTCCTGGATGAAGTGAGGGGAGGGGGAGGAAGAGTTGATCTGGAGGAAGGGTGTCTCAGTGAGAGCAGTCGTCCTGTGGCAGAAGAAGCCTGCTTGGCCACCTTACAAAACCCTGTGATGATGCCTCCCATTTTCTAGCAGAAGCAGCTAAAGCTCAGAGAGGTTAACGAACTTATCCAAGGACACACAGCGAGTGGGTGATGGAATGGGATTCAAACCCAGGTGTTTCTGGTTCTAACTTTTGTGTCCTTAATTGCTGCTTCCTGAATGGAGGTAGCAAATCATGTCCCCTGTCTCCACAGGTGGCCGTCACTGGTTCTCTCCTAGAGGGGTATACGCATGAACAACACTGCTCTCAGGGGCAGCTTTTCCCAGTGGGGTCCCTGCTTAGAGAAGGGCCAGGCAGGGCCCACGGCTGTGGTGGGAGCGGGTCATGCTCAGTGCATTAGAGTCCAAGAACAATGCCCCGTCCCCTCCCCACTGCAGCCTGCCCCTCCCTCCCAGGCAGCAAATTATGGCCTCCGAGTGTGTGCCCAGGCCTGCCTTTGACATCAGTGGGGCCCACCTGAGCTTCACCTTCAGGATTCTGATAATCAGCTTTCTCTCCTCCTGGCTTCCCCCAAGACCTGTATGGAAATAAGTATGTGTCTGCCAGGGATCAAATGCTTTTGGAGACAAAAGTCGGTACCGAGGACATTACAGGGAGCTATCATCTCGGCACGATGCTCTTCCACAAAGCCCTCCGCTCCTCTTTTGGGCTGACACAGTTTCAGCCTGAAAGGTTCCAGCAGGCTGACTTGGTTTTAAGCAAAAGCACATCCTATTATTTTTTTGAGAAATGAAGTGTAAAATTAACACTTATTATTCCTGAGCAGAGGAAAAAAATAAAAGAGAGAGAGGGACTCTGGGATTTTCATGCTTGTCGGGTTGTTTGTTGGGCAGTTTGGGTTTTTATTTGTTTTTTTTATTTTTAATTTTTTTAATTTTTTTTTTTTTTTTTTTTTTTTTGCGGTACGGGGGCCTCTCACCGTTGTGGCCTCTCCCGTTGCGGAGCACAGGCTCCGGATGCGCAGGCTCAGTGGCCATGGCTCACGGGCCCAGCCGCTCCGCGGCATGTGGGATCTTCCCGGACCGGGTCACGAACCCGTGTCCCCTGCATGGGCAGGCGGACTCTCAACCACTGCGCCACCAGGGAAGCCCCTGTTTTTATTTTTAAAAAATCATAATAAATCAATAGATTCCCCATGCCAGCCCTGACTTATGGGGACTGGAAGGCATGATTTGGCACAGAAAGCAGGTGAAATCTGCATTTCACTTTACAGATGAGCGGGGCTGCGTAATTCACTTGAGTTGCATGGGTCTCTCTTATGGATGCCTGTCATGTGCTATAAAGAAAAAAAAAAAAGAACAGAAAGAAGAGGAAGCGCTTGTGCATCTTCACTTACAAAATCCTCCAGCCCCACGCCGGGGCGGAGGGGCCTGTGGACTCCCAGACAGCTTTGTCATTCTGCTCCAAGGTGTCGCCGAGCCTGTGTGATCTTATATAATTCAGGAAAGTTACTCTCCGAGGGTGCTGCTGTCTTCAGACCCTGCAACTTGGGATGGAATGAGAGGTTGTCAGCGCCGGTGGGGTGCGAGTGATGGTGACAGTGAGTTCTCTCTATAGCCACGGGCTGGCTGGTATTGGGTCACGGGCACGCAAAGGAGTGTTTGCACACTAACTAGGGCAGCCCCTGCCACCCCTCCCCACTGTTTTCTTGGATTGGCTTTATAGGTAGAGGTGCACGTAATAGCCCCCCCTCAGAGAGCCCCTCTAGCCCCCACCGGTGGGGAGAGGGCCTCGTCCTTCAGGAAGAAGATTTGCAAATCAGAAGGTCTGCCTTCGAGTGGGAGAGGTTCCCAGGTCTATGGGAAGCCCTCAGGCTTTATTATTTTTCACCCACTTTTACTTTTTTGCTTGTTTTATTTTCCCTCTCCTGTCTCCCAGGTTTGACTCTTAAACACGTTAGGTGGGGAGTGAGGAAAGGGACCAGCTCCCGTCGTTGTCTGTCGGGCTCTTGATCTAATTATCCCGGAACCTCACATGGGCACCTGTTTGGGGCTGTGATTTGCTTAAATGGCAGCTGTTTAGGCCCCGGAACCGGCTTGCAGCTCTAGTCCGCCTGACTGTGCACATATTTATGAACATGGGTGCAGGGTGTAGCTGCGTCTATGAATCGGGGGGACCGGCTGATGAATTGCTCAGTGCTCGGAGGACGGAAAGTGACCGTCAGACACGATTTCTCTGATTTATAAGTTGCAGGAGCCGCCTTTGTCCTCTCCCTATTTGTGTATCAGATGGGCACGTCTCCGTTCACAGCCAAGTGGATAAAGGCCCTCACTCGGCAGAGAGCAGTAAATCCTCCTTTGCCATCTCAGCCCAGGGAACCCGCTCTGGCTGGGCAGAGGGAGAGAGACCGGCCAGGGCATCTCTTCTCCATGAGTATTTCCTGAGCCCCTCCTGTGGGCCCAGGTGGAGCCTCATGCTTTGGGGACCAGAGGAGAAGACATTATCTGTGCCTAGAGCCTAGTTGCCAGGATCAGGAAGACTCATAGGATATGGTTAGATGAATCCAGGGTCACTGTGCCCAGCCAGGGGCAACCGTGCAAGCTGGCATAGTCGGGGAGGCTGCCTGGAGGTGGTGTGCAGGTGGGATGCGTAAGGATAGGGAGGGCTTTTTGTATCTTGTTCGGAGTACCACCCCCAGCTGGTTGTGTTACCTCAGCAAGTGGTCTAATCCTCTGAACCCATTTTTTCTCTCCTAGAAATGTGGTTTTCCCAGCAAGCAGGGTTAATTCTGAGAGTCAATTTGTTATAAACTTAAACTTCAGTTAACTATATAGAAACCTCTGTACAGTCATCATTTTCACATACTCTCTGCCTCATTAATGTGCAGGAGATGCCCACATCCTAACAGGGAGGGCATATATAAGGGTGGTATCTCTCTCATTCATTCATTCATTCATTCACTCATTCCTTACTCTGTGCCAGGCTCTGCGAAGCACTGTTTGGGCAGGGGAGGGGGTGAGCAGGGCGTGTGTTGGGGGGTCTTCTGAGGCAGTCCCCCCACACTGGAGGCCATCTCTAATTATGATGAGAGCCTCCCCGAGGGAAGTGGAGGACGTGCGTTGGGGCCTGTGAGGCGAGCGTGCTGAGCCTGCCCTGTGTCCCAAAACTTGTCAATGAATTCCTTTTCCGCCAGTATAAATGGAAGATCAGCTTGAATCTCTGTCGGGTGCATGTGGCCTAGTTGCCGGGGCTCCAGGGGCATGACAAACACCCGGAAGATTCCAGCCAGTGGGCTATGTGGGGCAGGCCCACCTGCACACGCACGTGTGTGTTTGCGCCTCTGCGGTGGGGTGCCGGGCGGGGGTGGGGTGGGGGAAGGCTGGGCCAGGGGGATGCCTGCTGTCCCTGCCAGCCCCTGCCAGGGCCTGGGGACCCAGGGACTCGCCAGGAGCCTCAGCCCATCTGTGTTGGTGTTTTGCCACTGGCAGAGCCCCTCTGCTACCTAATTCTTGCCTTTGAGGGCTAATCGGAGCACCTGGCACCTTTGGGGAGTCTGGTTCCCTGGGGGAGCCCGAAGGGGAGCCTGTGTCCTTAGCTGTCCCAGATAATACTCTCCCCGATACTGGCACGCTTGGCAACAAATACCTATTGAGTGCTTGTTGTGTGCCAGGGGCTGGTCAAAACCCCTTTTCATGTATTAAAGGAGTATTAACTCATTTAATTCTCACATCAACTCTAAGAGGAAGGCTATTTGATGGGGGGGATTGGCTTTTTAAAATATTTATTTTCTTTATTTTTCTGGCTGTGTCGGGTCTTGGTTGTGGCATGTGGGATCTTCACTGGGGCGTGCGGGATCTTTTGTTGCAGCACGTGGGCTCTCTAGTTGAGGCACGCGGGCTCAGTAGTTGCCCTGTGGCATGTGGGATCTTAGTTCCCCGACCAGGGATCCAACCCGCATCCCCTTCCTTGGAAGGCAGATTCTTTACCACTGGACCACCAGGGAAGTCCCAGGATTGACATTGTTTTCAAGCCTGTTTTTCAAAGGCTTTTTAAAAAGCAGTTTTAGGTTTACAGTAAAATCGAGAGGAAGATACAGACTTTCCTTCTATCCCCTGCCCCACATGTGCACAGCCTCCCGCATTTTCAACATTACTCACCATGATGGTACATTTTTTTTGCAAAGATGAACCTAAAGTGAAGCATCATAGTCACCTAAAGTCCATAGTTTTCCTTGGGGCTCACTCTTGGTGTACATTCTATGGGTTTGGACACATGTATAATGATATATACCTATTAGCATAATATCATACATAGTGGCATCATGTCCTAAAATTCCTCTGTGCTCTGCCTATGCATTCCCTACCCGCCGCCAGTAACCACTGAGCTTTTTATTGTCTGTATAGTTCTTCCAGAATGGTTGGAATCATACAATATGTAGTGTTTTTCAGATTGGCTTCTTTCACTTAGTAATATGCATTTAAGGTTCCTCAATGTCTTTTTTTTTAAGCACCGAATAATATTCCATTGTCTGGATGTATCACAGTTTATGTGTCCACTCATCTACTGAAGGATATCTTGGTTGCTTCCAAGGTTTGGCAATTTTAAATAAAGCTACTATAAACATCCATGCACAAGTTTTTGTGTGGACATAAGTTCTCAACTCCTTTTGGTAAATACCAGGGAGTGAGATTGCTGGATCATACGGTAAGAGTATGTTTAGTTTTATAAGAAGCTGCCAAACAGTCTTGCAAAGTGGCTGTGTTATTTTGCATTCTCACCAACAGTGAATGGGAGTTCTGTTGCTCTGTGGAGCAACACCTCACCAGCATTTGGTATTGTCTGTGTTCTGGATTTTGGCCATTCTCGTAGGTGTGTAGTGTTAAGGAAGCTATTATTGAGTATTTTAGAAAAGAGGAAACCGGGGCACAGAGAGGTTACATAACTTGCCCAAGATCATGCAGTAAGTAGCAGAGTCAGGTTCCAACCCTGGATGACATGGCAGTCAGGCTGGGGCGATTCTGCGTCACCACTACTGACCAGTGGGCCGCACTGGTCACTGGTATGGCCCCTTTCATTCTCTCACAGCCCTGTGAGTCAGGGCCTCAGGTGGCCCTCACCTACTGGAAGTGAACTGTTGCCCAGGCCACATGGCTTGAAGAAGAAGCCAGGATTTGAACTCTGCCCTGCTGGTCCTGGGTCGGGGTGCCAGACCTCAGCTCTGCTGGTGGGAAGCTGGCACTCAGGGCACCCTCTCTTCCCTGGGCACCTTTGAGTGAAGGTTTAGGGTCATAGCAGCTCCCAGGTGGGGAGATGGAGCTGTGTTCTGATCTGGAAGCAGCAAAGGGTGTCTGCCCACTGTCCGTGAGCACTGGCTAGACCATCTGTTTAAAAATTTTTTTAAGAGCACTTTACTGTTTTCTGCAATATCTTCCAGGGGCTGCCCATCGCTCTTAGAGTAAAATCCCCAAGCCCTCTAGTGGCCGGCAAGGCCCTTTGCGAAGTGCATCCCTGGGTCCCCACTGTCCCATGCTGTCCCTGGCCGCCCGCAACCATCAGGCACTGTCCCCTTGCTACCATCCACATGGCCCCGCGTGGGCCCACCTCAGGGCCTCGCCCTCGACTCTCCCCTCCAGAGCTCCCTGTGTTCCCTCGTCACCTCCTGACGCTGAGTTATGTGTTGATTGTCTTTATTATCTGTCTCCCCACCACTAGAATGGGGGCTTAGCTCCCCACAGAATCCCCGCCTGGCACACAGTACATGCTCGATGAATGGTCTATTGGATTTTTTAAAATTTTGGTTGGACTCCCTTCCCCATGCGGACCCCATCCTGGGCCCCTCTCCTCTATGAAACAATCTAGGATTCAAGCTACTTGCCTTGTTGCTAGACCAGCAGGAGAAATCACAGCAAATGACACATTCAAGAGCCAGATATTTGGGGCTGGCGCCCCCTGGGGTCTGTTAGCCTTCCGGGAGCTGGACCATCTAGAGCTGGGATGGGTCTGGGCATCCACAGCCCCTCCCCAGCCCTGGTTCTGGGGGTCAGGGAGGGCTGGCCTGGGGTGTACTGGGGGCATGTGGGCTCCTGCAGGAGGACACGGTGTGCAGGGTTGCTGACTGGCCGTGGCTCTCCTTGCAGAGGAAGGCATCAACCATGAGTGTAAGCTGTGCAACCAGATGTTCGACTCCCCGGCCAAGCTCCTGTGTCACCTCATCGAGCACAGCTTCGAGGGCATGGGCGGTACCTTCAAATGTCCCGTGTGCTTCACAGGTAAGTGTGCCCGGCGGGGAGCACGTGGGGAGAGGGAAGGGACCCAGGGGCCCAGCGCTTCAATCCCTGGCCCTCAGCATCTGGCCCAACGTGGCCCCGGAGCTCACGGGGAAGCCCCGAGGGATCCGCAGCCCTATTGCTCCGCCTGCCTCTCCACGTAGAGCTGACCCCGGCCCCCCGTTTCGCCCTCTGCTCTCTCCTCTTCGGCAGCGTGGGTCCCTAGCCCTCCTCCCACCCCTGCACTCAGCTGCTGCCCCGCTTTTGCCCACCCAGCCTTGCCCTTCCTTGCAGTTGGCCCTTCACGGGCCCCAGGCTCGTCTCTGAGCTCCGTCCTGCACCAGTGGGGTTCCCCCTTCGCACACCTCCTGTCTCCCCCTCCTCCCTGGCCTGTCCCAGCCCCTGCTTCATCCGTGCTCCAGGCTGGAGGGGTCAAGGGCAGCTCTGCCGGCCAAGTCCCCAGCCCCCAGACTGGCTGCCGGCCCAGGCGAGTGGCGGTCCCGGCCTGAGGCGAGTCTCAGGGGCTCTGCCGGCCCCCCTCCTGCTGCCCAGATGGCAGCCGGTGTGCGTGGGGGAGGCTGGCCTTCCCCTGCCTCTCCCTGACATCTGTCGTCTGCCACGGCGGGAAGCCCACCCTGGGGAGGGCGCCTGGCAGGAGGGGATCTCTGAAGTGCTCACCTCCCAGACACACAGCTGCTTCAGGGCCACCTCCTCTGTGCGCCCTGCGTCCGGACCACATGGAGGATACAGCCACCGGGAGGCCGGGGCTGTGACCTGTTCTGTGACAGGCCCGAGGAAGGGGCCCCGCAGCGGGGAGCGCCCCGCACGCTCACACCCCTCTGGGCTTCCCGGGAGTCTTGGCACACACTGGTGCCTCTTCCCTCTCAATCCCTCCATCTCAGGGGCCCCCACCCATCTGTTACCATCCCACTCTGTGAGCTGGGTCGGGGGCTGGCACCAAGGGGCCTCAGTTGCCAGGTCTGCCCATCCAGGACACGGGGGCCCCTGTGTGGGGATCCGAGGATGCTGACAACCTCAGCAAGATGAGTGATTCCTGTTAATTGAGTACCTTCCTGTACTAGACACTGTGCTGAGCTTATTTAAATCAAATCTCAGCTCTGCCACCTGCAGAGTGAAACCTAGGACAAGTCACAACATTCCCAGTGCCTCAGTTTTCTCTTCTTTAAAATGGGGATAGCAGCAGTGCCCGCCTTGCAGGCCTATGTGTATTCAAGGAGCCCACATTTGGAAGGTATCTGGCAAATGGCGATGATGAAGACGATGACATTCATTGGGCTAATTATGTGCCAGGCCATCTTTTTAAGCGTTTTGCAAGTATTAACCCATTTGATCCTCCCAGCCACCCAGTGAACTACAGACTTTAATGATCCTCATTTTTCAGGAAACGAAGCCCAGAGAGGTTACGTGACTTGTCCAGTGTTGCACAGCCTGTAAGTGGCAGAGTTCAGCTTCACTGGCTTGAGCCCTCTCTAGCGTGTGCCAACAGTGTTTCCAGTAGCCCATTGTTTGGCCACCGTGTCCATGCCTGGGTGATCCCCACTTGGGAGTGGTGTGGAGCAGCTGCTCTGGTTGGCCGGGCCCGTGTTCCCAGTGTCTGGCCCCCTGATGGCCATGTCCATGTCCATGTCCAGTTTTCGTCCAGGCCAACAAGTTGCAGCAGCACATCTTTGCTGTGCACGGGCAGGAGGACAAGATCTACGACTGCTCGCAGTGCCCACAGAAATTCTTCTTCCAGACCGAGCTGCAGGTGAGTGCCCTTGTCTGCTGCACACACCCCTCCTGGGGCTCTTTGGGGCTCCCATTGGCACTGAGGATCTTGGGGTGAATCCATGATGGTGGGATCTTGTACTCAGCAGCCCCACCAGCCGCGAAAGCAACAGGCCCTGGACTTGTGCTTGTTGGTCTGGAGCCAGTGGCTGCCCTCCTGGCTGGCTGGTATGGGGTATGGCCTCCAGGCCTCGCTGGTCCAGCGTTCTCAGGAGAGCTGGACCATAGCAGCTGAGCCTGGAGCCAGAGTCGGAACGGTTAACATTTGTGCTGTTTCCGTTGCAAGTCCCTTCCCCTCTCAGGGATTTCATTTCCTCACTGGTATTACATGATGATGTTCCACTGGACTTTGGATCTATGGCTGGTGGCCTGTGTGGCTTGCCTGGGGCTGTGTGTGGCCGGAAGCTGGATCCGGGATCTTGGAACCTCCAACATGCCCAGGAAAGCTAGAAAAGTGAGAGCAATGGGTACCGTTGGGCCCCAACTCAGAGGAAGGGATACTTGCCAGTGGTCCTGAGGCTGATGTGGCCTTCAGATGGGGCGCCACAGCCCTACAGCTTCCTCAGCCCCCCATCCAGGGCCTGCAGTAGCTGAGAGGGCCCTTGGGAAAGGAAGCGGCTGTGGTGGGCTTCCCAGGGCTCCTGTAGCCCACTCCCCTCGGCATCCCGCGGGCCCCTTCCCACCTGTTACTGGTTTTTGGGGACCTAGATCTGTGTGCAGGTGAAACCACCTTCTCATGCACCGGTTTTTGCAAGAAACTCTTTTAACGCTGGAGAGGTGACATGCTGTCACAGAAATACCACACACACACACACGCACACACACAAACACACACTGCACACACAAAGGAAAGTTCCACACACACAGTCCCTATGCACACACACAGAGACATCATTTTCAGAGTAACACCACACACACACAGCATAACACCACACCCCAAAAGAATTAACACTCAGGCATCCACAGAAGTACCACACGTACACACAGACATGCCGGAATATCACATACTGAGAATAACACTAAATAACACTGTTTTCAGCTGGGATGCAAGTTAGGTTCTGCTGCAGGAACAAACATCCTCTAGCCCTGTCTTCAAGTAACAAGGACTTATTTGTTGCCTGTGTGATGTATCAGGTGGCGGGGGAGGAGCTCTGCTCACGATAGTGACCTGGGCCGATGGCGGGTTCATCTCCTCTCATGTTTGCGTGGTCACCGAAGCAGGGAGGGGAGGGGGTGGCGATCGCAGACCGCTTTCAAAGCTTCACTGGGAAGCGACCCACATCTCGCTCCCACATTGTCTTGGCCAGAGCCCTTCAGGTGGCCATGCCCAGTGTCAAAGGGGCGAGGGAGGGAATCCCCCAATGCCTGGAAGGAGAGGAGAGCTGGCGTTCCTCACAGCCCTACCCCCAAGGACTCGCACACACTATGGCCCACCGGGTTTGTCTGCCCACCCTGTACACCTTGCCTGCACCCCCATGCAGGTGCTGATCCTGCATTCAGCTGCGTGCTTCAAGGCTGCAGCCACAGCAGGGTCATAATGTCGCTGGAGGGCAGCAGTGGTGGCCCTCTTCTGGGACTGAAGGGGTGTAGCCATGCCTGTTGCAGGGTAGCCCGCTTCACTGCGCTATAGCCCGTGCACTCAGCCAGGCCTGGACCCATCCTGTCTGCACGGCTGCTGACAGCCATCACCCAGAGGAAGTGAAAACAGGCCCACAGAGGGCACAGGAGGGATTCACCATCCGACAGTCAGGGTCCTGTTCCCATGGGCTGGTCCCGGGCCTGGGCCTGGCGGACAGAGCAGACAGGCTTGGCCTCTGACCTTGAACTGTACCAGGTGGATGGCTGGAAAGCCCATTTCTTTTCACTCTTCGGGCAGCCCCTCTGAGTTCCTGTAAGTCCTGTACCCCTCACACAACGTTCATTCCATCTCAGTGTGGGACAGGGTTATGGACCCAGGCCCAGAGAGGGGATTCTGCTATGAAATGACCGCCAGCAAGGTAGTGACCACACCCAGGGCCCACTGCCGTCTCCCCATCGATCCACAAGCTGAGTGTGTACCTCTGTGCTGAGGCCTGTGAGGGAACAGCTAACTGCCCTCTCATTTGACCAAGGGGACTGGTGCCACTCCTGATCGGCATCTGTCCAGGAAGCCTTGCTCGTGCACGGGCTATGCACCCTTCACCCTATCTCCAACCGCCTTACCAGCCTGGCCTAGCTACCAAAATGGGCTCCAAGTCCCCAGACAACTGAAGCTTTTTATAGCCCAACATGGCAGGCCGCTTTTAAACGCACTAGCTCACATAAACTATGATTCACTTAAACTTCGGGCTTGCTCAGCCCTCTGGTCCCCCCACATTGTCCTGGATGCCAAGAGAGGGATGACTGCTCTGCTTGTTGGCTTTGAGGTTTTTCCCAGAGAAACTTCCCAGTCCTGCCTTTTTCAAGCTTCATCAGCATTCCGTGCCAGAGGCCTAGCTCGTGATGCACAGGTGTAGGTAGCTGTGGTTTCAAGCCAGATCTTGCTTCGACTGCATCCGCCTGGGGCTGCAGACGTCCCAGGCACCAGAATGGTTTGTGTGAGCTGATGATTCCCTGGGTCACCCCATCAACCTTTAAGGCAGATCCTCAAATGCCAAGAACCTCACTAAATTATAGCCTTAACGAGTCACTATTTTCTGCAATTAATGATTTTAATTACAGACCATTTAAATATGGAAGTGTTGTAGCAATGCCAAATCTATGCAAATAATGGCTTTCGTTAAGTAACTTGAGGAACAATTTTTTGGTGTTTTGAGAGAAGGGTTTTTCAGGCCTTGAAAATTTCATCGTCATTAACGCTGAAGCTGGGGCTGGCAGACGAATGGGTTATTTCCCTAGAGTGACATGTGGGGGCTTGGGGGGTGCAACAGGAGACAGGGCCTGGCCCTTGCTGGGGCCTTGAGTGGCTCTCCAGTCTGTATGTCATGTAGGTCCAGTGGGGAGACTAGGGCAGCTAACGTTGGTAGGCACAAGTGACTCTGGGCTGAGAGGTCTTGAGAAGATGTGAAATTTAGGATTGTTCTCACTGTAGGAGCTGACTTCCTGCTGTGGATATAGAGGTAATAGGGGTAGGATTGGTCTCTGGAGGGCTTGGTCTGTGTCAGAGTGATATGCCTGCCTCCAAAGGGAGTGTTCTCTTAAGATGCATTAATAGGAGTTGTCAGAAAGAGGGAGGTGCAAGTCCTGTTTGATTCTGAGTTCGCCTGGCTCTGCCCAGAGACTGATTAATTTAAAGAACTTTGGACAAACCAGGGCACATTCATTGATTAGGTGCCTGAGAGGGAACTCAAGTTGCTCTTTATTTGTTCAAAGCATGTAGATAGAGGGCCCATTATGTACAGACACTAGATCTAGGAACTGACAAGACAGTGGTGAGTGAGACAGAGAAACACCCATAGGACCTACATTCTGGAGGGATTGATAGACACTTTCCAATAGTGGTCAATGACATGAAGAAAATAAAACCAGGTAATAGGCTAGAGCATAATGGGAGCGAGGTTGGTTACAGCTTGGTGAGTGTGGTCAGGGAGGGCCTCTCTGAGGAGGTGGCATTTGAGCTGAGGTCTGGAAGGTGAAAGGGAGAGAGTGTGTGGAAGAGAGGCATGAGTGCAAAGGCCCTGTGGCCAGTGCAAGCCAGGTGTGTTGCTGGAACAACAGAAGGTGACAATTGGCTGAAGCACAGTGAGTGGGTGGGGGGTGTGAAGGGGGCCGGTGGGTGGAGGCAAGGTCATGGCAAGTTTCATAGGACAGCAAAGCTATTTGGATTTTGTCCCCATTGTGATGGGAAACCGCACATCACAATGGGAAGACATATTATCCGATTTACGTCCTGAACCCAAATTGAGAGACACTTACTATTAAGAGAATGAAAAGTCCCAGGCAGGGAGAAGATATTTGCAAATCACATATTTGATAAAGGACTTGTATCCGGAACATATTTTTTTAAAACTCTCAAAACTTGATAATGAGAGGGAAAATCAACCCCAAAAAAAGAGCAAAAAATTTCAACACTTCACCAAAGAAGACATATAGATGTTCAACATCGTTAGTAATTAGGGAAGAACAAATGAAAACCATGACATGATGCCACTATACACCTAGTAGAATGACTAAAACAAAAGCAAAAAACCGACGAGTGCCAGCCAGGGCGTGGAGGATCAGTTGGAGCTCTCCTACATCGCTGGGGAAATGCAAAATGGTACAGCCACGTGGCAAGATAGTTTTTGAGTTTTTTACAACGTTAAACATATAGTTAACCTATGACATAGCAATCCTGCTGCTGGGTGTTTATTCCAGAGAACTGAAAACACGCTCATCCAGAAACCTCTACATGAATGATGTAGAGCTTTATTTATAATGGCCCCAAACTGGAACCGCCCCCGCCCCCCGCAGTGGTCCCTTCCCTGGTAAATGAACAGACAGATGTATTTACATTCATACCATGGACTACTACTTGGCAATAAAATGCAACTGCTCATACACACAACAACATGCGTGAATGGTAAATGGCAAGTGAAAGAAGCCAGACTCAAAAGGCTCCATACTGTGTGGTTCTATGTGCATGATATTCTGGAAAAAGGCAAAAATACTGGAATAGAAAAGAGACCAAGAATTGCCAGGGGCTGGGGGTCGGGAGAAGAAATAGGGATGCCTGAACAAGGTTCGTCTAAACACACACACAAACGCACACACAAAGACATATCCACCCCACTCAGCCCAGGCAGGGTGCTAGGCTCCGGGCATGCAGCTTGGTTTCAAGGAGCTTTCAGGGGGCTAGTTCACCAGGAGAAGACTTGGCTGGATTGCAGGGGGAGCGTGGGGACAGTCGTCTTCAAGCGTTTGGTTTTTTAAAATTATTTATTTTATTTATTTATTTTTGGCTGCGTTGGGTCTTCGTTGTTGCACACGGGTTTCTCTAGTTGCGACGAGCAGGGGCTGCTCTTAGTTGTGGTGCACGGGCTTCTCATTGCGGTGGCTTCTCTTGTTGTGGAGCAGGGGGTCCAGGCACGTGGGCTTCAGTAGTTGTGGCACGTGGGTTCAGTAGTTGTGGCTCACGGGCTGTAGCGCGCAGGCTCAGTTGTTGTGGCGCATGGACTTCGTTGCTCCGCGGCATGTGGGATCTTCCCGGAGGGAAGCCGTGTCCCACACGTGTTCGAACCCGTGTCCCCTGCATTGGCAGGCGGATTCTTAACTACTGAGCCACCAGGGAAGCCCTTCAAGTGTTTTAAGCTCTGCTGGGATGAGGGGGTCCTCAGCGTGCTTCCAGTGTCCCCCAGACTTCCGGTAGTGGGCAGAGACTCGGGACGTGGATTTTCTTCTCTGACAGTCAGACTCAGGCATCACTCTCCAGGGTTAGCTCAAGCAAGATGGGATTTAACTTGTAGGGACACAGGCGTGGCTTTGGATGCCAAGAGCAGGAAGTGTGGAGTTTTCAGCTGTCCAGTTCCCAGGAACCAAGTGCTCTTTATGAAGGCAGGGGCCTTCCGCCTCTGCCTCTATCTGGCTCGCGTCGTGTTCTCTCTCTGCAGCCTGACTCTCCGGGCTCCTCTATACGAGGAGGAAGCACCGCTGCAGCTCCTGTCATTTCTGCTGAGACAGACACACCCGGTTATTTCAACAGGTGTGTCTTTAGTGTGGGGATGTCGTTACACAAGTAGCCGGCAGCAACACCCAGCTCACCCAGAAATGGTGACTGTGGGTAACAGTTGGTGTGCAGGCAACAGGTTCTAGGTCTTTGGAGCGGGAATCTGATGGTTGCACTCAGGTCAGCTGTCCAAACCTGCTCCAGTGAGCTGTGGCCCTAGGTGGGGCCACTCAGTGCCAGCCATCGGGGGAAGGGGAGTATGGGCTGGTAGACACCACAGATAGCCACTACGAGGGAAAACTGTCTACACGTGGAAGAAATGGAAGGTGGTGAAGTCCCTGTCAGTAGAGGTGCGTAAACAGAGCCCTTGTCTGAAATGCTGCAGAGGGAGAGGCTGCGAGCACACTCTTTGTGAGAATGGCTCTGCATTTGAAGCCTTGCTCCATCATTCATCAGCTGTGGGTCTCAGTTTCTTTATCTGTAAAATGGAGTATTAATAGTTCCTACCTCGTGGTCGTGTCATAAAGCCCTTGGCACAGCGGGTGGCACGTAGGAAGAGCTTGGTTATTACTAACACCTACCTGTTTTTAGTATCATTTACTTTTATTATTATTAGAATTGTTAGCATTAGTAGTAGTAGTATATTACTAGCATTAGCCATTTTAAGATCAGAAGACTTTTTAGGGTCCCCTCCATTTGGGGCTTGCTGTGATTTCATGATTTCTGGCCTGAGTTGGAACAAAGTGAGATTCCAAATCCTTCCTTCTGTGGCACCCAGCCAAGTCTCAAGGCCATGGGCACCGGAGGCCCCCAGTGGGGCATGGGAGGTGCTGGGTGCAGAGCAGTGAGGCAAGGGGGGAAGGGCACGGAGTGGGGGCCGGAGGTGGGGACTTCAAGTCCCCCTTTCTACATGTTTCCGAGCGCCTTTGTCCCAGGCCTTTTCTCTGGACCCCGTTTTCCTTAGCTGTGCCCGGGCTTGGTGGAGGGAGGTATGCAGATTTGGTTGGGGATGTGAGACAACCCTGTAAACCACAGACCCCGAAAATGTCAGGGCTGTTGGCCTTGCATTTCCAGCCTCAGGCCTCAGCAGATGAAGGCCCGGGGCCCTGTGGGCCCCTTGCCAGGGGTTAGCTGACCTGAGGGGAGGGAATGGCTCTGCCCGCCCAGCCCAGCTGTCTCTGAGTCCCCGTGGACACCTCTGTGCCCACAGACACTGGCAGGGATGGCATCGCCTTCTCTCCTTCCCAGCAGCCTCACTGCATCCCGTTCTTCATTATCGCTGAGGGAAGCCATGAGGGGGCACGCCGATTCCCAGCCATACGTGGCTGGCCTCTGACAGGCGGACAAGCTCCTCCCCAAACTGGACAAGAAGTAGTTATAACGGCCACCACCCTGGGTGGATCCCTAGTGTGGGCCAGGTCCTGTCTTAAGCATTTTGTGTGGATTGCCTCAACACAATCCCGTGAAGTAGGCACCCTTATTCCCATTTACAGATATGGAAACTGAGACTCTCAGAGGTTAAGTGATTTGCCCAGGGTCACTTGCAAATGGCAGAGCCACAAGCAAAACCAAATTGTCTTCGCCACCAAGGCAAACAGAAACCCTCCAAAGTTTAAATGAATTGCCATTTATATGAGCTAATAGATTTAAATGAGACCTGCGGTGCTGAACTATAAAAAGCCTGTGTCAGGGGACCCGGAAACGATTTTAGTAGTTGGGCCAAGCAGGTAGCGCAAATAGCGGTAACAGGGGATGCAAAAGAAACTCCTTGCGGGTGGACCCAGGCAGAAGCGCCCTGGGGACCGTTATGCGGAGCCAGGCCTGTAGCCGTGTGCGTAAGGCTGGAGCTTGAGGCCAGGAACCTGCAAATTTTCTTGCAAGGAGCAAGGGGGTCAGTTCAGCTCAGGCCAGGCTTGGGGAGAGGAAGGATGGGGTCCAGTCGTGCAGACAGGAACCTCAGAAGACCTCACGCTTCCTGGCGCTGTCTCTGAGTCCCCGTGGACACCTCTGTGCCCACAGACACTGGCAGGGATGGCATCGCCTTCTCTCCTTCCCAGCAGCCTCACTGCATCCCGTTCTTCATTATCGCTGAGGGAAGCCATGAGGGGGCACGCCGATTCCCAGCCATACGTGGCTGGCCTCTGACAGGCGGACAAGCTCCTCCCCAAACTGGACCTTCCCACCTACGGCAGCTTTGCCGGGTGCTGTCACGGGAGGCTGAGCCAGAGAAAGGTCTCTTGATGGTGGAACGTCTGGCATCCTGCAGACCTCTGTGATGGGGCTGGGCTGGGCGCGGGGAGCAGCGGGCCTGCCCCGTGCCCTGGAATCTAGACTCCCTCATCGACAAAGCAAGGGGCCGCAGGAAGCGCATCCAGAGCTGGCCTGCAGCGGCAAAGCGGCCAGCCTGGCGTTGAGCAGGCGCATTTAAAGGATTAGCTCATGCTGTTTGCTTGTGTGTGCCTAATCATGCCGCTGCCAGCTAAATGATTACAATTGATTAAAAGCAAAGCTAGGTATTCTAACTAGCAACCTGGAGCCCTTCTGATGGGGCAAGCTGGGCCCTGCCTGGAGGAATCCTGGTACCCAGCCAGAGGGAGCTGTCTGTGAGCCAGGGGGCACGGTCTGAGCTCCAGGGGCACCCCTCCTTCTTAGCCTTTGTGAACATTTGCTTTGACCCTTTCCCTCATTCCATTTTCGTTTCACGAACATTTACTGAGTACCTATTATAGGTGCCATCGCGGGGGCCTGGGCTGCAGCTGTGAACCGGTACACAAGGTCCCTGTTCTCACAGAGCCGATGGTCTGCGGGAGACATTGACAATAAGTCAGTAAATACGTGAACGAGGTCGTTTCAGACTGTGGAATTTTGAAGACAGTAAAACTGCTTTGGGACAGAAAGTGAAGTGTGTCTGTGTGCATGTGTGTCGGGGCAAGGAGGAGGGGACGTTGGGGGTGAAAAATCAGATCAAGTGGTCAAGAAAGGCTGGTGTTTCAACTGAGTCCTGAAGGTTGAGAAAGAGCCAGTGCAGGGAAGAGCCGGGGGAGCTTCCAGGAAAGGGAACAGCCAGTGCAAAGGCTCAGAGGCACGGATAGATTTGGGGAGTCCAAAGAACAGAGAAAAGGGCGGTCAGGCTGGAGAGGGGTGAGCACCTTCTTGCTTCATTCTTCTGGGTTGTTCTTGGCTTGGCTTCTGGGACGCATGTACCCCTGCTGAGCCTTCTGCTTGAACACCCTTCCCTTCTTCTCGGTCTTCAGGCCCCAGCTCAAGTGGTCCCTTCTCTGAGAAGCCCTCCCTGATTCTCCCTCCTTGGGCTTCTCCGGCCCTGCATTTAACGCCCTGATCCCTTTGCCTATACAGACTACAACAATTATGTCTACACCTGACTTCCCATTCTAATGTGAGTTTTTGGGGGGTGAAGCCTCTTTCTGCTATCCATCCATCCATTCATCCATCCATCCATCCATCCATCCACCATATGTTTTACCATATTTGTCTTTAGCTCCTAGAAAGTAGGAAACAAAGGGAAGAGAACACAAACAAGGAAAGGAGTAAAAGAAGGAGAGTTGCAACTGCAGATTCTAGGAGCCCATTTTTTAAATTCCTGGTCCTTATAAGATGGGTAACCAAGGAGCCAGTTTCCTTGCCTCTTTGCACTGCTGCTGTCAGAACCAGCCGGATAATTATAACTAATAATAATTAAAAATTGAAAGTGCTCTAGGCACATACTTAGCATTTGACTCTTTGGCTGAGCTTTCCGTGAGCAGCAGCGTCTTCCTCTTTCCTGTTTTAAAGACAGCCCAGTCTGTGTCATCCACCACTGCAGGGAGAGCAGGGCCTGGCTGGGCTTGACCTGGGGGAACGAGAGGGAGGTGCCTGGTGACACCCAGCAGTGGCTCTGGGCAGTGAGAACCGATTGCTGGCATTGGAGTCCTCCCCAGATTGCCCCTCCTCCATTGTTTTCTATTGCAGACACTTGCACCTTTCTGGCCTCAGTTTCCTTGAGTGTACAATGGGGTAGGATCTATTGCCTCAGGTTTTGTGAGGATGGACAGTTCATGGGCGGAAAAGCACTTGGTGAGCACTTAGAATATAAAGCTTCCTGGAGGTAATTACTGTGCTTTTCAGGGTGTGATCCCTTTGTGTGTCCTGCCTTCCCCACTAGGTCAGGAAGCCAGAGCCCAGCACAGCCCGATATCCATTAATCGTGGCAACATGGTGTGGCGTGCCCACACAGCCTGGCTGCCAATCCCAGCCCCACTACCGAGTGGCTCTGTGACCTTGAGCAAGTCACTGACCCTCTCTGGGTCTCAGCAAATGGAGGGTAATGACAGTGCCTGAAAAGCCTTCAGCTCCGGGTCTGGTCAGAGTCCAGGTTTGGTGAGCATCAGCCAGTGTTGTCGTCGCTGCTGTGACCCGTGGGCTTCAGTTCACTCCTTCACGACTCGTTCCTTCAGCCCGTCATGTGTGGATGTGCTCAGTGCAGCCCACAAGATTTGCTGAGCACCTACTACGTGCCAGGTGTGTGCAGGTTCTGGGGACACACAAAGGCCTGTGTCCCTCAAGTGCTGCCTGGAGAGGAATAGGGAACCACTGAGGACAAACAGGCAGAGTACTGATTCCATGTTTGCGGCGTAACCTAGTGTAATGTATGCAATAAAGCATAGCATCATAGCAATCATGCGGTGTGCTAAGTCTCACACAACAGGACTGCTGTACCCAGCAGAACCTGCAGCCGGGCCCCATGTGACATCGCAGGAGGCCTGGGCTGTGACCCTTCCTCTCTTTGTCTCCAGGCTTGTCTGTCTGTGTCTCTTAGTTTATTTACCCTTGAGTGGGGCAAGGCCTTTCCTGCTCACAGTAAAACGTACCACCCTCAGCAGCAGCGTCCTGTGTCACCACTGCCACCACTTGGGGCAGCCGAGCCTCCCAAGGGGCCATGAGTGCAGGTTTAGGGTCTACGTCTGGAGAAGACTGAGCGGTGGGCAGTGACTCTGCTTCTTGTCCTTCTGAGGCCCAGGCACAGGCCTGAGCCATTCACCCCACAGTAGTAAAAACGAGACAGCTTTTCCCGAGGGTTTGCTGGAGGCCCGATTCCATCTCTTCACATGCGCAGTCTTTTGAGACCTCACAGTGACGATCTCCATGGCACAGATGGGTAAACTGAGGCTCTCCTGGGTCACACAGCTGCTGGAGTCGCAGGGCTGTGAACACAAGCAGCCTGACACTAGTGTCTGTGTTCTCGGCCCCAAGGCTGGGGCAGTGCACTTGCAGTCGACTCTCAAGCCCTTAAGAGCCAAGGGCAGGCCTCTGGGTGCTGGGTGCAGGCAGGCCTCGCCTCCCAGGAGGGTAAGAGTTCCAGAAGGGGACTCGGAGATCGCCAGGCTCCTGGGGCACGTGGACGTCTTGCTCTAGGTGAGCTGCGGCTGCCGTGGTCACCACAGAGAGGAGCAAGGGAGGGGCGGGCCCTGCAGGAGCCCATGCCTGGCTGTGCTCAGAGGCCCTCGCGAGCCCCGGGGCTCTGCCTGCTTGAGCGATGAAGTGTGCGGAGGCCCAGGTGGGGACTGGGGTGGGGGGGCTCCTCCCAAGGCCCAGCTCCGGGCAGAGATGGCACTTGGAATCGGCCTCCGGCTGCCCGTCTGCCCGTTGGAGCCTGTCATTCATGCCCTAGGGCGGGGGGCCAACGAACTTTAGAGGGGCACCATGCCATCATGACAGATGGGCATGGGGGCTCTGCCAGGAGCCTGAGGCCGGCGGCCATTGTGTGTGTTGTGAGCCCAGCCCCTCACCGGCGCTGTCCCAGCCGGGACCAAATGCCTTCAGTTTCTTAGAACAATGGTAATACTAAGAACAGTGGGTGCCGTGTTGGTCCAAGGCTCCCAGAGGTTGGCACTGTACAAAGCCCTGCCCCCCTCACTGACTTAGACACAGAGGCAGCCCGACGTACAGGAAAGACACAGGGCCTTGGGGGCCAGAGGGTGTGAATCTCAGAGTTGCTTCTTCAAGGTCCCTGTGACCTTGGGACATGTGACCTTCCTCCCCGAGACTCACTGTCCTCACCTGGACAGCGGGCCAATGCTGCCTCTCCTGGAGGGTTAATGTGGGGATGCAACGTACTGTTTGTGAAACACGGAACACAGTGCTCGGGCCCAGGAGGGCCTAACGGAGGGGGTGGCGTTGGGGGTAGAATCGATGTGATGTCACTGCCCCACTTTCACAGATGGGAGACTCAGTATCACGTCACACAGCTAGCAAGCGGCAGAGCAGAGCCTAAGGGACAAGGAAGGGTGGGGCAGTAATAGTAACAGCAACAAGCCCAGGCACGAAGGGGGGGGCCCTTTGCATCGATTATCCTGTTTTATCCTCACAACCATCATTTGAGGCCAATGTTGTTGTTCTCTCCATTTTGCAGAGGGGGAGACTGAGGCACACGAGGCAGTGGCAGAGATGAGATTTGAACCCAGGTAGCCTGGCTGTAGAGCCCGAGTGTTGAACTGCTGCCCTGATGCTGTGGGCAGGCTTCTTCCCATTGCAGAGCCCCAAGCGTGTTAAAAACGAGGTCTGCTTTGTCTCTCGATACCGTGGCGATACCGTGGTCTGTCTGCTCAACTTGTTGGGGGTGGGTTGGCTTCCCCCTGCCAGGATGCCAGGGTCTGGGTGGCTGGGGGTGCTTGGCCCCCTCCAGCGGAGAGACCAGAACCGGGTGCTGTCGGCGGAAGCCTGGGCTGCACTCTTTCATTGAGCAGGAACAATTACTAATGACATTTAGAAAGAAATTAATGATGAGAAATGCAAGTTGGCATTTCAGGAGCGCCAGTCAACAGCCCCACGTCAGCCTTCCCCGGAGAGGTAAAGGGGCTGGGGCCGGGCGTGCAGGGGGAAGGCGGAGGTGGCAGGAATCAGTTTTGCTGCGTCAATAATGAATGTGGCCCCACTTGCTCTGCTTCTGGAGTTTAGACAAAGCCAAGCACGGACCGACTGGGGCTCATCCAGGGCTGCAGTGAGATTCACTGTGTGCTGTGATATGGGCAAGGGTGGGTAACAGGTTCAGTTTGGTGTTTCCTTTCAGTGACGTCAGGAAGCAGAGTGGGTGGGCGAGGGACAGCGAAAGGGGAAGGGGGTAGCCTTAGGGCCGAGCCGTTTGAGCTCAACCAGCTCTTACCAGCTGCATAACTTAGCAAGCTGCTTTGCCTTTCTCTCTCTCTCTCTTTTTTTTTTTTGGCCACACCACTCGGCTTGCGGGATCTTATTTCCCCGACCAGGGTTTGAACCTGGGCCCTCAGCAGTAAAAGCGCAGAGTCCTAACCACTGGACCGCCAGGAAATTCCCTGCTTTGTCTTTCTGAGCCTCAGTTTCTTCATCAGTAAAATGGGACATCAGTCAAATCGGGACATGTGAAGAGAACGTATGAAGACCAGGCAGCCCAGTTTTGGTACATGACAGGCGCACAGTATATGGTAGCTATTACCCTATTCCACGGACATATTTTAAGATGCACAGCTTTTCTCATTATGATGGCTCTCACATTGGAATACCTCACTTGTGTGTTATAGTTTAATGGGTCATTTTTTTGTTTGCTTGTTGTAATACCTCAAATACGGAGCATCTTATATTCTCTGGGGTCTTACAATAGATACAAGGCAGCACTGGTAGGAAGCATGGTGGAGGGTGAGGAGGAAGAAAGATGCTGAAATTGTCTGGGGCAGGGGTTGGGGTTCCCAGTGGGAGCATGCCAACCCCTTCCTTCCCATCAGGGTCTCCAGAATGAGGAAGAGGGATCCCATCCAGCCTCCCCTCACACAGAAGGGAGAAACACACGGGGAAATGTCATTATCATAGTAACGTTGAGCATTTTTACAGTGGAGGTTAAAAACTCCTAGCCCATGACCCTCGGGATTTTAGAGCCTATAAATGGTTGTCTATGTTTCGAAATGGAGACTTCCTATAATTATAGTGGCTACCATTAATATAGTGCTTATTACGTGCCAGACATTGCTCTTAGCACTTCTATACATTAAGACATTCTATCCTCACAATGCCTCTATTATTATTATTATTTTTTTTTTGCGGTACGCGGGCCTCTCACTGCTGTGGCCTCTCCCGTTGCAGAGCACAGGCTCCGGACACGCAGGCTCAGCGGCCATGGCTCACGGGCCCAGCCGCTCCGCGGCATGTGGGATCCTCCCGGACCAGGGCACGAACCTGTGTCCCCTGCATCGGCAGGCGGACTCTCAACCACTGTGCCACCAGGGAAGCCCACGCCTCTATTATTGAGGTAACTGAACTGAGGCACAGAGAGTTTAACTAACTCCCTGAGGCCACAGAGCTAGTCAGTCCTGGGCCTAGGCCACCAGCCCCAGATTCTATCTCTTTACCACCACACTAAATGGCTAGATTTCTTGATTTTTCTACAAATGAGATCTGGCAGCCCCTGGACCACAGTCCCGCTTGGCAACAATCAGCTGCCCTCTTCAGATGCGGGGATGTGAGCTCTGGTCCAGCACCATCCCCGACCTGGTCAGACTGACGCAGTTCATTACCCACCTGGGCTCTGAGTTTGCAGCCCTGTTGCAACACTTCAAAGTTTGTAAATATTATCTTGTTGGTGCCTCAACAACTGGGAACCCCTAGAAGTTCTCTTTACTCCCACCATTTTGCAGACCTGAAAACTGAGGCTGGGAAAGGGCGATAAAGCTGGGAGGAGTGGGGCCCAGGGTGGGAGTGGGGAGTGTATTCCACCCATTTGGGTTTGGGTGTTTGAACAGGGAGGCAAGTGGGGCTCCCTGCTCTCCAGCTCAGTGACTGGTCCCCCCAGTGAAACCAGACGTGGATGCGCAGGCCAACAGCTGCATCCCTATGGCACCGTCTCAGTCTCCCCACCCTTCTTTTTGAAGTTGCCACATCAAAAATGCGGGGTCATCCATGCTTTGGAGCTGACAGTGATGGCAAAGCCTTGTGATCTGTAGTAATTATGACAATATTAATCATCTGTGTACCATTTTACATATTGTACACACTTTTACATATGTAACCTGATTTGAAGCTCATAACAAGGCTATGAGGTCAGTATTATTTGTAAATAGGTACTTAGAAAATGAAGTGACTTGCCTTGGGTCACATACATATATTAGGTGGCTAAGGCAGGATTTGAACTCCAAAAGCCACTGTATTTCCACCGGTCCTTCTACCCTCCTTCCCACTTATTTATTTGTGCACTCTTCTTTCCCCTACCATTCACTCATCTGCCACCCATCCACTTATCCACACATTCATTGATTCATCCATCTTGCCATCCATCCATCTACTCATCCATCCATCATCCATCCACCAACCATTTTTCCATCCATCTAGCTGCACATCCATCCAGCCATCCATCAGTATTGAGTGTTCAGTGCCGGGAACTACACAGCTTTCATGACACCTCCCTCATGTGCTCTTAATTCCATGCTTAACTACTTAACTACTACTCCTCCCACCCTACAACTACTTGTGCTCTCCCCCATCCCCCCACACACCTCTGATGAGTTGAGTGGGGCAGGATGGACTGGGAGATCTAGATGATCCTTTGTTTGCCTCATGGAAACCATCGAGTTCTGGTGGTGGAAGCGAACGCGCAGGGCAGACCTACTTGGTCAAGGTGGAGCAGGTGTGTGGGCAGTGATGATGTGCCTAGAGTTTGCTTGGAAGCTGAAGCTGAGTGTGGTTGGAAGCTGAGGGCAGACAAGGCATTGCAGGCTGGGCCACAGTGTTCTTTAGCCCCATCAGTGGGCCCAGCTCCCAAGGAGCCCTGCCTTCCTAGGTGTGTAGAGGTCACCCTTAGCCCTTTGCTTTGTACCAGGCTGGATGTCCTCTCCGAATGGACAAGGATATATGCCCAAGTGTTTTCATAAGAACCTTCGCGATCATGAAATATAATCGGTCTCAGCTGCAGTTTTGATCGCTGGTGCATGCACACAATTCATCACAGCAAATTAGGTCCATCTTCAGAACTTCTGGCCCTGCAGCCTGGGGGTCTGTCAGTGAGGGGGCTGGGCCATGTGGTCTCCGGAAGCCATTCTGGGGGGGTGATGAGCCATGTTTTCTGAGGAGGACCACCCTCAGAATAATCTGCCAGAACCGCTCTCCCTCTGCAGAGGTTAATTTTCTAGAAATTTTGAGGATGCAGGAAAGTTTTCCTTTTAGCAAAAATTTGGAGGAAAGAAGAAACGGATGTGATGGAAGTTTTAAAATATCATTTATAAAACCTGAAAGCACTGGGTTAGTTGAGGGACCAGAACATATGTGTTCTGTATAATTAGTGGCCGTGTGACCTAGATTTTCCAGGACAGTCCTGATTTCAAGTATTTTGTCCCAGCTATTGGCTATTTGTCCTGGTTTTTTGGCTTGTGAAATATGATGACTACATACGGAGCTGAGTTTTCTCATCAAATTTTAATGAATAAATATTTAAAGCCGTAAAGGCCTGGAAAGATTTCAGAAAAAATTAAAGGGAAAATTTCCATCCACTTTTTTTCCCAACGTGTCAAAATACGTCTGTGGGTATACCTCATGCATGCTTCCTGTCCCCCAGCTGAAGTAGCAGAGGAAACACTTCCATCCAGCAGGGCTTGAAAACTGTCAAGGCCCCAGTCCTTTGGACTTGGCGGTAATTGCAGGGGAGGCCTCTCCGCCGTGTGGCTCAGGCCCCTGTGCTCAGGGCATAAAGCCCCTGGTTCTAAAGGTCTCGAGAGGTCCTCTGTTCTTCTGTGGCCCTGGGAGCTGTGCCATTGATGATAGCCATAGGCTCGGGCACCGCAGAGGAAGCCCTATGCATCACGGAGGTGGAAAAGGCCTTGCAGCCAATTCTGGCCAGTGATACGTCCCCTGGATGCTATAGCTCCCACTTGTCCAGCCAAGGCCTCTACACGCCTTGTCTCGCTGCTACAGTCTGTGCAACTTCCAGCTTCCAACTTCCAACTCTAGAACAAGAGACGTGGACTTCCCTGGTGGTCTAGTGGCTAAGACTCTGCACTTCCAATGCAGGGGGCGTGGGTTCGATCCCTGGTTGGGGAACTAAGATCCCAGATGCTGCGTGGCCAAAAGAAAAAAAAAAAAAAGATGTCTTCTGTAGAACAAGAGACATGAGGATTACAGCGCAGGATCGGCCCTGCATTCAGCTGTAGCCTGCGACAGACATTTCATCCTCCCACCTGCCCGCTTACTCTGTAACATCCCACCCAATTTTTAAAAAAATTGTGGGAAAATACACATACATAAAGTTTACCATCTTAGCCATTTTTTAAAATTTTATTTATTTATTTATTTTTGGCTGCATTGGGTCTTTGTTGCCGTGCGTGGGCTTTCTCTGGTTGCAGCGAGCGGGGGCTACTCTTCGTTGCGGTGCGCGGGCTTCTCATTGCGGTGGCTTCTCTTGTTGCGGAGCACGGGCTCTAGGCGCGTGGGCTTCAGTAGTTGTGGCTTCTGGGCTCTAGAGCGCAGGCTCAGTAGTTGTGGCACGCGGGCTTCAGTAGTTGTGGCTCGTGGGCTCTAGAGCGCAGGCTCAGTAGTTGTGGCACGCGGGCTTCAGTAGTTGTGGCTCGTGGGCTCTAGAGCGCAGGCTCAGTAGTTGTGGCACGCGGGCTTCAGTAGTTGTGGCTCGTGGGCTCTAGAGCGCAGGCTCAGTAGTTGTGGCACGCGGGCTTCAGTAGTTGTGGCTCGTGGGCTCTAGAGCGCAGGCTCAGTAGTTGTGGTGCACGGGCTCAGTTGCTCCACAGCATGTGGGATCTTCCCGGACCAGGGCTCGAACCCGTGTCCCCTGCATTAGCAGGCAGACTCTCAACCACTGTGCCACCAGGGAAGCCCTCCCTTAACCATTTTTAAGTAGACAGTGCATTGGCACTAAGTACCTTCACAGTGTTGTGCAGCCATCACCACCATCCACAGATCTTTTCCATCTTCCCAAACGGAAACTGTGTCCCCATGAGCCAGTGACTCCCCCTCCCTCCCGCAGCCCCTGGGAGCCACCATTCTCCTTCCTGTCTCTAGGAACCTCATAGAAGTGAGTCATACAGTCTTTGTCCTCCTGTGACCAGCTCGTTGCACTTAGCACAGTGTCTTCAAAGGATCCCTGGACTTCTAAGGGAAAAGTATAGCATGCCCTGGGCGGGGCCGGGGACATGGAGGAGAGGGACGGCCCTGTTTCTTTTCCTCTCCCCGGCCCTGTCAGTGGAGGCTTTGCCTCACTACCATTGCCCGTTGGCTGTCATTTCAGAAATACTGAGTTTTTAGCAAGCGCGGGCTCTGAGCCGACACAGGGCCCAGCAGAGAATGGAGAGATGAGGTCCCTGCCTGCAGCTCATGGCCTAGTGAGGGGCAGGGAAGCAGCCTGGTCACTGCAGATTGAGGAAAGTGCTAGAAGGACTCCTGTGCAGGTGAGGAGCTGCACCAAGACAGGGGCCCCTCATCACACGGGCAGGAAGGGCTTTCCCAGGGCACAGCAATCAGATGCGGAGGAGCCTGGAGAAACTGGGGGGAGCCTCGGGGCAGTGGAGTGGCCGCCAAGAGGGCTGAATGAGGAAAGAGCTTGGCCTGGGTGGGGAGCTGAGAGAAGGTGGTAGAGGCTTCGGGGCCAGCAGTCGCCGGACCTTGTAGGGCTGTCAGGCCTGAGGTCTGGAGCCCGGATTTCTTCTGGGTGTGGTTGGGACCCACTGGAGGTTAAGCAGAGATCTCCCACTTCCCTGCTCCCTGGAAGAGAGAACCTGGGACATTCCTCTCATGGCACTTTGTTCTCTCAGTGTCCCATGGCCATGAAGAGGAAGCCCTGGCTGGAACCCGGGTGGTCGGCAAGCGGGGGCTTGCAGGGGTGTCCCCCCCCGGTGGTGTGAGTGAGGGCAGGTTAACTGCACTGTGTGGGGAGATGAAAAGCCAAAAATAACAATAACCGACCCTGAACCACCGTGCAACACGTTGTCAGTGTAACGTGTGTGTGTGTGTGTGTGTGCGCACGCCTGGGATTGTGGGGTGTCCACGATCGTGTGTGTGATTGTGGTTGTCTGTGAGACTGTGTGTAGGTGCCTGTGGACTATCCACGAGTGTGTGTGTACGTGCGTGCATTTTATTTTGGGGTACCTGTGAGTGTGTGTGTGTGCATGTTTTTGGAACCCAGTGGGGGATTATGCAGAGATTCCCACTTCCCTTGAGGTGTGACCTCGGGGTGTCTGCGAGAGCGTGCGTTTGGGGGTGGGCGTAGGTGCGGAGAGAAGAGGAGCCCTGTCGTGCCACGCTGCGTTCATAAGTGCCCCCAAGGGCAGTGCCCACACAATGCCTGGCTCTCTCCTTCTCCCCCGAGAGATACAGCGGGTGATGGGTGGGAGGATTCTCAAGTTCTTTGGAAGAAAAGGAGGTACGAGGGGATTATCATCGAGACTCTTGAACGAGGCGCTTATGGAAAACCGGTGCTGTTCTCTCTGAGTGGTTGAGGGAGGGGCTGCCTGCCCCCCCTCCCCAAGATGGCCATTTGGACGCCCCTGTGTGACCCCAGGGAAGACGGGTTTCCCAGGTTTGCTAGGACCTGGCAAGCCCAGAAACCCTTAGGCTGCATGGGGGGCCCCGCCCTCAAGGCAGCGGTACCCAGGACCTGGGGGACCACACTGGCCTCAACAGAGCTTCATCTTCTGTGCTCCATCCTCTTCTTCAGAACTAACCCTGGAGGGTCCCACCTCCCACTCCCTCCGGTGAGGACCCTAAATACTGACGGGCCACGGGCCATCTAATAGCACTGCCCACCCTCCCCCCACCCTGGGCATCAGCCAGTCAGTGTACTGGAAGATACCACGAGCACCTTGAGGGCCTCTCAAAATACCAGCGGCCTCAAACTGGCAGCCCGTGGGCCAGCTTTGACCTACAGACATGTTTTCATTGGCTGCATCATGCTTTAAATATCAAATGTTCTGTTTTTTTAAAACATCTCGACTTTTCAGTTTGCCCCACAGAACCAGAAGTGCTGGCAGCAGTGGGCCCGCATTCCCACAGGCCATCATTACCTGGAGCCCACGAGGGCTGCCCCTTTCCTACGAGGCTTGGCTTCTTGGGATGACACCAGTCCTCACTGTGCCTTATGGCTTTGCACCTGGCCTGGGTGGAGCTTGCTGGTCGAGTGGACCCGACAGCAACCTGGCGCCTGAGCGGAGGCCTCTGTCCAGTCCGGGCCCAGCTGCACATGGTAGGGAAGCTCTGCCCACAGCAGCCGGGTCTCCCCGACATCAGCCGCTGTTTTTCAGTATGTTACCCTGTGAGCGTGGTGCCCCAACTGATAGGATGTTCCATGCGTGTGCGTGCCTGGTCTTCTCTGACCGTCACTAAGCCCGGCAGATGTGTTCTGAGGTGGGAGGAGAGACCCCTTGCTTGGTCTTGGGAGCCCAGTCTTCCCGCACCATTTTTTTTTTTTTTTTTTTTTTTGTGGTACGCGGGCCTCTCCCTGTTGTGGCCTCTCCCGTTGCGGAGCACAGGCTCCGGACGCGCAGGCTCAGTGGTCATGGCTCACGGGCCCAGCCGCTCCGCGGCATGTGGCATCTTCCCAGACCGGGGCATGAACCCGTGTCCCCTGCATCGGCAGGCGGACTCTCAACCACTGTGCCACCAGGGAAGCCCTTACCGCACCGTTTTTAATGGAGTTTCAGCACCTCTGCCTTGGTCTCTCCTCAGGCTCTGGTGGCCTGTATGCTTCGGTTCCTGCTGTGCTCCGGCAGGATGGAATCCTATCTTTCAGAGGTCTGACTCAGGCTCTTTGGGGGCAGGGGGCCATGTCTTAATTCGTATTTGAGATGAACCCCAGGGTCTGGTTCCAAGCAAGCGCTTAGCTAATGTGTTTAGAATGGACTTCCCAGTGACCCGTGACAGGCCAGTGCAGTGTCCCCACCCAGGAGGGGCCAGAATCCACAGCAGGGAACTAACTTGGGGTCGCCTGGCACACCACGGCCAAAACCCTTGATTTTCGGTCCTTTGTCCCAGGTTTGCTGGGCACCCTGTCCCTGAGGGGCTCCCACCTCCCTTTGGAAAACCAGCAACAGTGGGGGCCAGGTTAACTCGGGACTCGGCGTCAGGCTTGTTGCTGAGGAGGGGCACATGTATAAGCAGCCCTGGAAAGGTTTCACCCTCCTCTGCCCGTGACACAGCCATAAGCCCTCGTGTTCCCTCGCACAGCTGCTACCTAAAGTCGAGTCGCTGGCCTGCGAGTCTCTGCTCACAAACAGACCGACTGGGCCCATTTGCATTCTGAAGCGCAGTTCCCTGGAGTCCTCGGGCCCTCTGGGCAGGTATTATTAGTTCCCTTGTTTTGTTGGGTGACTGAATGGGAGCCTGTTTACGGGCTGAGTCCTAATAGAAGGCTTCGGTTCCCTCATAATAATCTATTCTCTGGTGGGTTTTATTTCCGAAGCACAGCCATACAGAACCTGCCCCCTTGGGAGTTTATTGGGCTTTTTTTTTTTTTTCACAACAACATTTTCTCCCACATTTTCACTCAAAGGAAGATCTTTTTTCCCATTCACGGGACTGGTTGTTGGCCAGGCCACCTGCTTTGGGCTCTTGGGTCCTGGGTGCTGCTGGGCACTGGCGAGAGGGGTTTAGAGGGGCTCCTCGCTTGCCCACCCGGGGTCCTTAGAGCAGCAAGGAGAATGAAAGAGAGCAGACAGTCAGCTCCTCTGGGACACGTCCAGCAGCAGCAGTCAGGGTCACGTGGCTCTTCCTCACATGGCCCCAGGTGACGAGGTCCCCGAAACTGCTCCTGCTCTAGGTTCTGCCAGAAAGCAGTAGATCCCCCCCACCCAGGCCACCCCGCTGCTCCTTAGAAGCTGGAATCTCCCTCCACGCCAGGAGTTCCGGATGAACTGAGGCGCTCACGTGAGAGACAGACTTCCCCAGCTAAGCGGGTACGACGCTCACTTCCTGCTGCTCTGGATTGGCAGACGACAGCCTGTCTGGCTGTCTGGGAGGCAGGGTCAGGGAAGCCCCACACACATCCCCACGCGCGGAGGAGCTGCCTTGGCCTCGTAGGCTTTGTCCCAGGGCGGTGGGTCACCAGCTTCACTCAGGATGCTCCGATGCCAAGGACGGGTCTCCCATCCACACGGGCGAACCTCTCCTTGCCCTCTGTGCAAATGGGCAGCCCCCGGCTTGCTTGGTGGGCCCGAGGGGACATGGGGCGTGTACACGTCAGGGCCCGGGTCCCCGGGAGAGCGGCTGCATCACCGGGCAGGCATTTAGCGGGGACCTCAGCCATCACCCACTCCTAATTTTCATGACGTGCATTAGCGAAATTGTGTTCCGAGTATTCATTCAGTGCTGTTTATGGTGTGCTCTGGAGTGCGCTTACCGTTTGTCAGAAGTGCAAACTAGCGAACATACGAGCCTTTAAGACAGGCCATCTGTTCGTCTTAGACCCTTGGACGATTGTCAAACGCTTCTAAAAATAAGCGCTCACTAGCAGAGAGGGGCTGCCCAGGTGATACACAGCCGAGAGGGAAGCAGGGCCGCCTGCACCTTTCCCCTCCCCAAAGGGAAAGATACAGTCGTGTGCTGGGGATGGGTGGGGGCTCGAGAAGGGAGCAGAGGGGGTGAGAGCCTGGGGGCCCTGCCGATAGACCTTTCCGGCTGGAGGTGCGTGCGTCTCCCTGTTCCTTGCTTCTCGTGTAACTCCGCAGCTCAAGTACTTTCGATGGCTCCCCGTGGCCCAGATTTAAGGGCAAGCTGCCTCATCTGGCATCAAGGAGCCTCATCAATAAGACCCCCTCCTTCCTTTCCAGGCTTGTCTCCACGGCACATACCCTGTCCTTCTGCCAAGCTGAATTCATTGTTCCCCCAACATATGCTGCACTTTTCACATTTCACAGGCAGGAGAGGGCTGTGGTGAAGGGTGGGCTCTGCCTACAGACCGCACAGGTGCAGCTCCTGCACCACCATTAAGCAGCTGTAGCACCTCCACTCTGTGCCTCAGTTTTCTCATCTGTAAAATAGGGATAATGAGAGTATTTAGTCCCCAGGGTTGTCGTGAGGCTTAAATGAGTTAATATAAGTGAAGAGTTAAGAATGACACAGTGAGCTCAGGATGAGTGTTAGCTGTGATCGTTATCCGGATTCTTCACACCTTCAGCCTTTGTCTGGGTGGTCCCATCTCCCTGGAAAGCGACCACACACACACACACACACACACACACACACACACCAGTGCAAATCCTAACCCGAGCCATCCTCAAAGGGCAGCTGGGAGGCCAACTTTTTCCTTAAGCTCCCCCCAATCAGAAATGTTCTCCCCACAGTTCCCTTTTTTTTAAAAAATTTTATTTATTTATTTATTTATTGCGGTACGCGGGCCTCTCACTGTTGTGGTCTCTCCCGTTGCGGAGCACAGGCTCCGGACGCGCAGGCTCAGCGGCCATGGCTCACGGGCCCAGCCACTCCGCGGCATGTGGGATCTTCCCGGACCGGGGCACGAACCCATGTCCCCTGCATCGGCAGGAGTACTCCCAACCACTGCGCCACCAGGGAAGCCCCCACAGTTCCTTTTTGTGAAATCTCACCCCCTCCTTCAGCCATGAGCTGGTAGCAGGCCAGGCTGTGCCTCCCTCCCTCTGTCTCTCTCTCTGTCTCTCTGTGTCTCTCTCTCTGTCTCTCTGTGTCTCTCTCTCTCTGTCTCTCTGTCTCTCTCTCTCTCTCTGTCTCTCTGTGTCTCTCTCTCTCTGTCTCTCTGTCTCTCTCTCTGTCTCTCTCTCCGTCTCTCTCTCTCTCTCTCTCTCTCTGTCTCTCTCTCTCTCTCTGTCTCTCTGTCTCTGTCTCTCTCTCTGTCTCTGTCTCTCTCTCTCTCCCTCTCTCTCTCTCTCTCTCTCCCCCCCCCCCTCTCTCTCTCTCTGTCTCTCTCTCTCTCTCTCTCTCTCTCTCTCTCTCTCTCTCTCTCTCTCTCTCTCTCTGTCTCCCCTCTACCACACGCAGCCAGGCTCCGTGTTTGTTAAACAAACAAATAACAGAACCTCGCTTAGCCTGAACACGGCTGCAGCGTTAGCCCGAAGGATCTACCTTTTCCCCTGGAAACGAATCCTCCCGTGGTTAAGGCAGGTTCTTGGACTTGGTCCCAGCTCCTGGAGACTGCTCTTGGTGACACCAGCCTTGTGAGAGCCACTGGGGCTGCAGCCGCCAGGGAGTGGCCCGGCGGTAGGCAGCAGGGAGAAAGGGGATTAACCACAGCCTCCTTCCCAACCTAGAACCAGAGGGAGGTGATGTGGCGAAGCCAGGTGGGCTCTGCAGCTGGGGCTGGGTGAGCGGGGAGGGTGGGATGCTCTGGGTATGGGGGCTGTGTCCCTGTGCCCTTAAGTCTGCCACACGGAGGTGAGGCCCGGCCCTGGGGCCAGGCCTTCTCTTGTGCCCCTTGAGAGTAAGGGTCTGTGAGTCCAGGCCGCCCCCATTCACTGTGGACTGTGAGCTTCTCAAGGGAGAGGCTGGGGCTCCACCTGTGTGTGTCCAGTGCCCGGCTGGGGCCTCCGTGAACCGCTGTGGAAGGGATGAGCGAATGAGTGAATGACGGGATGAGTGCACACCTCCCCCCTCCTCCACAAAGTCACCAGACATCCCACTGTTCCCTGGGGGGAGGGAAAGCAGTGAATTGTGGGTACAGAGGTTGTAGCCAGGGGGCTGGTGGGGAGGGGACAACGAGGGGAGGACCTTTATTAGATGCTGCTGTTCCAGAGATAGGACCATCCAAGGTGCTGCCTTCTCCGGAGTGGTCCTGAGATCTCGCCAGCCCCGGGGACACACAGAAGGAGGAACTGGCAGAGGGATCAGAGTGTCAGACCTCCAAGAAGGCCCCACTGAAAGCCCCCAAGCGTGTTTGGTGCCATGGGGGTACAAGCAGGGAACAAACAGCCCCTCGTTCACGGAGCTCGCTGTATCTCGGACACCGTTTATGGCAATGTATGGAGCACTTACTCTTGGCCAGCCTGGGATAAGTACACACACATTATCTCCTGAGTCCTCAGGGCGTCTTAGGAAGTGGGCTCTGTTATTTCTGCCCTACCCCCCCAAGCCCCCAGAGGTCAGGGAACTTGCTCAAGGTCACATGGCTAGTAAGTGGCAGAGCCAGGATTCAAACCCGGGACTCAGCCCATCTCAGCCCATAAGGGCTTGCCCCCTGCCTTGGGATCACTCAGGGCAGTGGCTAGCACAAATGGGGCACTTGCAAAGGACCAGGCGAGGTGCCAGGACTTTAGAGGTATTTTGTCATCAGAGTGGCTGGAGCACAGGAGGGGCAGCTAATAATGACCCGCAGTGCAGAGAAATCCTCTCCAGCCCGTGCCCGTGCATCTCGGGATGTGCAGAGCAGTCTCTCATTGCCTCACAGGCAGTGTTTTCCAGGCCACCAGGCAGCCAGCATGTTTAAGCACCACGAGTCTTTTCTCCTTGACTCTATGGTGAGTGCGCATCAAAGGGAGACCAAGCAGGGTCCCAGACCCTGGAGCCAAGACCTGGAGAAGAAATCCTGATTGCAGACCAGGGGGGGACGCACCAGTGTGTGTGTGTGTGTGTGTGTGCATGTGTGTGGGTGCATGTGGTGCGTATGCATGCCTGTTGCAGGGCCTGGAGGTGTGTTGAGCCAGGGATGCCTCCTGGGGCTAGTGAATGGGCCCCCCACCAGAATCTCCAACTGGCCCATGCTAGGGTGTGTCTGTGCTTTGGGAAGGATGGTCCAGCCACAGACTCCGTGATCCTGATGCTCCCTCATTGCCCAACATATACCCTGGCTTCGCTCCAAATCCAGGTTATTTTACTGCTGAATTCCTAGCAACAAGTATGGTGGCTGTCACCCAGGGATTTAGTAAAGGTTTTCTGAATGAACGAATGAATGAATGAATGAATGAATGAATGAACGAACAGCCATGTAAATGAATGTGAGGGTGTGACAGAGGGATCCTCAGCCTCAGCCCTCTGCGGATGACTTCCACAGAGAGAGGGGTCACCAGGATCCCAGCTAGGGCCCGACCTCTCGCCCGTCACTAACTTGTATCCCGGGGGCAGATGGCCCAGTGCACCAGGCAGAGGCGCTCGGAACAGGCGCTACCAGAAACCTCCACCAGGAGAGCCGCACTGGCTCTGCCGAGAGGATGGATCTCGGCCGCAAACCAGTGCCACCCACCCCCCTTCCGTTCTCCCATTTTATTTTTCTCACCTGCTCCTGGGCCCACACCTGCATCTCCCTGGCAGACGGAGAGGCCCGTGTGGATGCCAGCCCCCCCCACCCCACCCAGGGACCTCCCGGTCCTTGCCAGCTGCCACCCCTGCCCCAGCCCCGGCCTTTACGATGCCGGGAAGTATTCGTCTGCGGGGTTGGTAGCATCTTTAAAAAACGATTTTCTTCCTTCTCTGAAGGGGCTAAATATAGCACAGGCATAAACAGAGAAATAGACATTAAGCCAAAATGCCCTTGTGAGAACCATGCCGGGTGGAAGGAGCTCTAAGAAGACTTGATGAAGCTCCCTCATCCCTCGAACCAACCGCAGCTTCAAGCCTTGGGGGAAGCAGCCATGGGTTTTTAGGCTTATTGAACTGTGCCACTCGCCAGTGGCTCTGCCCGGAGCTGCTCAGCGCACAGGTGTGCTGGTGATGGGTGAGTCCTCGTGACGGTCCCTGCCACCCCCTCTGCCCTTTTCGAGACTGTGCCCTCGGCCTGTGGAGGAGCTGATGCCGTCCTGGCCGAGCACAGGGGCTTCTCAGCCACCCCCATACTTATTGGGCAGCCTTGACCGGGCTCCCTCAGAGCGGCCATTCTGCACCCTTAAGCCCACACCCATCGTTTGGGTGTCTGTGTGTCTCTAGGCATTCCCCCCACCCCACGCAGTCAGGCTCCTCGAGGGCCGAGCCCAGCTGGAGTCGTCCTCTCCCTTCCACTGTGCCCGTCCCAGGGCAGAGCATCCAGCAGGCACTTCACAGCGCAGTGCTGAATGAATTCTGGTGCCTGGCCCCCTCGGGGCATCAAGTTTCCACGTTTCCATCTGCTGTGACATCCTAGGCTTTTGTTCCTGTAGAACTTCAGGTAAGGAAGTTTCACCCTCTTTGAGGAAGTTCTTCCTTGAGTCTAACCGAAGACCTGCCAGCTACTGCCCCTTAAGAGAGAAGGCCACTGTTGTTTTCACCTGAGAAGTGGCATTTATTCTTGAACTGTCCTAACCAGCAGTCCTAGGTGTAGGTTTCCATCACCAGGATTTCTGTGCCTGGCTGAGTCAGTGTGGACCATGTGTGTCACACCGGCCCTGTTCTTGGCATCTTGGCAAGAGGCTGCTTCATTATCCAGAGAGCCCTGGACATCCGCCTTTTCCCATGTTGCTGGTGGATGGTCCTGAGGACTTTGTGAAGGTCAGAAATCATCTGGTTTTCTGCTGCTTATGAAACAGAGTCCACATTCAGGGGCATTCGGGGCTCCCAGCAGTCTTCCCTGTGATCTCTGTGCTGGGATCACCCCACTGGTGCCTGCATCTGCTGAGCTTACTCCAGCCTCCGTACCTTCGTCTATGCTGTGCCCTCCTCTTGGCATGTCCTTTCCCCTTTCCACATACCTACATCCTACCCATATATTTATTCCTTTATTTATCCTTCCATTGATTCAAAAACATTTACTCAGTGTCTCCTTGGTGCCAGAGCCTCGGAACCATAATTTGAGAATGAGGAAAGGGCTATACACGTTTACCTTCCTAATGTCCCTCCTCTCCCTCCTCCCCAACCCCCCACAAATCAAGAAGGACCAGACCACACCCGGAGAACCCGGGCCACGTGGCACTGTTAACTCACTGGCTGTTGGCAGGGTGGGAGAGGGAGACCACCACGTCGTTCCTGGCAGCTGCGCCTGCTGCACCACCGCTGGGCAGGGGAGGCCTGGGGGTCCGGTCAGCACAGTGTGCAGCCCTGGGCCAGGTGCTGGGGCCAAGAAAGGAAGTGATGCCCCGCTGCTTGCTGCTCAGCAGAGGCGGCCAGGATGGCCCTCGGGAGGCACATAGGTGTGGGGGCCGTGGGTTGGAGGTTCCTGGAGCAGCTGCAGAGATGGGAAGCGCCGTGTCCCAGAAGTCCCAGAGGACTTCACGAGTAGCATGGTTGGGAGGAGAGAGGAGGCAGGAGCTGAATCAGCAAAGGCTTGGAAGCTAAGAGGGTGGTTTGATACAGGGTGGGCTCAGCTCCCCACAGGACTGGCTGGCTGGCTGTGCACAAGCGCAGGGAGAGGTGCCTCGGCGGCAGGGTGGGCGCTCCCATGGAAACCGCCGCATCCCATCTGTGGCCTCAGACAACCTGCCTTGTGCCTCTGGGTCCCTGACAACCCCACCGAGGTGCCAGGCAATGCTGGCAGAGTTTGTGCTCATGTCTGGAGAGTTCAGATGATCCGCAGACTGGGTGCCCACAAGGGCGTAGGGCGCTGTGGGAACCCTGCCTTCTCGCCCAAGCCCCTGGCTCTCTTGGATTCTAGTTGCCACCCCTCCTGCTTCCTAGCTGGATGTACTTTTACCTTGTCTGAGCCTCAGTTTCCTCATTTTACCACGTCCTGCCTTGTAAGGCTGCTGTGAGGATCGACAGAGATGTTCCTGCAACCACACATAGCACGTGTGCTTGCCAAACTCCGGCCACGTGGCCTGTGCCCGGGAGCCCAAGGAAGGAGGGCGGCAGTGGTTGGTGTACTGTGTGCCTGGGAGTCAGCGGGCATCTGCTGTGTGAGGACGGGGCGCTGCCTCTCCCTGGCCGTGAGCTTCCCGGAGGGGCTGGTGCCATCGCCGGGGGGCAGCAGCCGTGCCTGCCGTGGGAAGGGCCTGCCACCGGGGCCCTGGGCCGGGGAGCAGGGGTGGTCCCAGGCCTCCCAGCGAAGCTGCGGGCATCCTCTGGTCACCCTCACCGCCCAGACCCGGAGCCCGGGAGAGAGACGCAGCGCCACGCCTGACCCCTGGTGGTCATCGGCAGAGCTGCAGGTGCGGCTCCCAGCCCTGGAGGAGTGGCTGCGCTGGCGGGGCGCCCACTTCTGGGGAGGCTGCTCCCCGTCACTGGGGGTCCTGTGCTGCCCCTGAGCAGGGTTGCCCTTCCCCGGGTGGATTTTGTTTCCTTTCTTCAGGTGTCATGAGGTCGAATACCACCTGAGGCTTTGATGAGATTGGTGTGGATTTGGAACACAGACCACTGAAAAGAAACAAAAAGATTGTAGGCTCTTAGAGGCCAAATCCCACCCCCAGCCCCAGGCCACTAGCTCCCGTGGAAACAGACCTACACTGCTGGCCTGCTCTGGCTGGTGTGAGGGAGGAGATACCGTGGGCTGTGGTGAGAGGGAAGCGTTTGGCCAGAGGGGCCCACCCGGGCCCTGGATTCCCAGGTGGATTTGGACAAATGACACAACAGTCTTCTGGCCAGAGCATTGTCTCGTGATGGCACAGGCAGCCCCCCTCCCCTGGCGCCCTCCCTGTGGGTGACCTGCCCCCTGCCTCGGCCACAGGCACCAAGGCCGCCCACTTCCTCAGCATGTCCGTGCCACTCGGGTGTTTCTTGGCTGGAGGACTGCATGGCACATCTGCTATCTCCCTGCACTAAGCTCAGAGCAGCTCCCTGGAAGGCCTGAGAAGGAGATCTGGGGGAAGCCTGCAGGCGATCAGATATAATTTCCTCCTGATCGTTAGAGCAAAAGAGAGATGGAGAGGTGAACAGGGCTGTTTTTAATTCCCACTACCTCCCCAGCATTTCCCCTCTCCCTTCATATAGCCAGTCCCCACAGTACGACCTGAATGGTCTAAAAACAAAAATTCATAGGGAGCCCAGGTTGGCAGCAACAGGAACCGATCCCCAAGCCCCAAATCAACGTGGCGTCTTGGCAGCTGCGTCCCCGGAGCACTTTTTCCTTGTTGCATTTTGTTTTGTAATAAACGAGATGCTTTTCTGCGGCTCTCGGCGTACATGCACTGAGTGGGAGGGGACAGGCACGCTCTCCATTCTTCTGCCCTCATGCGTGTCCCCTTTCTTCGCCTTTGCAGAACCACACGATGAGCCAGCACGCGCAGTGAGGGACCGCTCGACAGGACACCTCTCCGCAGAAGGCTTGCCGGAGACGCCGTGGGGAGGGCCATTTGAACATTACATCCAATCAAAGTGTCATTTGCAACCCAGATGTAAAACTCTAATGATTTGGCCATGAGGCGCTGCTATTATAAGCAGCTGGAAATGAATATTAATGGCAGAGATTAAAAGTATTCCATGCTCAGTATTTTTTATTGTCCTGCTACAGCTAGTGTGCTTTTAGAGTTTCCGCCGCAGACTACATTTCTAGAGTTAGAGAAACCCGCTTTTTGAGCCTACTGTCCTTTGCTCCTTCATGTATTATATTGATAGTTTTTAAAAAAAGGATTAGTGTGATTTTTTTGCTTTGCTTCTTTTATTTTCTTTCCTGTTTTTCTTTCCCCCCTTTTGGTTAACTACTTTTTAATTGCAATTCTAGGTAATTGTGCATCGTGATGTGATTGCTTGGCTATTGTCTGAATATTTCCTTTTAATTTTTTAATTAAAGACTAATGCTTTGATTGGATTTGCCAGTTCACCGGACAGTGATTAAAACTATGTAATGAATATAATCGGTTTCAGTGCAACTGGATGGTCTGCTTTTAAATGTGACTTAATCTGACTGCAGTAACTAGTACAGTTCAATAAAGGGAATCCATGCGATTAGCATCGGGATGCTTGGTTCTCTCCTCCCCAGCCCAGGGCTGTGTGAGGGCTGTCGTCACCTACGGGGTGTGTTCCTGTGTGAGTTCCCGTGGATCACACATGCTAGTGGGGACCTGCACACAATGGACCCAGCTCCCCTCAGGTAGGAAGAAACCTAGTCATCTAATGCACACAGACTGGATGAACTGGCAGGAGGCACGGAAGTCAGAGTGGGAAGAACCTTTAAAGACTCTGATCTTCTCATTTATGGATGGAGAAGCTGAGGCCCAAGGATAAGCGGGCGACTGCACTGAAGCCACGGAATAGGTTGATAGAGTGGCTCACTGTTCATCCACGTCGTCTCTCCCCCTTGGGTGTGGCTTTCCTGGCTGCTGGATGAAGCCGGTCACGTGGTTAACCCTTACCTTGCCAGGACTCCAGGCAGGACCTGGGTTCTAGTTGTGGCCAAGGCATGGGGATTGGACAGGAGTTAGGCAGGGCTGCCCAGCCCCATGAGCTCCAGAGCTGAGGGCTGCAGAGTGAGCCAGGTAGGAGCAGCAGTCTCCCAATCACAGAGATCAGTGGGATATGGAAGCACTGAGACAAGTGGCTGCAGCCAGGACTCTACTGGGGCCAGCGAGGTGCCTAGGATTTAAAATCTCGGGGGGGGGGGCCCGATCCCAGGGGCCCCGAGAATGGACATTTCCTGACACTTTGCACCCTTAGGTGCCCTGCTTGCCTCACCTCCTCTCGGTCCTGCTGGCGCCCCAGGACCGACCCAGCAGACTTAGCCTCCCACATGCCCATCCTCCCATAGCTCCATCGTGCTGGTGCTCAGCCAACTTGCCAATCAGAGGCCAGGGCTTCAGAACCTGCACGGGGAAGCCCTTCCTTGTTAAGTTTTCACAAGGGGCAGGAAAATCGGTTATTACCCTCTGTAGAGCGGAAATGAAACAGGCAGACAGATTGCACCTAATTATACTGTAATACTAAGTCATGGCGTGGAATTTGGAGCAATTATCCCCAGCATCTTCTGACACCCATATCAAGGGGCTTCCCCTTGCTGTCACCACATGTAATGTTCTGACATGGGTGGGGCTGTTGCTTTTTCTAAAGGTATTTTATGCCTGCGAATCTCAGAGTGGACTCCTGCCAGTGTTGGACAGAATGAAGCAGTTGCTCCTTTTTTTTTTTTTTTGCGGTACGTGGGCCTCCCACTGCTGTGGGCTCTCCCGTTGCAGAGCACACGCTCCGGACGCGCAGGCTCAGCGGCCATGGCCCACGGGCCCAGCCGCTCCGCGGCATGTGGGATCCTCCCGGACCGGGGCACGAACCCGCGTCCCCTGCATCGGCAGGCAGACTCCCAACCACTGCGCCACCAGGGAAGCCCCAGTTGCTCTTTGATTTGCGGGCTCCTACCTCCTGGAAGCCAAAGGTGGTGAACTCCAAATTTTAGTCCTCTAGAGACTTGGCCATTTTAGGGGAAGACCTCAGGGTAGGCATCAGTATTCCCCAAAGTGTGGCCGGCCACAGGCTGGGGCTGGGGTAGGCTTCCCTGAGTCCACAGCCAAGCCTGCCTTTCAGACGATGCCGTGACTGTGGGCAGGACCAGCGTGTCCCGGGGGCTTCCCAGATCACCGTCTCTGGGCCCTGTCCAGGCCCAGTTTATCCCGAACCCCGTGGAACCCAGGTGAGTCCTCAGTAAGTACCAATAGAAGATTTGATTTGACAGTTGGTGGCGTAGGGCTAAATTAGTCACTGCCCCCATTAAAAATACAGCGGGGGGTTTAAGAGCTTTTCTCGCCATGTGGGAATCAGCAGCGAAGCCGGCGGATGCCTTGGGTAAGGAGAGAGGCAGCCTAGGGGACCGCGAGGTAATGAGGTTTATGGCAACGACAAGGCAGCCGGGGAACCCCACCGACTCCCCCCTCACCCCTGCCCCATTGTTCTCGGGCTGGCTCTGCCCCTGCTGCTGCAGCTGAGAGCCCCTCGTGACTTTGTGCGGGGAGGGGGCTTGTAGGGGGGACATGGCAGCCCTTACTGGGACTGGTATTTGTCACCATCAGGAAGTACGGGGTTGGGGGGTAGTGCAGGGCTATAAACCTGTGCTTTGGGGGCCCCCCACTTCTACTCAAATGGTTTGGAACTGGAATGAGCCACTTTATCTCTCAGTTCTGCGGGATCTCAGAGGGTCACTGGGAGGCTTCTAGGAAAGGATGCCTACAGCAAAGGAAGGGCTGAGTACAGAGAAAGGCCTGGAAGTGGCATGGTTATTGTTAGGAGGACGATGAAGCCAGGCATCCCACATAGGCGTGGCCCCTGTCAGCAGAGGGTGTGATGGAATCAGCCACCAGCAGCTTGGATACTGGAGCAGGGGATTCGGCAGTGGGAAGTGGGCGAGGTGACTGGAGGCCTAACTTCATTGGTGCTGGGTTTGCATGTACAAATCATCAGTTTCTAGTGGCTCTGTGGGCTGGAGGAATTTAGCCCAGGCTGAGAAATGGACCAGGTCCCCTGGGCCACAGATCCCTGTCATTGGCTTCCTGCCTAGAGCTTCTGGAAGCAGGTGGATAGGGGTTTTGGTCTCAGTAGAGAAGCTGCCATAGGAAGAACCTTCTCGAGTTGCCCTAGCGATAGAGAATCTTTCTCCTAAACTCATAGTATGTTTAATATTTAACTTTCCACCTGCTTTTTTATTCCCTTCTAAAGCATGCATTCTTAGGGCTGGGGCCTGTACCTACAGGTGTTCAGTTAATAGGACCAAGACTTTAATCCATTCATTCATCCATCTGGTAGATATTTATGGAGCTGCTCCTGTGTGCCAGGCACTGCGCAAGGTGCTAGGGATATAGGGATGGATGGGTGATGTGAAGCTCACAGTCACATGACAGCCATCTAACAAATAAGCATACCAATAAACATCCAGCAGTGCACGGTCACAAGTGCTGTGATGGGAAAGGGCCAGACTGTGCGAGATGCATGGGGGACCCACCTTAGAGGCAGGGGCACATCAAGGACGGCCTTGCTGAGGATGTGACTAGTGTTCCGGCCGGAAGATTGAAAGGAACTCAGCGGTCCAAGAGCAGTGGGAAAAGTGCAAGGAACACAAAAGCCCCAAGCTGGAAACGAGCTGGAAGTATCCTTAGGGATCTCTGGTTGTACTAGGTTTCGATTTTAGGTGGATTAAAACAAGCCCACAGAAATTCAGAATCTTGTCCAAGGTCACATAATTCAGCATAGAATTGAGACTATAATTTGGGTGTCCTGCTTTCTAGCCTTGGGTGTCTGACTCCCCTCTGTGGCCATCTTCTATTTGCTGTAGGGCAAATTGATTGAATAATAATTATTATTATGAATAAAATGACATACTATGTAGGAAAGACTGCTGGCTCTCCTTCTTTTCCTTAGTCAGTTAACTCTGATTTTTATCTGAGCACACATTACCTTGGAGAGGAGAAGGGTCAGATAATATACCCTATCTGTCCTAGAAGATGGGCATGGCCATATTACTACTGGTGGTCATATTGGTTCTGACAATGGGATATAAATAAGGCGGTATGTGTAAATTCTAAGAATTATCCTTAAAGAGAAGAAATGAGCTCATCCACTACTCTTCTTGATGACTGGAATGTAGATGCAATAGCTGGAGCTCCAGAAGCCATTTTGAATCATGAGGTGAAGTGGAAATGGAAGCCATACCTGGGCTGAGCAACAACATAGAAGGAATCTGGATCTCCAACAGTGCCAAATGTGTACGAGCTCTGTCCTGCTTCCCAAAAGACTTCTTGATCTTGAGAGAGAAATAAACTTCTCTCTTGTTCAAACCATTATTATTTGGGTTTTTCTGTTATAGTTGAATCAATTCTTAACTAAAACAAATTGAATACATACATAGATGGCTTCCAAGTAAGAGCAAATTTAGAAGTTTCAAGGAAAGGGTATGGGATGGGTAAAAATATCTGAAGGCTAAGAGATCTACTTCAGTGACATACTATAATCAATATCTATTTGGCTCATAAGTGCATGGGGCTGGGCTGATCTGGGCTGGGCTTGGCTTAGCTTGGCTAATCTGATCTGCGTGTCTGGCTGTGGGTGACTGTGGGATGGCCTTGCTGAGATGACTGAGTCACCTCAGCCCTGCTCTTCATGTTTCATCCTCGGGCAGGGTAGTCTGAGCATGTTCTTCTCATGGCATTGGCCAAGGGCAAGAGCAGAGCAAGTCCAGTTGTGCAAGCACTTTCAAGCTTCCACTCGTGAATCATGTTTACTCACATGCCCAAACTTAGACTCAAGGGAAGGGGAATATACCCCACCTGCTGATGGGAAGAGCTGCAAGATTCCAGCACAAAGGGCTGGATTCAGGGAGGGATGGAGAATTGGGGTCATTAATATAACTAATCTGCCACAGAACTGAGAAGCTCCTCTCTCTCCTCCCAAGGCAAAACCTGCTGGTACTTATTAGGTACCATCTATGACCACAGCTTAGGAAATGAACAAACCGAGGTGGTCCACCTTAGTCTTGATGGGTTGGACCTAGCCTTTGGAGAAGAGAGAGGCACCTGCAAAGGACTGATCACCCAAATGCTTGTTAGCTATCCAAGCAAGTTCACAGGGCCACTATTTTTACAATTTACAGTTGATTTTGGTTTACTCAGGCTTGCCCGGAGAGTGAGCAAAGATGGATGGCACCCTCAATTTCTAAGAAGGGGAGAAAACTCCGACCAACTAGCAAAAGCCAAACATTTACAACTTTGCCTTGCTCGGCCACTCTCCAGAAGTACCAAGTAGGGTGTGGTTTGCCATGTACAACCCTGGCTGTGTCCTTCTTGCATGCCTTCACCCATGATGCTCCTTTTTCTAAAACGCCCTTCCCTTCTTTTTTACCTGGTTAGCTTCTACTTTTAAACTCAGTTCAGGTGTCTAATTTTCAGGACCAAGACCTGGGTGAGGTGAGTGAAGCACTCCCCTTGGGTAAAAAATCTAAGGGGGAACCAAAAAGCTCAGTAATCAAGATAAACAATATTCAACACAATATTAATAAATAAATAAAATTGGCAAACTACAGCCAGCAGGCTGGCAACCTGTTTTTTAAAAAAGCTTTATTGGAACAGGGCTGGGATTAGGGTGAGGCAATGAGGCAGAACTGTGCAAATGTAGCATTGGATCCTGTCATTATTAAAATTTTTGCTACTTTGTTCATTGTGGACTTTTTGCATTAATTTTGCTTTTTTAAAAATCATTGCATTAGGGACTTCCCTGGTGGTCCAGTGGTTAAGAATCTGCCTTCAAATGCAGGGGATGCGGGTTCGATCCCTGGTCGGGGAACTAAGATCCCACAAGCTGCAGGGCAACTAAGCCCATGCGCTGCAACTACTGAGCCCATGCCACAATTAGAGAGCCTGCATGCTGCAGCTACAGAGCCCATGCGCTCTGGAGCCTGCATGCCCCAACTAGAGAGAAGCCCATGTACCGCAACAAAAGATCCCTGCTGCAACAACTAAGATCCAATGCAGCCAAAAATAAATAAGTAAATAATAAATTAACAAAAAAGAAATTAAACAAGTTTCTAAAAAACAAAAACAAACAAACAAAAAAAAACAGGGCTTCCCTGGTGGTGCAGTGGTTAAGAATCTGCCTGCCAATGCAGGGGACACGGGTTCAAGCCCTGGTCCGGGAAAATCCCACATGCCATGGAGCAACTAAGCCCGTGCGCCACAACTACTGAGCCTGCACTCTAGAGCCTGTGAGCCACAACTACTGAGACCCGCGTGCCTAGAGCCCGTGCTCTGCAACAAGAGAAGCCACCGCAATGAGAAGTCCATGCACCGCAATGAAGAGTAGCCCCTGCTTGCCACAGCTAGAGAAAAACCCGCGGGCAGCAATGAAGACCCAACGCAGCCAAAAATAAATTTTTAAAAAACAAAAAAATCCCCCACTGCATTAAAGCATTATTCTGAGTTTTTGCCATTCACTTAAATTTTGTGCCCAAGGCAAGTGTTTCACTCATTTCACCCTAGTGATGGCCTTGTTCATCCTCCAAGCAACCTACTCTGACCTGCACAGGAAAAATGCTCTGTTAATAACAACTCTGATAATAGTTGGCATATAAGTCTATTACTGGACAGCTATTCACTTTTATAACCGTCTGTCTCTGGGCCTGTGTATCAGTCAGGATAGGTTAGGTTATGGTGCAGTAACAAAAAGTCCCCAAATTGTAGTGGCTTAACACAATAATGATTTATTTCTCACTCATATTACATGGTTATCCTTCATTGTAGTCATTTGGGAAGTCAGGTTCAGAGAGCAGACTACCATAAATGTGATCAGTAACCAAGCCAGAGAGAAATAGGGAACTTGGGAGGGTCTCACACTGGCAATTTTAATGCTCTTGCCTGGGAGTCACACACTTACACACACACACAGCACTTTAACTCACAACTCATTGGCCAGCAGTTGTCACATGGCCCCACTCCATGACAAGGAGCCAGGAAGTGCAATTCTGCCATGTGCCTGGAATAACTAAAAACTGGCAAGGTTTGGCTAATTGCACTAATGACCATCACCACAGACCGTCTTCACTGCCTCTCCACCAATCCCTGACTATAATCTCTTCAAGGGCAGAGCCTGACTCTTAGCAAATCTGGGTATATCCAGCACCTCTGCACAGTATCTGCAGCAGACAAATATTTACTGAATGTATACAGAAATTGAGTAGAAAGTGAATAAATGACAATTAAGAAGGTCCAGGGGAAGATAAGCATGTATATGAAGACACCCTGTAGCTTAAAAGCTGTGGAGTCAAGCAAGGCACTTAACTTCTCTGTGCACCTGTGTTTTCATAAGTAAAATAGGAGGAAGAAGAATAAATAGTGCTTATCTCATGAAGTTGTTGTGAAGTTGAAATGAGATAAAAATTATTATGTTAAACAACAATATCTGAGCATTCACTATGCACCTGGCATTATTCCGAGCACCATACAGGTATTAACTCTTTCAATCCACACAACATTATCAGGTGGGTACTGTTATCCCCTTCTTACAGACGAGGAAACCAAGGCAGAGAGAGAGGCTAACTTGCTCACCCTCCAATTATAACTCAGGCAGTCTAGCTCCAGAGCCCTTTTCTCAGTGCCCCCAGAAGCACTTTTGAGCAGAGCAAATTGGAAATGGTGGCTCCTGATGCTCGCATCACTAGGGCTGATTCCAGGTGTTGGTCCTCCAGGGTCGGCCTTTACCTGGACAGACCTCATGGCCGGGTGGGAGCCAGGACTTGGGTGGTTCTGGAAAGCCTGGGGTCGGCAGCAGCCCAGCCTCTGACCTCAGTGGTGGAGGCAGCGGCTCGGCCCGCCCCCTCCCTCCCCTGAGCCCTGATTGGCCTGTCTCAGCACCGGCCCCGCCCACCCAGCGCCCAGCGAGAGAAGCTGGCTGAGCTCAGGCGAGCTGCGCAGTGTGAACTTATTTGTGGAGTTATTAATTACTGAAGCGCGCAAACCGTGCTTCTGTGCATAAAAATATGTTTGAGCAGTTTCTACTTAAACTTTAAAGAGAACGTTAATCAATTTTATTTTAACAAAATGACCTTAAGCAGGGAAAAAAAAATTGGTGTTATTTGCCCAAACAGGCAAATTAATTTCTCTCTCCTGAGAAATCTGATAAGTTTCCAGAAATAGCTATGCATAATTTACACCTGCCCTGGACGCTCCTAGTTTAACGCCAAGCCCAGTCACGGGCCCTACACAGCCCCAGTCCCAGAAAGAACTGAAAACAGAAAGGTCCTTGCAAAGGCCCTGTCACTCCCGTGCTGGGTCCCCTACTGCTTCTCAGCCCACACCGCCCACGACCTCGGGAAACGGATGCTGCGGGGAAGGAGCAATGTAGCCTCTGAGAGGCCAGCCCAGCCTGGGTCAAGATCCCTGGGAGGCGGGATCAGCTGCCCAGTACTAGGGCCTGGGGTTTCTCGGGAGGCCTAGAGAGGGTCTCCAGCAGATAACCATCCCCCCAGTTTTCGGGCTCCCTTCTGAGCCACAGGACCTGCAGGTGCCAGCTTAATCCTGTCTGCCTCTGGCCTCCCACACTTGAGGGATTCCCAGGATGGCAGGTTCCAGAGCTCTGAGCAGAGCCTGTGCCACCTTCTAAATCCTCTGCCCTCTGGCTCTCAAGCTCCACACCCAGAGGCCACACCCCCAGAGACCCTGCTGGGCTTCCCTTGGGGCTGGGGCTGGGGGGGCACCCACAGTCATCTACCTGGACTATGGGGCTTAGAGGCAGGGCCTGGGGGCTGCTGGAGCCGGGGTCAGTGATTTTGGCCAAGCCATTCAACCCCCCTGGACCTGGGTTTCCCCATATGTGTATGGAGTTTGTGCTACCCTTGCCTCCATCAGGCTGCCGTGGGGAGGGAATAAGAATCCTAGGATAACGTCAACTCCAAGAGGTCAGAGTTTTGAGCCATAAAAAAACGAAATAATGTCATTTGTAGCTACATGGGTGGACCTAGAGATTATCATACTAAGGGAAGAAAGTCAGAAAGAGAAAGACAAATACCATATGATATCACTTATATGTGGAATCTAAAATATGACACAAATGAACATATCTATGAAACAGAAACAGACTCACAAACATAGGGAACAGACTTGTGGTTGCCAAGGGGGAGGTGGGGCATGGGAGGATTGGATTAGGAGTTTGGGACTAGTGGATTAAAACTAGTATATATAGAATGGATAAACAACAAGGTCCTCTTGTATAGCACAGGGAACTATATTCAGTATCCTGCAATAAACTATAAAGGAAAAGAAAAAAAAGAGGGCAGAGTTTTGCCTTTTTGTCTCTGCTGTATCCCCAGCACCTAGAACAGTGCCAGAACATAGTAGATGCTCAATAAATATATAGAATAAGTGAACAGATGTTGAATAAATGAATGGATGAAAAGTGCTGAACACAGTAGCTGTTCCACTATTATTACTACTAGCCTAATTGTAGTAGGTTTTTAAATTTTTCCAAATATAAAATTAGGTCACAATACAGATGATTGTTTTTCAAAGTGCATTTGCCCATTAGCTACCCTCACTGCCCCTGGAGATTCTGACAGGATCAACTGGGGTGAAGAGTTCCCTTCCTCCTCTCCCTGTGAAATCACTATTTGCATCCCGTAAATGATCTATACATATTTGTTGAATGAATGCCTAAGAGCCCATATCAGGAGTCACAGACCCAGGGCAGGCAGGCCAGCTGAATGAATGAAGGGGGCTGAGGGAGAGGGGGCTGGATGTGGTGGCGGGCAGTAAATGCCCATCTCAAGGAGGTCCAGCTCTTGCTGCCCTGTGAGAACGTAGGCCCAGGTTGCCAGATCTTCCAAATTTTCAAGAGGAGGAAATCCAGATTTTTTTGTGAAAAGTTCCAATTTTTTAGTCCTGGTATTACTTCAGAGTTTAATTTTTTTTTTTTTTTTTTTTTTTTTTTTTTGCAGTATGTGGGCCTCTCACTGCTGTGGCCTCTCCCGTTGCGGAGCACAGGCTCAGCGGCCATGGCTCATGGGCCTAGCCGCTCTGTGGCATGTGGGATCCTCCCGGACTGGGGCACGAACCCGTGTCCCCCACATCGGCAGGTGGACTCTCAACCACTGCACCACCAGGAAAGCCCCAGAGTTTAATTTAAAAAAAAAACCCAAACCCCAAAACAAAAAACACATGTGCTAAGGAAAACACTTTTGAGGGCTATGTTTGGCCATGGGGCCACCAGTTAGACGTCTCTTGAGAGCATGTGAGAGAATGCTATAGGGGCTGGAACTTTGGGCACCAAATGAAAGAGAGGGGCCTGTGACTCACCCCATTTTGAATCACAGAGAGACTGAGCAGAGGAGCTGAGGAACCCAGTGGAGGCTGAGGGAAGCTAACCCCTCCCCCAAGTTGTGGGCTGGAGGCGGAAGTGGGAGTGCCCACTGGGCCCACCCTCCCCCACACACCCCCCATCCCCCCGCTTCTCTTCTCATGGGAGGGATTTGTCTGTTTTACTTTCTAGCAGTAGAGCTGGATCCTCGGGCTCTCTATGCCTCAGTTTCCTCATCTGTAAAATGGGGATAAAAACTCAAGCTCTCTTGGAGTGGTGAGAATTTGATGAGATGACATAGCAGGCATTTATTAGCACAGCTCCTGCTGCCACCTGCAAGGTACACCCATAGACGAGGTGGTCATCCCACTCCTGCAGACAGGCTGGGGCTCCAGGGCACCAAGAAGGCTCTCCCAGAAGGAGAGAAGCCATATGGAAACCAGTTTCTATCCCTGAACTTCTTAGGGATGCTGCTGCTACTGATTTGTAATAGACAACCCCAGAAATAGAGGGGATTTCAGAGTTCTGGGATGGTAATCCCTGCATCATAATAGCAGACATGGATTGGGGCCTTGCTGTGTGTATCTCATGCAGAGCAACAAGCACCAGGCTGGGAGTCCACACTCTTCTCTGTTGGAGTGCCCTGTGTGACTTTGGGCAAGTCCCTTTCCTACTCTGGGTCTCAGTTTCTTCATCTGTGAAGTGAGAGTGTTCAATCTGAAGCTCTCCAAGCTGATCTTGGCTTTAGAACTTCCTATGTTTATGAGGCTTTCTTGGGAGGCCTGGGACCTGGAACAGGGCACAAGGATGGCTTCTGAATCTGTAAATGGGGACAAGAATGCCTGCACCCTGGACCGCAGAGAGGACCTGAGGACATGCTGCATTTGGCAGCACTTTGGTGGCATGTCAAACACCTGGGGGACAGTTTTATTAGCTGATGGTTCTTAGAGTCCCATAGAAAGCAGGGAAGAAAATCAGCTCTGAGAATATGAGGAGGAAAATATCTTGGTTCTTCTGTCTTTTACCAAAGTAGAGCTCTGATTTGCCCCTGGCATGAGAACTTCCTGCTCTGGCAGCCTGAGGGCTCCTGGCTCTGCCCTGTGCCCTGGCTTCCCTGTCCCCAGGCACCATGGGTTTGTGCTGCTTTCTGGCATCTCTGTAATAGCATTCTTCCCTCTCCTGGGCCTGAGCAGTCCTATAGCTCCTTCAGGGCTTAACTCCAGCGCCACCATTTGACCTCCCCTCAGGCACTTGCTAGGTTTGCCCTGACTCACAACACCCGGCACAATGCAAGGCACAAAGGTGTTGTTTGCTGAATTCAGAGTCCTGACGTTCCCAGACAGTTACTTCTCATTATTTTCATTCTCATTTTACAGTAAGGGAAACTGGGGCTCAGCTATAATAGCTAGTGAGTGGTAAAGCTGAAATGTGAAAACAGGTGATCTGTCTGTAAGGCTGGACTCTAGCCAGAGAAGGCCTGTGGATGCTTAAAACAAAATATTCAACCTAAAAAGTTATTAAATAATAATAGAAAAAAAGTTTAAAATATTCAGATGTATATAAAATAAAAATAAACAACATAAAAACATCAACCATTCCTCCTACACACACTCCTTTTTTCCAGCCTCATTCCTCCAGAGATAGTCTGTGCACATAAAAGCATACGTTTGTATATATCTCTATCCTTTCTTTCACAAAAATATGTTATTGGGCACATTGTTCCGTAACTTACTTTTCATTCCTTTATCAATACACTGTTCCTTTCTCCCCATGTTAGCACACAGAGATCTCATTCTTTTCGGGATCAGGGTGGAGTTTTTCTATTACAAATTCAATTTCCTAAACAGTTATAAGCTATATATATGGCTATTCAAATGATCTGTTTCAGGCTGGGTGAGTTGTGGTAGTCTGTGTTTTTTTTTTTTTTTGCAGTAGGCGGGCCTCTCACTGTTGTGGCCTCTCCCCTTGCAGAGCACAGGCTCCGGATGCGCAGGCTCAGCAGCCATGGCTCACGGGCCTAGCCGCTCTGCGGCATGTGGGATCTTCCCAGACCGGGGCACGAACCCGTGTCCCCTGCATCGGCAGGCGGACTCTCAACCACTGCGCCACCAGGGAAGCCCTAGTCTGTGTTTTTAAAGAATTTGTTTATTTCATCTAATTTGTGAAATTAGTATTTCCTTATTGTGCTTTTGATGTCTGCAGGGTCTGTAGTGATATCCCCTATTTTATTCTGGATATTGGTACTCTGTGTCTTCTTTTCTTCTTTTTCAGTCTTATTAGAGGTTCATCAATTTTACTGATATTTCCCTCCAAGATCCTATTCTTTGTTTCATTATTTTTTTCTGTTATTTTATCTATTTTCTATTTCATTCCCTTCTGTTCTTTATTATTCCCTTCTTCTGCTTGCTTTGGATTTATCTTGCTCTTGTTTTTCTAGGTTGTTGAGGTGGAAGCTTAGATGATTGGTTTGAGACTAAATATACACATTTAGTGGTATAAATTTCCTTCTCAGTACTGCTTTGGCTGTGTCCCAAAATATTTGATATGTTGTATTTTCATTTTCATTCCACTCAGTGTATTTTTAAAAATTTCTCTTGAGATTTTCCTCTTTGACCCATGGATTATTTAGAAGTGTTGTTTAATTTCCAAGTGTTTGGTGATTTTTCTGTTATCTTTCTTTCTGTTACTGATTTCCAGTTTGATTCCATTGAGGTTGGAAAACACACTCTGTGATTTAAATTCTTTTAAATTTGTTGAGTTCTTTTTATGGCCCATAACATCGTCTATCATGGTATAAATTCCATGGGAATATAAAAGAATATGTATTCTGTTGTCATTGAGTGGAGTGTTTTATAAATGTCTATTAGATCCTCTTGGTTGATGGTGTTGTTGAGTTCTATATTTTTGCTGATTTTCTGTCTAGTTGCTCTATCAGGTGTTGAGAGAAGGCTATTGAAGTATCCAAATATAATTGTGGATGTGTCTGTTTTTAAAATTTCAATTCAATTAGTTTTTGCTACACATATTTTGACACTCTACTCTTTGGTCCATACATATTTAAAACTGCTGTGTCTTCTGAGTGGATCAATTCTTATAGCATTATGTAATATCTTTCTTTGTTTCTGGTAGTTTTCTTTGCATTAAAGTCTACTTTACCTGATATAATGTAACCACTTATGTTTTCTTTTGATTAATGTTTGCTTAATATATATATTTCCATTCTTTATTTTCAACCTGCTTATAACATTATATTTCAAGTGAGTTTCTTATAGATAGCATGTAGTTGGATCATCTACCCTGCCAATCTCTGTCTTATAATTGATGTATTAGACCATTTACTCTTAATGTAATTATTTACATGTTAGGGCTTACTTTGGCCATTTTATTTTTTGTTTTCTGTTTGCTGTCTCTGTTTTTCACTTCTGATTTCTTTTTTACTATTTTATTTTGCTAAATTTGGGAATTTTTTAAGCCAAGTATTAATAGTTTTTGGCCCTACTTTTTTTCCCTTCTTTTTTCAGGATTCTGATGACACTAATGTTAGAATTTTTGTTAAAGTCCCATAGATCCCTAATGCTTTGTTCATTTTTTCCCCAGTTTATTTGTTCTCTTTTATTCAGATTAAATAATTTCTATTATTCTACCGTCTGGTTCACTGATTTTTCCCCTGTCCCTTCCTTCCTGCTGTTGAGCCCATTGATTGGGTTTTTATTTCACTTACTGTATTTTTCAGTTCTAAAATTTCCACTTGATTCTTCTTTGTATCTTCTATTTCTTTGTTGAGACTTTTTTCTTTCATTTGTTTCAGGCAGGTTTGTTAAAGCATTTTTATGCTCATTAAATCATTTTTATGATGGTTGCTTTAAAATCTTTGTCAGATAATGCTAACATCTCTGTCATCTCAATTTTCTATTGATTGTCAATTTTCATTCTGTTTGCTATCCTCCTAGTTCCTGGTAAGACATCTTATCCTTTATTGAAACTTTCACATATTGTATATTATGTAATGAGACTCTGGATCTTACTTAAACTTTCTTTTTTAGCTATCTTCCTCTGATACTGCCCCAGCAGCAGAAGGTGGTGGTGGTGATACCTCATTAATATCAGGAGTGGAATTTCAAGTTCCCCACTCAGCCTCCATTGGTACCCGAGGAGGGGGGTTTCTTATTACAGCTGGGCAGAGGTGGAGCTCTGACTCTCCACTAGGTCTCCAATGATACCTCTCTGAATGGGAAGGGGAGGAATGCCTCGTTACTGCTCCTGTCGTGGCCTCCACTGATCCCACGGAAGCGTGGTTCACCTTGTTACTACTGGGCAGGCGCACAAGGCCTGCCTCTTCACTAGGCCTCCTCTGATACCACCCTGGTGGGCAGGGAAGGAGTGAAGTGTCTCACTACTGCTGGCTGGGCAGTGGAAGTCCAGGCTCCCCTGGCACAGTGGAGTGGGAAAAGGGCCTTGTTACCAAAGTGCAAGATTGAAAATCCATCTTCCTACTTGGTTTCTCGGATTCCCCACCATGGTGGTGAGCAGTGGGGAACGTCATTACAGACTGTTGAGGGTTGAGCCTTACGGTCCCTAGACTGTGGGGGTGGAGCCACAGTTTTTTCTGTGGTGTTTGTCTGGGGTAGAATGGTTATTGTCTAGAAGCTTTCTGTCTTGGCAGGCTGCCCCTTTACTGATTCTTCAGCTAAAGAAGTCAGGCCTTTGTTGGGCGGATTTTTTTTTGTCTGTGCCCATTGGTGTTTCCAAGTCTGGAATATATGAAGCAAAAATAAAATTGCACTCCTTTCTCAGATGGGACTCAAACCCAGCCAAAACTCAGATTGGGACTTGAACCCACAATCCCTGTCTTAGGAGGGGACTCAAATCTACTGTCTTTTAATTGAAACCACTCACCTGCTGTCAGGACATACTGAAGCTCAGGTTCTTTTGTCTCTTCACAGAAAGAATTCAGTGAGAGGCCAAATGATAGGCAAAGAGTGAGTTTTTTAGCATAGGACACTTGTGAGAGATACAAGTGTGTTGGCAAGGGAGCACAGTCCCAAGAACAAAGAGGGCTACTCTTTATAATCAAAGAAAAAGTGGGGAGGGGAGAAGACCACCTTCTTCCTCATTTTTGGGTAGACGTCCAGGTTACCTCATTAGTTCCTCCTTTGACTCTCTATATGGTCTAGCCGAGACTGTCATGGCACTATTTAAATCATATGTATATTAGCAGAATGGTGGTGACATATACTATAATATGGTAATTCATGTCGGGTTTCAATATAATGTCCCCTTTCACCTAGTTTCTTTCCCCTTCCACCTATATTACTGCCTTGGCTACATGCAGAAATACTACTCTTCAAGGACCATTAACTCCCTGACTTCATGTAACAAGATTCAGACCCCATATCTATTGTTTTGTGTTTTAACCATCTGGGTTTGTGGCTGGAGTGCTCCTGGCACTTGAATGAGCCTGTTCTTCCTTCAAGGTAGTGTAGATTGTTGCTTGGTTACTGGATTCTTTTCTTGAGTGGTCATTAGTTTACAACAGTCTCCCAAACTCCCTTAAAATTCCCTTTCTGTCTTTAATCCCCTAGTGCAGGGGTCCCCAACCCCCGAGCCACAGACCAGTACCGTCCGTGGCCTGTTAGGAACGGGCCACACAGCAGGAGGTGAGCAGCGGGCAAGCAAGCGAAGCTTCATCTGTATTTACAGCCGCTCCCCATCGCTCGCGTTACGTCCTGAGCTGCACCTCTTGTCAGATCAGCTGCGGCATTAGATTCTCATAGGAGCGCGAACCCTACTGTGAACTGCGCATGCGAGGGATCTAGGTTGCGTGCTCCTTATGAGAGTCTAATGTCCGATGATCTGAGGCGGAGCTGAGGCGGTGATGCTGGCGCTGGGGAGTGGCTGTAAATACAGATTTTCATTAGCAGAGAGGTTTGACTGCACAGAGACCATAATAAATCAATCACTTGCAGACTCATAACAAAACCCTATCAGTGAGTGGCAAATGAAAACGAGCTCAGGGCTCCCACTGATTCTGCATTATGGTGACTTGTACAATTATTTCATTATATATTACAATGGAATAATAATAGAAATAAACTGCACAATAAATGTAATGCGCTTGCATCATCCCGAAACCATCCGCCCCCACCCCGGTTTGTGCAAAAATTGTCTTCCACGAAACCAGTCCCTGGTGCCAAAAAGGTTGGGGACTGCTGCCCTAGTGGGATTTCTAAACTAACTATTTAATTATCCCACTCTACCCGTATCAAAAAGAAAACTCAGTGAATTCATCATCATGTTGTTTCTTGGGTCCTGAGGTTCTTAGCCACTTCTCCACACTTCTTCACCTTTCTGAGTCTTCATATTTTTTAAAATGTGCAAGTGTTCAGGGTTTTTAGTTGAACTTAGGATGAGAAACGGGGGTGGGGGGAAATGTCTGTTCCACTGTGCTGGAAGTGGAAATCCCTCCAGATAGTTTTCTTTTCTTTTCTTTTTTTTTTTTTTGTGGTACGCGGGCCTCTCACTGTTTCGGCCTCTCCTGTTGGCGGAGCACAGGCTCCGGACGCGTAGGCCCAGCGGCCATGGCTCATGGGCCCAGCCGCTCCGCGGCATGTGGGATCATCCCGGACCGGGGCACGAACCCGTGTCCCCTGCATTGGCAGGCGGACTCTCAACCACTTCACCATCAGGGAAGCCCCGATAGTTTTCTTTTATAATGGCCATGATGGATCCCATTAGATAAACAGATCATCACTGACTGAACCTATTCCTTGTTGTTGGGCATTTACTTTGTTTCCAGCCTTTGTGTTATAAACAATGTTGCAATGAACATTTTATATATAGGTCTTTGTGCTTTGGTGTGAGCATATAACAATTCCAGAATTTGTTGACTGAGCAGATTGGATTTTACTTGGTAAGTTGGTTCTTGAGGTAGAAGATTTTGGTGGGGAAGCACATGGAGGAACAGTAAAAGAACAATGGGGGAGGGTGAATTGGACTGGGACTGACCAGAGGGAGCATGTGCCAGGCCCAGACCAAGCAACATGCCCCAATGTATGTCGGCAGTGTTGCCCAGGTCCCTGGAAAATTTTCAACTGGCCTTGGCCTAGCCTGGTCCTGCTGTCCAGGAGGCACCACCCTCTGACTGCCATCTTTGGAGGGCTAGTCCCTGAGGCCATTTTGGGAAAATATGCACCCTCGTCTCCACTGGCTGATCTTGCCCTGCAGGGATGGCCCTGGTAAGGCTCAGGGGTGCCTCCTATGTCTCCTTCCCATTGTGATGGAGCTCCCCTGGCTGTACCATGCAGTACACAGCATGCTTTCTACACATCAGCTCATTTGGGGCTCCCTACCAGGCAGGAAGGCAGGCTCAGCCAAGTGTAGTGTCTGGTCTAAGGTCACACAACAGTGAGCGGCAGATGCAGAACTCAGTCCTGGGTGGTCTGGTTCTGAAGCCTGAAATCAGTGGAGGAGCCTGGGGTCCAAAGTGACATTCTAGAATAGGCATATAGGAAAATGTGACCAGTATTTACAATAGCCAGGATATGGAAGCAACCTAAGTGTCCATCGACAGATGAATGGATAAAGAAGATGTGGCATGTATATACAATGGAATATTACTCAGCCATAAAAAGAAACGAAATTGAGCTATTTGTAATGAGGTGGATAGACCTAGAGTTGGTCATACAGAGTGAAGTAAGTCAGAAAGAGAAAGACAAATACCGTATGCTAACACATATATATGGAATTTAAGAAAAAAACAAATGTCATGAAGAACCTAGGGGTAAAACATGAATAAAGACACAGACCTACTTGAGAATGGACTTCAGGATATGGGGAGGGGGAAGGGTAAGCTGTGACAAAGCGAGAGAGAGGCATGGACATATATACAGTACCAAACGTAAGGTAGATAGCTAGTGGGAAGCAGCTGCATAGCACAGGGAGATCAGCTCAGTGCTTTTTGACCACCTAGAGGGGTGGGATAGGGAGGGTGGGAGGGAGACGCAAGAGGGAGGGGATATGGGGATATATGTATACGTATAGGAGATTCACTTTTTTGTACAGCAGAAACTAACACACCATTGTAAAGCAATTATACTCTAATAAAGATGTTTAAATAAATAAATAAATAAATAAAGACATTACTTGGACAACAAAAAAAAAAGAAGAAGAAAATGTGACCAGAAAGAGGGCTGCTCAAGTCTAGACCTGTGCTGAGGGAGAAGCCCTGAAGGAAGGGAAGTAAGAGGAGGGGAGAAGGGAGGAGCTTGCTCACACCTGGTCACCTGCAAAGACCTGCACAGGAAGATGGGACTGAAAGGGATTCCTTGGGCGGGGGCTGACAGCCCCAAAGGGGGCCCCCTGCTGGACTATGTTATAGAGCAATGCAGTGTCAGAGGAGGATTTTGACCAATCCACTCTTACTGGGGCCCTGGAAAACATTGTTTATCATTAGAGGCAAAACTGCTTTTAGCAGCATGACAAAGGCAAGCAAACAGAGACACACAGACACACCCAGCCCAGACACAGTCAGACACACCACACACACACACATACACACAAACACGGAGGTATGCGTCAGGCAGATACTCTTAGAACTGTCCGCTCAGGTGCACACGCACACGCACACGCACACATGGAGACAGGCCCCTAGCGCACAAACACACACGTGCGTGTACCACACACACCCACACAGCAGCATATGGAGCAACCCTGCCTTCCCCCATGGTTTCCAGGAGGCTCAGCGGGGGGTGCAAGTTCCACATCTGACTTTCCTTGTGTTCGTTAGACTCTTGGTGTAATTAAATGTTACATTGAATAATCCAGCGCGGGCTCAGTGGTGGCAGAGGCGGCTGTGGTGAGCCAGGCGACGGGGGGGCGGCTGGATGCCTGTCTCAGTCCCACCCTTCTCCTCCAGCCGCCTCCTTGTCCGGGACTCTGGAGCGGAGGACCCCTTGGCCACAGAGCCACCTGGCCAGGCCTTGAGGGAGGATGGCGTGGGACGGTGGTCCTGGGCGACCCCTGGTGTCGTTAGTTTAGGGGTCCCTTGTCTCCCACTCCTGGTAGGGTGGAATTCCCACCCTGGCCTCAGGGGCAGAGGAAGGGCACCCGGATGCTGGGGAGCACCTCTGTCCAGCAGAATGGCCACCTTGCTCACTTCTCCTGGGGAGAGGAGGCCGGAAGGACTTCCATCCTCCCCCCTGTCTTTTCTTTTAAATGGGTCTGCGACCTGCCCTGGCCCTCATGGGAGGCAGCCTGGTGTGGTGGCTACAGGCCACCTGCATGCGTACTACCTGCTACCTATGTGACTTGGTACAAATTTCTTCCCATATGTGTGCTCAGTGTCCTCGTGGGTAAAATAGGGGTAAATGGGAGTACTTGCCTCGTGGGGCTGTTGTGGGGATGAATTAGGTGCTTAAAGCAGTGCTATTCAGAAATGCTAAGAATCACCTGGCCCAGCAGTTAAGCCATGCCCTGCACGTGTGGTTCTTCCTCATAAAGTGACTTGGGTCACGCCTACTCATCTGCTGCAGGCGAGGTGTTGGATCCACTGCCAATGACGTCATGGTGCAATCTCGGTCCCCGCTCGGAGCCTCAACTCCCTGTCTGTGGAATGGGGTTGACAGTCACTGTGCCTGGCAAGATGGCAAGGATGGAGTGCTTCTGCATGGGAACGAACCCAGCAAACTGCTGGGTGCTGTGCCCGGGGTAGCTTGGCCCCCTCCCCTCCACTCCTCCTGCTCAGACCTCCCTTTGGGAGCCTGAGCCATAACCACGTCCCTTCTACAACCTGCTCCGGGGAGCACAGAGATGGGGCTGCCACTCGGCTCAGAGCCCAGGCAGCCCCTCTGTGCAGGTCGCCTGCCTGCTAGCGAGGACCTGGTATGGAGAGACCCAGAGCCCCAGACCCAGGCCCAGATGGTGCTGGGGTGTCCAGCGTGATTTCCCATGGCCAGCCCCTTTCGGGTGTTGACTTTGAAACTAGTGCCAGACCCTGGTGTGTGCCAGCTAGACAATGGGTGGGGTAGGCTGGGGATAAGCCACCAAGGAGGTGACATGGCTGGAAAAGAACCCTCAGTCCAAATCCTCACTAGAAGCCGGCTCCTGTCTGCCACCGCCGACCTGGCTCCCAGAGGCGGTGAGCCCAGGGTGCAGGCTGACTCTCTTTGTGTACACACATGTACACTGGTGCCCACTTGGATCTCCATAAGAGGACCCACAGGTCCATATGTGAGCAAGAACCAAGACACGCTGGTACAGTTTCCTGGAGTCTCACGTGCAAACACAGATGGGCCCACCCGGGGGCATGGTCAACTACACGCTTGCCCACAGAGACACAGAAAGACTTGAGCTTGCTAGACACACACACACAGCTGTGCGCGCATGTTCCAGAGGCACCATAGCACCTACTGACCCCCCACTGCTGGGACCTTTTCTTGCTCTGGAGAGACATGCTACCGTGTCTCCTGTCCTATCTAATCTGCACAACCCACCCATCACCTTTGTTTTATGGGCGACTCAGAGAGGCTAAGTGCACTGCCCAAAGCCACACAGCCCCCGAATAGCCTGGCTGGGTGGGATCTCAGGTCCTGGTCCCCAGTCCAATGCTATCTGTAGCTTCTCCGCTGGCCTCCCTCCCTCGATGCCCTTCTGCGGCTGAGTCACGGAGAACAGGGTGCCTCCAAGAAGAAACTGCGACTTTTGAAGGATGTTTTAAAGATGGAGTGTGCCCTCGGTGTCTCGCCCATCACCCAGGACACTGAGCTGTGCAGAGGCAGCTTGTGAATATTCAGGACCCCACAGACACTCTTCTCTGTTTCTTCCCCCGCTCCTCGTTTTGTGCTGAGTCTTAAGTGAAATTGATCTTTCTTTCTAAGGAAAGAGAAATCTGTCTTTTGTTCTTCCTCTCCCCCAGGGCTCCTCAGAAGAGGAGGCCCCCCGCCCGGTTTAAGGGGCACGCCTCAGAACCAATCGCTGCCTGGCACGGTTCCCGGGGCACTGGGCTCGGGCCCGATGCCATGCGAACAGATGGCCATGATTGCTGGCAACCCGGAGACCCTGCAGGAGAGTCGCGTATGGGTGTTTACAGCATCCTGGTCCTGCCAAGAGCATCAAAATGGCAGACCGAGTGGCTCCTGGCCCACCCGGGGTAGGGGTAGGGGCGGAGCACATTCCTGAAAAGGAGAAGGAGCCCCCTTCTTCTCCCAAGGAGATCCCTGCCCAGGGCCTAGCACCCAGCATCCAGCATCCATCACCCAGTGTGGTGTCCCATGCAGGAAACAGCAAACCCTCATTCCGGGGGTGCCATCCTCCCGCTTCTCCACCTCTTGCCTCCACCTCCTTCAAGCACCCTTCCTGTGGTTCTGCAGGGTCTCACTCCTCTCAGTGGCTCCACAGGAGAGTCCTCCATTCATTTAGAAAATGTATGTGAGCACCTACTGTGTGCTCAATGAGGAACAAGATAGAGGCCATCAAAGCCTCTTTCCTTTCTCAAAGCCTCCCTCAGCTTATATTTACTTACGTGTGTGTTTGTGGCACAAATGCCTGTCCCATCACTAGGCTGAGCTCCACTAGGGCAGGGTCCTGGCACATAGCATGTGCTCAGCAAATCTTTGTTGGATGATTTAGGGGACCCTGCCCTCACAGAGATTGCAGTCTAGTGGGAATTCTCTCCCTCTCTCTCCCCTCCCTCCTACCCCTGTTGTGGCCTTTGCCTTATTCTGTTTCCCAATTATACCAAAGCCCCCTGAAGGCAGGGGCCATGGCCTTTGCTTCCCCAAGATGCTGGCTACATAGTGGCTCTTGTCACAGAGATCATGTGGCTAATATGGAAATGCAGCTCCCTCAAGGGCCACATAAATGTGCCTGAAAGGCAGGTCCCGGAGAAGATCTTCAAGAATGCTAACCCCACCCTGTTACTCTGCTGCCTATAGCCCATGGAGGTTTCCCCATTCCTGCTCCTCAGAATGGCATTCAAGGCTCTTCACGGTCTGTGTTCAATCCTACCTTTTTTCCTTTTTATTCATTCGAAAGTATTTATTGAGCACCTACCAAATGCCAGGGGCTGAGGACAAGACAAAGAATAAAATCACAAAGTCACTCTTCTCACGGAGTTGATGTTTTAATGGTGGGGTGGGGCGGAGACAAAGGGCAAATAAACAGATGGCTGTATTATGTGTGTGGAGGAAACAAGCCATGAAGAAGGACAAAGCAGGTCACAGCAAGCGGGTAATGGTGAGAGTGGGCAGGGATGGCTTCTCTGACATTGGAGCAGAGATCTGAACAAAATGGGAGGGAGGTTGTGTGCCATCCTGGAGAAGAGCAACCTGGGTGGAGGGAATGACAAGTGCAAAGGCCCTGAGGCAGGAATGGGTTGGCCTATCTGGATCTCAGTCACAGCAACAACCAGCAGGGATCATGAATGCCAGCGCCCATGGCTGCAGGCAGTGGTCATGAGAGAAGCGAACCAGGCGCTGGTGTGATGACACCAGATCGGTGTTAGGGAGGTGATAGGGAGAGGCGAGGAGGGTGGCAGCCGTGGCGTGTCTATAGCAGGCAGCCGGCTGGCGACAAGGGAATGCAGGCCTGGAGCAGCCGATGTATCTCATGTTTCAAGCAAAGCTAAAATCATCATCTTTTAAAAGGTGGACTATTCCAACTTTGAAGTGTTGGAAGCTAATTTTAAAATATTTTAAAAAACCCTACTCATGCCAAACAAAACTTAATATAGGCCAGATCCAGCCTGTGAGCACCCAGTTGGCAGCTTTCGATTCATCTATCTGTGAGGTCCCTACTGGACACGATTCTGATCATGGACCCCAAGCCCTGTGGGCAGCCAGGAGTGAGGTGTTCAGGGGTGAGGGTCTGGGCAGGGCCAGGGGGTCCTCTGGTCCTGATTTAAGGGCCTAAGGGGTCTGGAGGGCTCGTCCAAACACCTGTCTCCAGGGACACCCCTCTCTCAGGCCAACCCCAGTGAGAGCAGAGGCTGGCAGAGGGGGCACATCTGTGTCCCACTTCCTGGGGTGGGACCTTGACCTCTCCCCCTGACCCACTTTTTCTGGCCCCTGGCAGGTTCCAAAAGCCAGCTGGATGCAGCCCAGCCTGAGGATGTGAGGATGGAGAGCTTTCTGTTCTGGCTTTGTTGGGGACCCTGGTGCTGAATGTGACCCCGAGGATCTTTACCTGGGCCCTACATCCCGGCCCCACTTTCTTTTGGCAAACTCAGGCCAAAGCAGCTGGAACTGCCCTCATGGCCCCGCCTGCCCTGAAGTCCAGCTTTCTCTGAGCAGCTTCTTTAGGAATGATTTCCACATTGACAGACACCTGGCACCTCCAGCCAGAGCCCTCTGCCCAGAGCCCCTCGTTAATGCTAATGGAAGTCCCGTGGCTCAGCCAGGGCGCCCTGCTGGAAAGAGGCCTTGGGATGCCCACCTGCAAACATGACCTTTCCCTGTGTAAGAGACAAGATTTCAAAATCAATCTGGCCCACGGGACCTGCCCATCCTCGCCACATTCACCGCTCAGGGAAGAGGCCATGGGCCCCAGGGCAGGAGAAGGTCAATACCGAGTCTGGGGGAGGCTGGCTGATTGGGCCAGCATGCTTGGGAGGTTGCTGTCTGGCCCTACCGCTGGAGCGCCTCACTGCAGAGGCCACAGGGAATATTTCATGTCTTCACTCCATCTTCCCTGGTCCAGCTGGAACCAGCGTAGCAATAGTGGCGAGCACACATACATAGAGCCAAGTTGCAGCCATGCTGCAGAAACTCACACGCACGTTATTTTTTTTTCTTTTTTTTTGCGGTACGCGGGCCTCTCACTGTTGTGGCCTCTCCCATTGTGGAGCGCAGGCTCCAGACGTGCAGGCTCAGCGGCCATGGCTCACGGGTCCAGCCGCTCCGCGGCACGTGGGATCCTCCTGGACCGGGGCATGAACCCGTGTCCCCTGCATCGGCAGGCGGACTCTCAACCACTGCGCCACCAGGGAAGCCCCCCACACATTATTTTCAGCAGAATGGTGAGGGAGGCACTATGATTATCTCCACTTCATGCCCAGGGAAACGGAGGGCAGAGAATGTTAAGCAACTTGCTCAGGTCGTGCTGCTGGGCGGTGGTGGTGCTGGGATTTGAACCCAGGACCTCTGCTTGTCTCTGTGATGCTCCTCAACCCTCTCTCAGGTGCTCAGCAAACACATGGCAGACACTGCTCTGTGCCAGGCCTGTGCTGTGGGCACAGAGGTGAGTCATCTACAGTTCCTGCTCCCAGAGGCACTGTCCCAAGGGGAGGGGATGCCACAAGGTCTGGAGGAAGGAGGGCAGATCTGGCATGCTGGGTGACGGGCCATGATCAGGGAGGACTCCCTGCAGTAGGGGGTCTCTTGACAGAAGGGCAGGTGCCCAGGAGCCAGCCCTTTAGTTTGTGTTTGGGGGCAGGCGCTCAGGGGCTCACACCTGTGCGTGTCTGGGTGCACGTGTGCAGACCGGAAGGCTGGTCTCCTGGCACAGTGTTACCGGTGGATCCTCCCTTCTCCGAAGGTGGGGGGCTCTTGGGGAGCATGAAAGACGCAGATGGAGGTCGATGTCACCAGGAAGGCTGCCCTGCCTATGAAAGGCACTGTCCCAGCAGGCCTCCCTCTAGGCTTGGAGGGGGACGGGGTTTAGGAGTCACACAATGGGGCCCTGAGCTGGATGTGGCTCTCTGCTGGCCTCTCACCACTAGCCTGCAAAAATGGTTAGTTTTTATGGCTTGAATGCCTTTAGGTGTGACAGGCCTTCTCTGTCTGCCCACAGTCTCCACCCACCCCTTGGCGACGCCAGGCTCCACCCTCCTTTCTGAAGGCACTTGCTTTCTAGCTCTCTGCTTTAGCAACTTCAAGTTCTTCAGAGAAGAATCTTCTCTACCTAAAGCCACCTCATGATGGCCTCTCATGGGAAAGCTCTGGGTATAGCTACGCTAACATCTCTGTCTCTTTATCTTACTAAAGAGCCCCTTCCCACCAGAGGCAAGGCTCATTGATTCTTTCATTCAGCAAAGAGGTGGGGAGCGCCTACTCTTAGTCACACCCTGCTCCAGGTGCTGGGATTGATGGATGAGCCACACCATGGAGAAGCTCCACCCTCCTGCGCTCCCATCTGAGTGGTCCTGGGCAGGTGCGGGGCAGGGCGTGCGCAGTCAGGCCCCAGACTGCAAGCTCAGTCCTTGCCTTGGGCTCTTGCCCCATCAACTCAGCACCTAAAGCCCTGCTGGGTCTGTTCAGCTGGGGTGGAGGGAGGAAACCAGCCAGCAGATGTCTCCTGGAGGATTTGGCACCAGCCACGGGCACGTTAACGGCAACGGAGGTGCTGGGAGGGGGAATGAACAGCCAGGAGAAAGGGGTACCACCATCCTCCCCGATGCTCAGCCAGGCCACGTCACACAGCTAGGAAAGGATGGGCTTGGCCCCATGTCTGCCTGACTCCAAGACCAGTGCCGTTTCCACTGTGAGGTCCAGACTCTCACCCTCTCTCTCCTTTCTCGAATCCTGCCTGATCTTCAGGTGCCCCGCCACAAAGCAGAGGCCCTGACTTCAGCCTGACTGAAGCTTTCTTTGCATTGCTGTGGGCACCACAGAAGCTGGGCGTGAGCTGATGGGGGTCCTGTGTGGAGTGAGCTGGTCTCTTTCTTAATCCTGGGATGCCCCTTCATCTAGGGGTGTGTCAGAGGCTGCCTCAAACCTGGGTGCCATCATACATAGTAGACAAATGTTTGTGGATAATTTGTGGATTAATTCACTTGATCAGAAGCCGGCATTTGAGAAGAGCGTGGAGTAGTGAGCAAACCTCTGAAATCAGACAGATGTGGCCTCACCGCTTAACTGGCTATGGGACCTTGGACCTGTGAGTCTCCACTTACTTCTTCATCCGTTCCTCCTTCCTTCCTGCAGGGTGGCCGCGAGGATACCTTAAAGTAAAAACACCCAGACAGAGCTCCGCAAATGCCCACGTGGGCTTCTTCTCCCAGAAACCTGGAAGTAGCATGATGGCCAGGAGGGTGGGAAGGTGGGCAACCTGGTGCTGGAGGAAGGTCCATTTGGGAAACTGGGCTCTGAGGAGTGGGTCTCATGCGGATATTGGAATTAGACAGCCTGTGAATGTCAGGCTCTTTGGGTGCAAGTGACAGAAATATAATCCCAGCTGCCTTCAGCCCAGGGGGGATTTACCAGCTCATGGAATGGAAATGTCACAAGATGATCTGCTTCAGGAACGGCTTGACACAGGGCTAAGGTGACCACACAAGCTCTGGTTCTTTATCTCTTTCTTGGTTCTTTACTGCTCTTCGTCCTGGGCTGGAGCCCCTCACTTGCAAGTGTTTTCTCCAAGCTCACATAACAACCACCAGCAGCTCTGGGATGGCATTCGTCCAGGCTCCAAAACATGGAAAAGAAGTGGAAGCCTTGCCCAGCATCCCCCTGAAAGCTCTCAGATGCTCTCTGATTGGACCAGCTCAGTCACAGGCCTGACCTACACAGTCAGGTGGCCACTAGGTGTGATGTGCTGATTGGCCAGGACAGGTCATGTGCTCCTCCTGGAGCTAGCATGGTGCAGCCCAGATCCTGTGGTCTGAGGTTGGGGAGGAGTAGGCCCCCAGTCAACTACAGGGTTGTGGGGACTGCCATCTCTGGGCAGAGGAGCATCATGCCCACCACACTGGACTAATCCAACCTCTGCTCGCTGGTTCTTTTGGAGTCATCCGCCCTCCCCCTGCAACTCTTACTCATCCTTAAAAACCCAGCTCAAGCCCTAACTCCTGCCGGAAGCATCCCGGTGCACACTCACCCACGTTGCCCTCCTCGGAGCCTCTGTGGTACAGGCAGCTGTGCCACATAACATGTCAGATTCCAGATCATTATCGTTCCAGCAGAGCTAAAGCCATTAGTGAAACCTTAGGCCAATACTTGGAAAGCCTAAGGTTTCCAAGTATCGGCCTCCTGTCAACCAAGAAATAGAGGAGCTGCCTGACAGTCAGCTGGGGCTGTTGGCCACAAACTGTTCCCCAGAACACCAGCATCAGGCAAGACCATGGAGGGTCAAACAAAGACAGGACCACTCTGTAATCATGTCTGGATACAAACAGAACGAGAGCATCGTCCAAACCACAAAACTGCCCAAACATCCCCCATCCTGGCTAAAATCTTTCTTTACTAATTGCAGCTGTAGCTTTGTTTGGGTCCTCCTGTCTTCTAGGTAAGAATCATTAAAATACCTAGTCATTCAATTACCCCCACTTCCCGACAGCATCAACCCCAGAGAAAAAGCCCCCAAAATCACTTAACATGAGCCAAAGTCCCAAAATAATCTTTCTAAAGCCCTGTTCCTGAGACGTCCAGGGGTGTACATTCTCCACCATAGCAGCTGGCCTGTAAACCCAACTTTGTTGGACAAAAGGTGCATTCTTGGTGCTCTTTGGCTGCAGGGTATTGTACAGTTCTGCAAAAGAGGTGTTCTTATTCTTATTTCACAGGTAAGGGAACTGGGGGTCAGAGAAGTTAAGAAGTTGCTCAAGGTCACACAGCAGGAGGGTGGGGAAACTGGGGTTCCCCAGTGCTCTTTCCCTTAAAACCCTGTTCTCATTTGTCCTTTCTTGCTTTATTTATTTATTATTGGTGTGTGTGTGTGTGTGTGTGTGTGTGTGTGTGTACATGTGTATATTTTGCAGTAATCAGTGCTGTTTGGGACGCAAGTGACAGAATTCACCTGAAGCAAGCTCAGGCACAGTTGGGTTTGGCTGCAGGGTCCTGTGGTAACTGGTGGAAGCTGAAGGCTGGAATGTGTTGGGTTGTCCTTGCTTAGGGTTTCACTTCTCTAAACCATCAACTGAGGCTGGGGTGGGCTCCTGCAGAAATTACACATAGCATGGGGTTAGGGTTGGAGGAGTCCCTGCAAAGGAGAGACGAGGTCTGGACAGAGAGTACTGCTTGTTTTCCCAGCTGGTTGGAGCAGGCAGTGGCACCCTTGTCTGGAGGCCTGGAGCCTCTGCTTCCTGTAGGTGACTCCAGGCAATCCCTACCTCACACCATGAGGTGCCATATAGTTCACAGAGGCCTCAAGGATCTTCCACATCCAAGATCTCTTTCCTCCACCACCAGCAGGTGGGAGGGGGTCAGACAGGTGTGAGATGGACTCATTAAGTGGCCAGTCACAGGACTGGCCTGGTCACCACTCCTGGGTCCAGCCCCACTTCTCCAGCACCCAGGGGCTCTCTGGAGTCTGGCCAGGGGGGGTCAGACCCCACGACAACAGGGAAAAGCCAGACTAGGGCCACATGGAATGTGGTCCTCAGTTCCAGGCACCCCATGCCCAGGCTGCTCTCAGGGGCTTTCCAGCCCTCTTAGTCTCTCTCCTGCCCAATCCCCACTCCCAACCCTCCCTGTCCCCTGCCACCTGCTGTTTCCATCTCAGCCCCCCTGTTCCTCTAAAGGCAGCCTCTTCTCAGCTTCTCTGCCTGGATCTGGAATCTCCTGGGCTCTTCCTGTCACCTCAACCTGTTGTGCCACCTTCATTAGTTCATTTGCTAGAGCACTGTGCATGGGGCCACCCAAATCCCTTCAATGATTCCTTCAGCTTTTCTACGTGTTTTGGCTTTCTCCCTCCTTTCTGAATACCCTACATGCCACCACAATGAACTGGCAAGCGTATCAGTGTGTCCCTGGCTATGTGACAGTGTGTCTGAGTGTGTATCTGTGCATGTTCCCAGGTATGTCTGTGTGTATAGCTCTGTGTATTTGCTCTACAATTCATGCTTTCTTCCCTCCCCGATTTGGCTGTTTCTCAGCCCTTTTGGCTGTGCCCAGGACTTTGCTTGCCTGTGAGGTGGGCCTAGGGGTGCTCTGAACTTGATGGCAGTGATCTCACCTTGTATTTGGACGGCTCCTTCAATCTCCAGGGCACTTCCCCCTTTGTTACCTAGAAACAGCCCTGTGGACCAGACAAGGTGGATGAACCATCTTTACTTGGCTCAGAGAGGGAGTGACTTGGTTAGTGTCACACATGGCTGGCTCACAACACCTTAAAATAGATCGGGCTAAAAGAGAACTCAGGTGTCCTTTTACCCAACTCATTTCTTGGTCCTGAATGGACCTCAGATCGACCTTATTATCAAGATCCCTGTAAGAGTCGATTATTATTATTGTTATTGTTATTTTTTGGTTGAACCACATGAAATTGCCAACATTGACGATTTTTTTTTTTTTTTTTTTTTTTTTTTTTGCCGTACGCGGGCCTCTCACCGTTGTGGCCTCTCCCGTTGCGGAGCACAGGCTCCGGACGCGCAGGCTCAGCGGCCATGGCTCACGGGCCCAGCCGCTCCGCGGCACGTGGGATCTTCCCGGACCGGGGCACGAACCCACGCCCTCTGCATCGGCAGGCAGACTCTCAACCACTGCGCCACCAGGGAAGCCCTATTGACGATTTTTGATCAAGAAGAAAGTCAATTTCATTTGGTTCAGCATAATACTAATTCTTTTTTTTTTTTACATCTTTATTGGAGTATAATTGCTTTACAATGGTGCGTTATTTTCTGCTTTATAACAAAGTGAATCAGCTATACATATACATATATTCCCATATCTCTTCCCTCTTGCATCTCCCTCCCTACCACCCTCCCTATCCCACCCCTCTAGGTGGTCACAAAGCACCAAGCTGATCTCCCTGTGCTATGCAGCTGCTTCCCACTAGCTTATCTATTTTACATTTGGTAGTGTATATATGTCCATGCCACTCTCTCACTTTGTCCCAGCTTACCCTTCCCTCTCCTCGTATCCTCAAGTCCATTCTCTAGTAGGTCTGTGTCCTTATTCCTGTCTTACCCTTAGGTTCTTAATTATACAGTACCCTTGACAGCCATCCAACTCTGGAGTTCGTTGGAGATTGGCCAGTGACTCACCCTTTCTTATGTGCTATCCCCCAGTTCTACAGGCACAGGGAGGGAGGGGAACTTCCCAGGCTGCCCAGGCAGTGACAGAGAGCCGAGACCCTGATGACCTGCGCCCTGGAATGAAGTGCCTTGCCTGGAACCCAGCTCCCCTACTTCCAAACACTTCTCTCTTCCCAGACCCCCACCTCTTAATCTGCTTTCAGCCCCCTTCTCTGTTGACTGGAAGGAACTCATATTTCCTTCCAAAAACTATTGCAAAAGCACCTACGCTGTGCCAGACACAGAGCATCAAAACTGAATGAAATAGATGGGGTTCCCAGCCACAGTCAGTCAGGTGTGAGACAGAAAACCAAGTAGGTACAAAGTGCATGCGTTCCAAATGCTGAGGTTCAGAAAAGGCCACGGATGGGGCCCCCCACCGCGGAAGCAGACAGGGGAGGCTGCCTCTCAGAGGGGGTGACACTTAAGCTGCCACCTCCCTGCAGGTCCTTCAACACCTACCTTGCTTTTTCAAATCTGTGCTTTTGTGCCGTCCTGACCTCTTGGCCCTTTCCTCGGCCGCAGGTCTGGGGAAGTTTGAGTCACGAGGTTGACGGCTGTCTTGTAACTGGAGTATTGAAGTCCCTTAGGAGCAAATGTGGCTCATCAGGTTTAGTCAGAGCCACCTGCCTCACAAGCCTGCCCCCCAATTCAGCCCACCCCCCCTTCCCGGCAATTAACGTAGGACTTCTTCTTTTAAGGAAGGAATAAGAGTTTTGATATTTATTTCCTTGGCCTTTAAGAGGCTGGAGCTGTGGAGTGTGTCACAGACTGGGCCGGTGTCTGTACCACGGATGAGGTCTCCTGCCAGGAGGGCGCAGGTCCCAGGCCTTCGGTATTGCTGGAAGTGGGCAGGTGTCCATCAGAGTGGAAACTGCCACTGACCTGGGTGCCTCTGTGTCCCTTGGGAAGGCTGAGGGGTCCCAGAGCTGGAAGGGATCCTCATGAAGAGAAGGAGAACATAAGGACACAGGGAAGCCCGGGGAGGAGGTGCTGAGGCCCAAGGCCACGACCATATTCAAGGGGGCCTGACTGGTGCTGAGGGGTTTGCGTCCGCAGCTCACGGAAGCTCGTGGCAAGCCCCTGAGGCGGGTTGTGTTATGATTCCCATTTCACAGATGAGACTGAGGCTCAGGGACATGCCCAAGGGCCGTCTGCTTGTCCTCCCGCCCGCCTTGGACAGTGGGACCCCAGGGCCTGTGCTCTTAGCTGCAACAGCTCCTGCTTCCAGACTCACCAGGGTCCGGGCCCTGCAGACCAACTCTCTCCTGGAGGCAGCGAGGGTCTGCTAGGGCACAGGGGCAGACAGACAGATGGACGGCACTGAGCATGCATGCATGTTGCCCCAGCACCTTGGTCTCTATGTGCGTGTGTGTGTGCGTTGGGGCGGGTTCTGTCTGAATCCTTCCCCCCGCTCCCCCCACCACCATGTCCCTCTGCCTTGACCTCAGTTCCTCTCTGTCTGTGGCTCCCAGGGAGTCTCTGTTTCACTCTTTCTTGCCCTCCCTCTCCCCCCCTCTCTCCCCTCCTCCTCTCCCTGTCTCTCTCTGATGTTCTCTCTCATTTCCTCTCCCTAGTTCCCATTTTCTGCCCGGTTCTGTCCCCTCAACTCTCTGAGAGTGTGTATCGTTCATGGTCTCCCTCCCAGGCTCAGCGAGCTCAGCACGTATGACCCTGTGTGACCCTCACATCAGGGCACATGACAGGCAGGGCTGGGGTCTCGTCCCGCCTGGCTGGGGAGGCTGAGGCCCAGAGGTAGGCGTGCCGTCACGAGCACGTGGTCACTGGCTGGCAAGGGGCCGGGGAGCTGGATGAGGACCCCAGCCTGTGTGGTCCAGGGGAGTGTGGGCCCCTGTGTCCATGTGCCTGTAGCCACGTGTGCCCTGAGGAGGGGATCCTGCCACACCTCCCCAGCCCCTATCCTGGCACTGAACCCCAACTCTCCTGCAGCAGACACACACAGATGTCCCCCAGCCTGTGTCCTCTGGGACCCCCCTGTTCTGCTCCATGGCACCCAGAGTGGGTGCTGCTTGGGCTCCTCTCTGCTCTGCCCGCCCTCCGGCCCTTGGGCAGGGCTGGGAGACTCTGATTAGTTGAGTCGTGGGAGGCCTCGAGGCTGGTGCCCGCTTTCTTCCTTCCATTCGCCAACCTCCCCTCTGCGCTGGGTGGCGTGACAAAGTTATTTCTGAGAAATGTTATTCAATAACCCCCCATAGAATGCCTGCCCTGAGTGAGAGCTGTACGGGGCCTTGTCTGGTCCTCTGCACTTCAGGGGCCTGAGGACGAGAAAGACCCTCCTGAGGGGCAGGTCACGGGACTCTGGCCACAGGCGTCCCACCGGGCCAGCCCTCTGTTACCTGCATGAAGAGTTAATGTTCTTGGGGGCAGAGCCCGCAGAGCCCCTCCTCCTGCAGGGAGGTGGGATGAGAAGCCTGGGAGGAGGCCCCATGCGAATCCCTGCCATTCTCTGTGTCTTGAAAGACTTCAAGTTTCCTCAGTTTAAAGGGAAAGAAATGAGTTTCAAGTTGGAAAACTTGATGTGTGTCCAGGGTCTGGGCGCCATTGTCAGCCTCGCAGGCCGGAGGTGGGGAGGTGAGGGGGGGACATGAAAGTTGCCTCGGAGGGGAGGCCAGAGAGGCAGGCCAACCCCGGTCGCAGGCTGGGGACACCCCGCCCTCACCTGCTTCAGAAGCCCCCTTGGAAGCTCCCAGGTAAAACCCCTCCTCCCTCCCTTTATCCCAAACCTCTTTTTTGAGGTTTGGCTGCATTTTTTGATCTTAACAAGTTTTTTTTTTTTTGTCATCTTTGCCAGGGCTTTTACAATACGATTTCCTTTTATTTTAAAAACGGTGGCTTTCAAGCCTCCTCTCATCTATGATGGTTTCATGTTTGCAGGTTTCTGGAAGGTTTGGAGCTGGACCCTGGGTGGGCGACTTCCCATCTTCTCCTTGCTCTGCTCGTCGGCTTGGAAGGGGTGCGGGCCTCGGAGCAGTGGCCTCCTTTTCAGCCCCCCTCCAGCTGGGCCGGTGTGATGGAGAAAGCGGCAGGGCTCCCAGCCGCCTGCCCCCCTGGCCTCCCCTCTCTCCACACAGCAGCACACTTCATGGTGGGAGGCAGGCTGCCTGATTTCCATCCTTGGGCAGGTACTTGCACGCTTAGCTGCCCCATTTGTGCAATGGGAATAGCAGTTGTACTCTAAGATAATAGTAGTAAGCACTTATTAATAGTATAAGTAACAGTACTCTAAGGTAATAGCAATAAGCACTTCATAAGTACTTATTAGTACATAGTATAAGTAATAGTACTATCAGATGATACATGGAAAGTACCTGGCACAGAGCCCAGTGCAGAGCGGAGGATTAAGAATGGTACCTTTATAAGAGGGCAGAGCCTTGATCTCCCAGACCTCGGAGAGCTGGCCCTTAGCTCTCTATCCAGCCTCATCCGCTCTTCACAAGGTGCCACCTGGGTGGCATGACTCACCTTGAGCCTGCCCCCTTCTGGATCTTTGCTGACCCTGTTCCCCCTTCCTGCGTCCCTCTTCCACACGTCCTCCTCATGCCAAAGGCCGCCTCCATCCCTCTAGGGTCAGCTAAATGCCACTTGCTCTGAGATATCTTCCTTCACTTCCCCCAACCCAAATAAGTATTAATCACACCTTCTTCAGTGGTTGTATGACTGAACTTAGTTTTCATTTTACTCAGTGATGCAGCAAGTGTGGGTTTGGTCTGGCTTTGGAAGCAGGAAGATTTGGAACTGAATCTAATTTTTGGTAGGTGCCAGCTTTCCCATTTCCTAGCAATGCAACCATGAGGATGAGCTTTAACCCCTCGGAGCCTCACTTTCCTCACCTGTAGATGGGGATGGCTATACCCTCTGTAGCATAAGCTCCAGGAGAGAGTGGCTTTCCGTTTCTTACACTCTGCTGTATTCCCAGCAGAAGTACATAGCAGGTGCTCAACAAATAACTTACCATAAACAAAGGATCACTGGGTTTATAGAATTCTTTACTTGATGGCAACACTCCTCATGTCCATTATCATTGAGAAACTCATTCATTCACTCATTCATTAAGGGATGCAAAGATTGAGTGGCTATAATGTATAGGGCACTGGGTCAGGCACAGGAGGCCTCCAGAGGAATGGGGGACACTTCTGCCCTTGTAAGGGGTCAAAGATGAGATGGACCTGTAGGCAGAGATGCTGTCCCGTGAGCCAGCAGCGATGGACCTGACTGATCCCATCAGTTCAGAGGCCATATGAAGGTTCTCGTCCATTGACTCTGTAGGACACAGCCCATGTTCTGCACACTGTGCATGCCTAGTAGATGCCCCAGAAATGAATTAAGAGTGATCCTTAGAAGCCCATTCCTTGAAAGTTTCCCCTCAACTTAGCCAATTCCCAGTGCCCTGAAGCCAAAAGGCAGCTTTCTACTCTATTCTGAAGCTTTCTTTTGTAAGCTCAGCTGCCCCAGAAAACCCAGAGTAGGTGTGGTTTGGGGAATGCACATAAAGTAACAACTTATTCACTCGCTAGCCATCAGACGGTTGGTCTGTCTCCTGTTTCCTCTCCTCTTTTGCTTTTTGCATACCTTTATTATCCCTAGAAAGCAGAACATAAAGAAGCTGAAACATCATTTTGCTGTTCCCCAAAGTGAGGATTTTCAGATGCTCCTTTCAAAATCCAGCCCGGGGGCCTCCAGGAGCACCTCAGCCCATGTGCCCATGAAACATACACCATGACACCCCCAGATCTGCATTTTGGAGCCCTCTTCTGCAATCAGTCCAGCTCTCAGCTCCCACCCCAGTCCATGTGGCTCATTTCCCACCTCCAGGTTTTTATCTGTCCTGCCCATTGAACTTTAAAAGCTTCCATCTCCTTCTCACTATTCAAGTTGATGGTGGACATCTCCCATTGCTTGTGCAGCCTCCTTTCTCATTTGCGGGATCAAATATACTCCTTTGCTATCTCCCTTTGGGGAAACACACTCTCCCTCACTTGCAGTCCTTGGGCTTTAAGTGGGATGGATGTTACCCTCTGTTTCCAGAGGTGAAACATGTGACCCAGGGCTGACCAATCAGAGCATCAGATTCTTCCAATCACATGATTGGCTCATGGATGCCCACATGGCCCAAGAGAAGCCAATCAGGCCAATCACCACCACTCCACAGTCTCAGAAAGACCCCCTCCCTGCCATTGGCCATGGAGAGGGGAGGTTAGAAGCTGGTTGTTGGAAGGGGCACTGTTTGAAGACAGCCTGCCTGCAAATTATGAAAGACAAATGGGAAAAAGAGAGTTAAGTCACCATATTCTGCGAGTCCTACCTACCCCTGGACTTTCAGTTATAATAGCCATTGAATTTTGCATGCACGCGCGCGCACGCACACACACACATGCACACACGCGTACCTAAGTTTCCTTTTTTCCTTAAGCCATTTGGAATTAGATTTTCATTTCTTGCAACAGAAATACCATTTGCTAGAGCCTCTGATGGATCTGAAATTCCAAGCCCTAGAAGCAGGAAGACAGGGAAAACGGCACCAAGGCCCCCCTTACGTGGTGGGATTCCAGGTCCAGGTGCCTTTTTAAGCAAATTATCCTCTGCCTTTCTCATTGGCCTTGCCCGGCAGAGAAGGGGGACCTGTCTCCTCCTTATTTGAGCTGAGAGGGGGACACCACAGAATGAATGATTCCAAATCACCTTCTCTTCCGCTCGGGGTGCCAGGGACCACCCTCCTTGGATTTCTATATTGTTTTACCTTTTATTTTTTTTCAGATTTACCTTCCTAATTAGGTTTCATGCAGGCAAACATATTAGGATTAGTTTGTAATCCTTGAGCTCACAGACAGTGAGGGTGGGACAGCCCCGGAGTGGGCTGGAGGCTGGGAGGAGGTGTCTGCTGTGGGAAATCCACAGAGTGGGCAGCACGTGGGCAACGAGGTGTGTCCACACATGAAACGGGTTTCAGATGTATCGTTGATTCATTTGTTTAATCCACTGTTATGATTTATTAGTTATGTGCCAAGTGTTGGCAAATAGGACACAGTAACTGTCTTTCCAGTGGAGGGAAGAGAAAAGTCAGCAGGACAAATCAGTCTGGTGCGGACAGGTTGGGCCGCTGGGTGCTGGGTGCTGTGGGATGTTGTGTCTCGTCTGCTGAGGCTGATGCCCCCGCTTCTCCAGCCCCCTGGCAGGTAGAAGGGGTTCTTCGGAGAAGGTTGCTCCACACCCCCTTTGCCTGTGTGTGGCCTCCCTGATTCCAGCAATTGAGCTCACCACCACCCCCATGCCGGCCATGCTTCCCAAAGCCCACCCTCCAAGCCAAGCGGCTGGGCCAGGAGTAGCTCCAGGCTGTGTTGAAGCTGACATCCCCCTCCCCTCCCAAACATCCAGGCTGGGAAAAGCCTCATTCATCGGTCCAGACTGCCCCTTTCCTTGGGGTGAGCCCTTTCGGGGTCCTCAGCATCCCTTCCAGACAGGGGTCATGGTCAGGACCCTGTCAATTCTCATGGCCCTGTGCTTTAAGGAAGATGAGGGCAAGTGTCAGTTCTTCTGCCTGGCACCCTGGCACCGGGACAAATGTGTCCACAGCATGGGAGGTGGGCGGTTGGGGGATGGGGGAGGTGGGAGCGGAGGAGTGGGGGGTGTGGAAGGGTAGCCTTGGTCAGGTCCCAAAGGTGTGGCCACACTCTTCCCTAAGCCATGGGTGCCTATTCACTGGACGCTTGCCCACCCAAGGGGGCCTCTTGAAAGGCCCCTTCGTGAACAGAGGAGATCTGCTCCAAGACGGCTAGTGTCTCCACCTCCGCAGAAAGCATCTCTGCAGCTTGCAGACAGCCCCTTACAGTTCTGCTGAGTGGGCCCTGGAGCTATGGGCTGAGTCTCTGAGGGACACAGCTGATGGGCTGCCCAGGCCTCCCCTTGACCCCCACTTCTCTCATTGGAGAGGACAAGGTCTGTTCCAGAGGGCTGGGTGCCACCACACTGCCTTAGGACTGGAGAGCTTTCTGAGCTGGGGCCTCTACTGGGCAGGGGAAGTAGGGGCACACGGTGGTGAAGGATACTTAGACCTTCACAGGGTGCAGGGGAGCCTTTGGATGGGGGATGCCTCCCATGAGGGGAGCACGAGGCCACCTGCTGTCCGTGTTACCTGTAATCATCACTGACAAATGACCGTTACAGGGCCCAGAGCTCTCCGAATCCACCCGGAAATTGAAGCCCAGCTTCCTCGGAGTGGGCCAGAGGTCGGGTGCTTATGGCCCATCTCTTTCTTGTCAGAGGAGCTTACATCTGTTAGTAACTGTAAAATGATGGGTTAAATGGGGTTTAGATGGCTAGAAGCTCTGTCCTTTACCTAATGACTCTGCGGGCCCATTAGCAGTTATTGGGCTTGTGCACAGGCAGGCTTCAGGTGACTCCCACCTCTTGGAGGGGGTCATCTCTCCCCACACCCACCCCGGCCCAGGACAGTGCAGAAGGCTCAGCTGTTGCAACCGGGAGGCTTGGGGTGTGACTGTGATAGAGGCTGGGAGGTGGAACTTCTGCAGCCCCTGCCCCCTTGCCTGATGAGGGGCATCAGCAAGGCTCTGGCTCAGCTGGGGGTGGGGCTCCTACCACTGCTGAACTGAGCACGTCCTGGGAAGACACCGAGACTGACCTCCTACATTAGAGCTGGAGAAACTGCAGTGTCTTGGGAAGAGGTTGGGGTTCTCTCCTGCTTCCTGCCTGGGTAGGCAGAGGACGCCAGGAAGGAGGGCTTCTCAATGCTGGCTGCACAGTGGTCCTGCCCAGAGACCCCCTGGGATGTTGGTGGGGTTGGGGCCCTGGGCATGGGTCTCTTTTACAAGCCCCTAGGTGACTCCGATATGCACCTGAGAACCACAGGGTGGTTACATAGTGTGGTTAAAGTGAGTAGCTCTGGCCTGAAACTGATGTTGCTAATGAATGATGTGATCGGATTCTGCCAGGTCACACGGCCTAAGGCCATAAAAGGGCCTTTATGTCCATATATATGTGTTAGCATACGGTATTTATCTTTCTCTTTCTGACTTACTTCACTCTGTATGACAGACTCTGGGTCCAACCACCTCATTTCAAATAGCTCAATTTTGTTTCTTTTTATGGCTGAGTAATATTCCATCATATATATGTGCCACATCTTCTTTATCCATTCATCCGATGATGGACACTTAGGTTGTTTCCATCTCCTGGCTATTGTAAATAGAGCTGCAGTGAACATTGTGGTACATGACTCTTTAAGTTATGGTTGTGACCACCTAGAGAGGTGGGATAGGGAGGGTGGGAGGGAGGGAGACGCAAGAGGGAAGAGATATGGGAACATATGTATATGTATAACTGATTCACTTTGTTATAAAGCAGAAACTAACACACCATTGTAAAGCAATTATACTCCAATAAAGATGTAAAAAAAAAAGGGCCTTTATGATAAAGGACATACAGAGGCATTTATGATAAAGGCCTTTAGGATAAAGGACAATAATGATATATGTTTACCTGTTCTTTGCTCTCACCTGATATGGCAGGGCTCCCGGAACCCTGTCAAACTGTCACTCGATTGTTTTGGGGACTCTCCAGACTTGTCTCACGTGGGCTCATAAACAAACCTGTCAGCTACCAAGTGACGTGGGACAGGCCTCTCCATTATGCTTTGGGTCATCTGCCTGAGAAGCTGTTTGGAGTGCCCCAGCCCGGCATCTGGAAGCCCTGCTGTCCAGTCCCTTGCCCTCTGTGCCTGCACTGGCTCCTATCCCTTTTAGGCACCATGGTGTCAGTTGGACACATCTTAGACCCTCTGCTGGGCCCAGCCACCTCGATTGGTCCATCCTGTCTTGCTGGTGCCACAGCTGCCTCTGAGCCTCATGTCTCTAATGCCGGTGGGCTGAGCTCAAGCTGCCGAAGGGTCCCCACATTTTGGAGTCCTCCCAGCCCTGAGCTGCAGTGACGAGCAGGCTCTTCTCCCCCAGTCTCTGCTGCTCTCTCTCAGTGGTCTTGGTGTCTTCTGAGTTTCCATAAAAACCATTCTTTCCATTTTTGTTGACAGCTTTTCTCTCTCCCAATTGGGAACATGAATCTAGGGGGCGTAGTCAGGAGAAAAATCTACAAGCCAGACACTAGAATCCTGCCCCCCTCACTGCCTCATGCTTGAACCTTGGCTGTAAGTTTAAGCTGGGTTCTGGCTCTCCCTTTAGAAGGAATTCTAAGGACTTCCCTGGTGGTCCAGTGGTTAAGACTCCATAATTCCATTGCAGGGGGTACGGATGCGATCCCTGGTCGGGGAAATAAGATCCCGCGTGCTACGCAGTGTAGCCTAAATAAACAAACAAACAAATAAAAGGAATTATATTCAAGGGGCTTCTCAAATCATCATTCAGGTGGACTTCTGGTCTACCCCAAACCCAGCTATGTCCGGTTGCCATTAGGAGACATGATTTAGGTTCAAGCTGTCCCTTCAAGGTCCCTCTCTAGCTTGCATCATTGTCCATTCCGGCCACGCCTTGTGCAGGCCCTTTCCATCTCTTTATGCTGCCATCATCCTCAGGCTGGCTGTGTGGACGTGCAGGTAGAGATGATCATCTCCCGAGAAAGAAGAAGGTGTCCGCCACCACCACATCTACCCCACAAGCACCAGGCCCTGGTGAAGACAGTGAAAACTCATGAAAATCTCCCTCCACACTTTTGCATACTTGTATTAGTTTCCTGAGTCTGCTGTAACAAATGACTACAAGCTTAGTGACTTAAATCAGCAGGAATTGATTCTTGCAGTTCTGGAGGCCAGAAGTCTAGAATCAAAGTGTTAGAAGGGCTGTGAAAAGCTCTAGGGAACAATCCATTCCATGCCTCTTCCAGCTTCTGGTGGCCCCAGGTGTTCCTTGACTTACGGCCACATCGCTCCACTCTCTGCCTCTGTGGTCACATGACCTCCTCCTCTCCTCTGTGTGTCTCTCAAAAAGACACTAGACCTTGCATTTAGGTGCACCTGACTAATCCAGGATGCTCCCGTCATCTTAAGATCCTTAACTTCATTATGTCTGCAAAGAGCCTTTTCCCAAATAAGGTTGATTAACAGATTCCAGGGGTGGGGGGATGTGGACATATCTGTTGGAAGGACACAATTCAACCCACTCTAATGTCCTTTAGCTGTGTCAGCAGTTGTGTCACCACAAGGGTGGTGGGGAAACTGCTCTCGTAGACAAACAAGACACCCGAGCATCTAACAAAGGGGAATCCATGTGAGACCCTGGAGATGAAGCCACCACCCGGCCATGCAGAGCCTGCTTGGAGGAGGAAGATTTAGGTCTGCTTTGGGGTTTACTTCTAACGTTCTCTCCTGTTCATTTCCCCACTGTCCCATTTGGTCTTGATTACCTGAATTTTTCTGTGATTGCAGAATTCTGTCGTTGTGCCTTGTCCGACATCTGAAACAGCAAGTGGCCTGCCGGGCATTGAAAAGGAAAAAGTTTCTGGAGGACCCACCTGGGGCTAGAAGCCTTGAAATGCTGTGGGTCTGGGGCTTGTGAAGGGAAGCTGCGATGGGGGAGGGCTGGGTGAAGGCAGGGACTGGCCCCAAAGGCCAGAGATGGTCTCCTGAGCCAGACTCCCAGCCCTCGGGGATAGGGGGAGATGGTATGTGTGTGGGCGCACATGAGTTGCCCAACCTGGGCACTTGGGGTCCTCTCGGGTCCCAACTGAGAAATCCCTATTGCTGCCTTTCCCGAGCCCCCAGGCCTGAAAGCTCGAGGCCCAGGGAGAATAAAACAGCCTGGGCAAAAAGGCTCCAAGGCAGTTCAAAGACAGAGAGAGACTGGAGATGAAGTTTTCAAGCCACATCCAAGGGGAGGGCTTTTCATCTGCCAGGCTTTGAATCGGGAATCAAGGCAGCAAAGTTACTACCAGGTTAAAGTTTAAATGGCACAGAAAGGGGAGACGGGAAGATGAAACAACGGCCGTCTGGCCAGGGGAACAAAGCCGGAACCCAGCCTGGGCACCCGGCCGCAGAGGCGCTGAGTTGCAGCAGTCCCAGCAAGGAGGGGCCCTGATGCTGCCATTGTTCAGCTTAAGAAGGAAAGTAATTGAAAGGAAAGGTGAGCCAAGGAGAGGCAGCCTGTGCGTGCGACTGCCTGGATCGTTAGAAAATAATTTAAAGGGAACAGGCCTATCAAGCAGTTTCTCTTATGGAAATGCCATCATTGAAGAGAAAGGAAAGGGAGGGTGGGGGAAGCCTTTTCATTCTTTGAAAAAGAGTGAGTTTTTTTCCACTCACCGAGTGCAGACTTGAAATCTCTTTAGTTTGCAAACTTGCTTTACTCCCTAACTGCCAGGGCTTGAGGCGGGTGGGGGAGGGTGTCTTCTGGTCTTCTCCAGAGCCTTGGGGGTTTGGGGAGCTGGGAATTTTGGAGGGACCACATGGCTGCATCTGTACAGGCATTTCATTCTGAGACAGACTTCCTGATTCCTTGGGAAGCTTAGCCTTTTGTGCAGCCTTCTCCCTGGTTCTGAACCCTCCCGGTGCATCTGAATTGCCGCTAGTGTACTGCTGCTTACCTGGCTACCAACTCTGACTTCTTGAAGATAAGAACAGGTGAGTTAGCATCCTCCCCCAGAGGACACAGGTGTACCTTACATCCACACTTTTCTAGATGAACTTCCCTGTCTCCATTATCTGACTGGACACAAGAGGAACCTCCCTGATAATGGTGTTTCAGCCTTCTGGAGCTAAAACACATTAAAAAATGTCAACATTCATCAAGCACCTATTCTGTGCCAGATAAAGTTTAGTGAGTGAGACACAGATCTTTATGTTTAGCAACCTACAGTCTAACTGGGGAGGTGAGCAAATAAACAATAACAATGCAGACTGATAAGAACTATGACAGAGGAAGCATTGTAGCAGGAGTGCTTAAACTGGCCTGTGGGCCATCAGGGAAGGCTGCCTGAAGAAGCATATTTGAGTGGATATTTGAGTGGAGTTGTGAAGATTCACTTGCTGTTAGTAAGGAACTTCTACTTCCAGCCAAGATGGAGTAATGTGGACTAAATTTACTTCCTGCCTGAAACAATCAAAAGATGGTTTGCAAGACATTGGACATTAAGAAATAAAGGGCAGTTTTCCCTGAAAGATGGGAACTAAATGTGGTGAGAGCTATGATTGCTCCAGCTTACTGCCTTGAGAGAGTTTCCAGGCTATGGCACAGGAGGGGGAACCTGGAGAAGACAGGTAGACTCCCTCTGTTGAGGAGACAGAGTTGAGAGTCTGGGAGCCAAGGTGGCTGGAGTTTGCAGGAGAGACAAGCTGAAAGGAGAAAGTGGCACAGAGAACTCTGGAGATCTGCAGGGAGCCCTCGTCAAGTATTTAGCAGAACGTCCATCAGCACATGCATGTGGGGAAGGTAACTGAAGCCTAGGAATGAACCATCCAAAGGGTCAGAGTGAAGAGTGCTCTAACTGTGCCCAGAGTAAGGCACAAGATTATTTACAGGAACACAAAAACATCCACCATGCAAAAAGATAAAATTTATTATGTCTGGCATCCATTTACAAATGAGCAGCCATGTAAAGAAGCAGGAAAATATGACCCAGGATGAGGAGAAAAATGATTCAATCAAAACTGACCTAGTACTGGTGCAGGTGTTAGAATTATCAGGTAAGGATATTAAAACAGTTCTGATGATATTCCATATATTCAAAAACCTAATTAGAGATACAGAAGACGTGAAAAAGACCTAGATCAAACTACTAGAAATGAAGACTACATTTACTGACACTGAAAAGTATGCTGGATGGGATTAAGGGAGGAAGTTACACATTGCAGAATAAAAGATTAGTGAACTTAAAGAGAGCAATAGAAACTTTCTAAAAGGAAAGAAAGACAGAAAAAAATAGTAAAGACAGTAAATAGCATAAATGAGTTGTGGGATAGTATTCAGTGGCCTAAAATACACGTAATTAGAGTTCCTTAAGGAAGTGGGTGCAGTAAACACAGATGAAGTAATAGTAGCTAAAATTTCCCAAAATTTTATGAGAACTGTAAACCCACAGATCCAAACAGCTCAGTGAACTCCAAGCACAAGAAGCATGAAGAAAACTACACCAAGGCACATCATAACCAAATTATTCAAAATCACTCTTAAAGAGAAAAATTTGAGAGCCAAAGAAAAAAACACATTATATATAGAGGATTACAGCAGATTTCTCACCAGAAACAATGCAAATGAGAAGACAATGGAGCAACATCTTTAGAACATTGAAAGACTATCAACTCAATTCTCTACCTAGTGAAAATATTTTTCAAAAATGAAGACAAAATAGAGAGCAGATTCTGAATATATGGTGGAGTAAGAAGCACCAGGAATCTGTTTCTCTACCTGGACAATAATTACATTGACAGAATCTGTCTGATGTAATTATGTTGGAATTCTGGAGTCTATTGAAAGCTTGCAACTTCCAAGGGAAGGCTCTGGTGGTAAACTGCAGTTAATTTTGGTCAGTTTCAGCTTGTAGCATAGTAGCAGCTCTCTACCTCTCATCCCCATGCAGCCATGCTTGTATTCCTGGAGCAGCTTGAATGCAGCTTGTGGGAGTCAGGATGGTCAAAAAAGACCTATCCTCCAAATATAGGGAATCTGTGCTCTGATTGATTGCTGATTGGTGCTTTCAATCACAGGGGTGCAGACAAAGAGGTGGGCATTTTTGTTGCACCATCATCCATTGTGATAAGCACCTTCCCCTCCAGCTGAAGTGACTTCTAGGGAATTTAAAGGGCCAACACACTTCCCGCCTTAATTTTTCTCTTTTTCCTTTTTTGGGAGCCAGACATTAAAGTCTAGGACATTTATAAGCAACTGCATATATAGGGAAAATTAGAAAGTGACCATATATGCTTAGGGAAAGACATAGGCTCAGAAAATACCTGGGAAGACCTTAAGTTTTCACCTCAGGTTGATCCTTGGTACAGATAAAGTCTACAAATAAAAAACAAAACAAAACAAAAAAACCCAGTAAACAAAATAATGACAAAGCAAATCCTGAGGACGGGAGAGAATTTGATTTCTAGAGTTACTACATTATTAGATTTAAACATCCACTTTTCAACATAAACATTACAAGGTATACAAAGAAATAAGAAAGTATGATCTGTTCAATGGAAAAAAATAATTCAGCAGAAACTGTCCTTGAAAAAGATCTGAAGGCAGATCTACTAGACAAAGAGTTTAAAACAACTGTCATGAAGACATTCAAAGAACTAAAGGAAGATGTGGAGAAAGTCAAGAAGACGATGTATAAACAAAGTAGAAATATCAAAAAGAGACAGAAAACCTAAAAAGGAAACAAAAAGAAATTCTGAAGCTGAAAAAAACACAATAACTGAAATGAGAAATTCACTAGAGGGACTCAAAGGCATATTTGAGAAGGTAGAAGAAAGAGTCAGCAAACCTGAAGATAGGACAATGAAAATGATCAAATCTGAGGAACTGAAAGAGTGAAGAAAAGTGAACAGAGTCTAGAGGACCTGTGGAGCACCATCAAGCAGATGAACATACATACCATACACACTGTTGGTGGGAGTCCCAGAAGGAAGAGAGAGGGAGAGGGGCAGAAAGAATATTTGAAGAAATAAGGGCTGAAAACGTCTCCAATTTAAATATAAACATCCAAGAAGCTCAACAAACTCCAAGTAAGAGGAACTCAAAGAGACCCCCACCAAGGCACACTGTATTTAAACTTTCAAAAACCAAAGATAAAGAGAGAATCTAGAAAGCAACCAGACAGAGGTGAATCATCACATACAAAGGATCCTCAATAAGAATATCAGCAGATTTCTCATCAGAAACTTTGGATGCCGAAAACAGTGGAACAATCTATTCAAAGTGCTAAAAGAAAAACTGTCAACTGAGAATCTTATATCCAGCCAAACTGTCCTTCAAAAGTGAGGGAGAAGTTTATACATTCCCTGATGAACAAAAAGTGAGGGAGTTTCTTTCCACTAGACCTGCCCTGCAAGAAATGCTCAAGGGAGTCCTGCAAGGAGTAATGAAGGACACTAGACAGTAACTTGAAGCCATATGGAGAAATAAGGATTTCAATAAAGGGTAAATACATGGGAAATTGTAAAAGCTAGTATTACTTTTATAACTACTTTTTGCTTTATATTTTATTTAAGAAATTAATGCATTAAAAAAAACAAAGGTAGCATTATCGTAACTTTGGTTTGTAACTCCATATTTTGTATTCTATGTGACTTAAAAGACTAACGCATTTAAAATAATTATTAGTTTATGTTTTGGGGTACACAATGTTTAAAGATGTAATTTTGTGACATCAGTAACCATAAAGAGTGGGGATGGAGTTTAAAAGTAGCAGAGTTTTTGTATGTTATTGAAGTTAAAGGTGGTATAATTTCAAACTGGAGTGTTAACTAGAGTGTTAAAACTTTAAGATGTTAAATGGAATCTCTACGGTAACCACAAAGAAAATAGCTATAGAATATACACAAAAGGAAATAAGAAAGGAGTTCAAATATTTTACTACAAAAAATCGATTAAACATGAAAGAACAGTAATGCAGGAAATGAGGGACCAAACCCCCCCAAACTATAAGGCATATAGAATACAAAAAGCAAAACGACAGAAGTCCCTCTTGTCAGTAGTTACTTTAAATATGAATAAATGAAACTCTCCAATTAAAAGACAGAGATTGGCAAAATGGGTAAAAACACGTTTCAACTATATGCTGTCTACAGGAGACTCACTTTAGATCCAAAGACAAAAAAATAGATTGAAAGTGAAAAACTGGAAATAAATATTCCATGCAAATAGAAGGGAAAGAGAGCAGGGGTGGCTATACTAACGTTGGACAAAATAGATTTAAAACAAAAAAATGTTATAAGAGAGAAAGAAGTACATTATATATTAAGAGGTTTAACATAGATATAACAATTACAAACATTTATGTACCTAATGACAAACCATCAAAATACATGAAGAAAAAATGGATAGCATTTAGGGGAGAAATAGACAGCTCTACAATAAGAGTTGGAGTCTACAATACCCAACTCTCAATAATGGATAGGACAACCAGACTGAAGATAAATAAGGGAACACAGGACTTAAACAACATGATAAATGAACTAGATAAAACTGACATACACAGAACACTCTAGCCAACAACAACAACAGCATATATATTCTTCTCAAGTGCACATGGGACATTTTCCAGGATAGACCATATGTTAGACCACCAATTAAGTTCAATAGATTTTAAATGATAGATATTATACAGGGTATCTTCTCCCACCACAACAGGACGAAGTCAGAAATCAACAACAGAAGTAAAGCTGGAAAATCCACAAATTTGTGGAAATTAAATAACACACTCTTAAACAACCAATGGATCAAAGAAGAAATCACAGGGGAAATTAAAAAATATAGAGAGACAAATGAAAATGAGAACACAACATACCAAAACTTAGGGAACACAGTGAAAGCAGTGTTAAGGGGGGAAATTTATAGCTACAAACACTTGCATTAAAAAAAAAAAGAAACTAGACAGATCTCAAATCAACAAACAACTTAGCTTTACAACTTAAGGAACTAAAAAAAGAAGAACAAACTAAACTCAGCAGAAGGAAGGAAATAATAAAGATTAGAGCAAAGATAAACTGAAAAACAGAAAAATGACAGAGAAAATCAATGAAACCACAAGTTGGTTCTTTGAGAAGATCAACAAAATTGATAAAGCTTTATTCTGATTGACTAAGAAAAAAGAAAGAAGACTCAAATTACTAAATTCAGAAATGAAAATGGGGACATTACTACTGATTTTACAGAAATAAAAAGGATTATAAGAAAGGACAATTGTACACCAACAAATTGGATTATCTAGATGAAAAGGAAAAACTCCTAGGGCCACAAACCTACCAAGACTAAATCACAAAGAAATAGAAATCTGAACAGACCTATAATTGGTAAGGAGACTGAATCAGTAATCAGAAATCTCCTGGCAAATAAAAGCCCTGGACTTGGTGCTTCACTGGTGAATTCTACCAAATGCTTAAGGAAGAACTAATGGCAACATTTCTCAAACTTTTCCAAAATACTGAAGAGGGGAGAACACTTCCTAACTCTCTCTATAAGGCTGATATTACTTTGATACCCAAACCAGACAATCACTACAAGAAAACTACAGACCAATAGTCCTTATGAATATTTATGCAAAAATCCTCAACAAAATACTAGCAAGTCAAATGCAGCAGCATATCAAAAGGACTATAACCAAGTGGCATTTATTCCTGGAACTGCAAGGATGATCCAACATATGACAATAGATCAGTGTGATACACCACATTAACAGAATGAAGGAAAAATACACATGATCCTCTCAATTGATGTAGAAAAAACAGTTAACAAAATTCAACACCATTTCTTGATAAAAACATTCAGCAACCTATGAATAGAAGGAAACCACCTCAACAAAATAAAAGCCAGATCTGAAAATGATCACCTTATGAGACACAGGAAAAGCATTTGATAAAATTTAATATCCTTTCCTGATAAAAATCTCTTAACAAATTACAAATAGAAGGCAACTTCTTTATCTTGAAAAACTTACAGCTAACATCATATTTAATGCTGAAAGACAATGCATTCCTCCTAAAATAAGGAACAAGACAAGGATGTCCACTCTCACTGCTTCTATTCAATACTGTACTGGAGGCTGTAGCAGTGAAATAGTGGGGAAAGAATGAAAAAGAAAGAAAGGGGGGAAGATGGGGGGAGAGAGAGAGAGAGAGAGAACAGGAGGATCTATATTGAAAAAGAAGTAAAAATATCTTTATTGCAAATGATATAGTTGTATATATAGAAAATCTGATGGAATCTATAAAACTACTGGAATTAATAAAGATGTTTAGAAGGGTTGCAGGAAACAAGATCATTACACAAAAATCAATTGTATTTTTGTATACTAGCAAGGAACAATAAGAAATTAAAATTAAAAATACCATTTATAGTAATATCAAAAAATATGAAACAGAAATCCACCTGACAAAAGGTATGCAAGAGCTGTACATTGGAAACCACAAATCACTGCTGAGAGAAATTAAAGAAGTAAATAAATAGAGAGATATGGCTTGTTTACAGGTCAGAAGACTCAGTATTTTTAAAATGTCAAATCTTCCCAAATTTATCTACAGATTCAAAGCAATCCCAATTAAAATCCTGCAGACTTTTTTGTTGAAACTAACAAGCCAATTCTAAAATTCACTTGGAAAAGCAAAGGGAGGACACAGAATAGCCAAAACAACTTTGCAAAAGACAAAGTTGGGGACTATGATGAGCTGATTTCAAGCCTTACAAAAACCCACAGTAATGAAGAGAGTGTGATACTGGTGTAAAGATCAAGAGATGAATGAAACAGAGAAACCAGAAATAGGGCGCTCTCCATATATGTGGAAAACTGGTTTTTGACTAAGGTGCAAAGGTAGAGAAAAGATAGTTGTTTCAACAAATAGTGTTGAAACAATTGGATATCCATATGCAAAAAATGAGCTCTGATTCATACCTCTCATCATGTACAAAGTTTAACACAAAATGGATCATAAACCTAAATGTAGAAAATGTAGCAGAAAATTTGTGACCTTGGGTTCGGCAATGATTTCTCAGAAATGACATCAAAACCGTGATCTCTAAAAGCACACACTCGATAAATCAGACTTTAAATTAAAAACCTCTGTGCTTTGAAAAACACCATTAAAAGAATGAACGAAGTAAAATCATATATCTGATAAAGGATTTGTTTCTAGAATATATAAAGAACTTCCAAAATTTAATAAGAACACTAATAAACCAATAGAAAATGGCAAATGATTTGAATGGACACTTTACCAAGGAAGATGCATGGATGGCAAATAAGCCAATGAAAAGATACTCAGCATCATTTGCCATTAGAGAAATGCAAATTCACTACCACCAATCATCTATTAGAATGGTTAAAATGAACAAGGCTGACCATACCAAGTGCTGGTGAGGATGTGGAAAAGCTAGAACTCCCTTCTATTGCTGATTTGAAAAACTGTTTAGTGGTTTCTTAAAAATTTAAACATGTGCCTGTCATAATATCCAGCCACTCTACTCTGAGAGATTTATCATAGGGAGTGAAAGCATAGGTCCAACCAAAAACTTGTACATGAATGTCCATTGCAGCTTTATTTTTAATATCAACAGACTAGCAGCGACCAGTCGGGTGAAGGGATAAACAAAGTATGGTATATCCATACAATGGAATATTCCTTAGCAGTAGAAAGAAATGAGCTACTGATACACACAACAGAATCTCAAAATAATCATGCCAAGTGACAGAAGCCAGACATAAAGAGTATATATCATATGATTCAATGTATATGAAACTCTAGAAACATCAAGCTGATCTACAGAGACAGAAAGCTGATCAGCAGTTGCCTGGCTAACGGGGCAAGGGTGAGTAGAAGGAATTAGAGAGTCAGGAGGAAACTTGGGGGATGATGGACAGGTTCACTACCTTGACTGTGGTGATGGTTTCAGAGGCATATACATGGGTCAAATCTTGACACAATGTACACTTGAAATGTGTGTGGTTTATTGCATTTAAATTATTCCTCAATATCATAGTTTTTTTTTTTTTTTTTTTTTTTAAAAAGGAGGTAACAGGCTTCCCTGGTGGCACAGTGGTTGAGAGTCCGCCTGCCGATGCAGGGGACACGGGTTCGTGCCCCGGTCTGGGAAGATCCCACATGCTGCGGAGCAGCTGCGCCCAGGAGCCGTGGCTGCTGAGCCTGCGCATCCGGAGCCTGTGCTCCGCAACGGGAGACGCCACAACAGTGAGAGGCCCGCGTACCGCAAAAAAAAAAAAAAAAAAAAAAGGAGGTAGTGAGGGAGAAAGAAGGGGCAAATGCTCCGGGCAGAGGTGACAGCCTGTGTAAAGCCTGGAGATGAGAACGAGAGGGCTCCTAAGAAGTGCAAAAGGTTCAGCATGGCTGGAGAATGTTATCTGCTTCTAATACATTCTGTGCCTCACTCAAGAGTCTCTGGGAAGCTCCAGACAGTTCCCAGGCCTGGCCCACTGTGCCCCTGCTTTTTCTACTTCTTATACATTCCCGTGACACTCGGCCACTCTGTGGAGATGTTCAAATAAGCCCCATCCTGGAAGTCAGAGCTCAGAATAGTTAGGCAGGGCCTGAAGGAAGGAGGCTATCAGCTGAAAGAAGAAGATGGGAGGTGCCCGGGTCAGGCCAGAGGCAGGAGGACGTGGCTTGAGGGGTCAGGGAGATGGGTCCCAGACCACGTCCCATTGTGGCTTCGGAACTTCTTTTCCAGCCCAGGGGGGGACCTACGTCAATTCACAAAAGCCGATGTGCGGATAATTCATTTAACAAGTCCAGTTTGCTGAATGAGCTGTTAGACATACCTCTTAGACTTGGTCTAGCAGAGTTCTCTGTAGCAAGTCCAAGTCCAAAGGGGTGCGTGGTGGAGGGGGTGGGACAGGCGCTCAGCAAGCAGTGTTTAGCACAGCTGGTGCGTTTGCATGAGCAGTGGCAGAGGCAGGGTGAAGACTGGAGTCGGGGAACTGAAACTCCCAGAGCACCCCTCCGCTGCTAGGTCGGCTGGCCACTCGGTGAACCGGTCTTCCGCAACCTGGTTTCTGCAGATCAGCCCTCGGCTCCTGCAGGAAGTGGCCCGCATTGATGGGATTCTCTGAGGGAGAGCAGACATCCAGACCTTGTTCACAGCCCACAGCTGAAGCCAGAAGATGTTCTGGGAGGTTCTGGGTTTGGGGTGCTCTCTGGAGCCCACTGTGGGCCTGCACTCGGCCAGAGGCAGACGGAAGCAAAAAAGGACAAGGCAGCGTCCTCCATGGGAATGAGAAGACAGGAAGAGTCAACATGCAGCACGGCCAGCAAACAAGATGGTCTAAAGATGAACCACAGTGTGGCGATATGGGGATTCAGCTGAGGGAGAGACTGGGCCAGAGGCCAGCAGGCCCCTACAAGTGGCTTTCTGGGGAGACAGGATTGAAATGGGTCTACAAGACGAACTTAGATTTGGATCAGGATACGAAAAGAAGAATGTTTCAGGCAGAGGGAAAGTCCCCAAGCTGAGGGTAAGGGACGAGACATACAATGGCCAGCATGTTCCAGATCGTGTCAGAAGGGAGTAGAACTGCATAATATGAAAACCACCCCTTGATAAACGGTGTGCCGCCAGTCTGGAAATGCCTACTGTGGTTGAGATTATGGGTGGCAGGGTTTGCATGTTTGTCAATCTGTTTTCTTCTGATTTTCCACCATGACTATATGTTAGTTGTGCATTTCAAAAATGTGACGAATCTGCAAACTAACAAAACTAGCTGGTTTCCCTTCAGTCTAGTAATCCCAAGACCTGCCAGGGACAATAGCTTGAAGACAGACCACTCTCTCTGAGAGATGGAAGCCCAGGGGTGTCCAGCCTCCATCTGTCTGTGAGGCCTCCTAGGGGCCTTGGATGCTCCTACCAGGCCATGGGCTTGACTGGACGTAGGCCAGGGGCAGGAGAACCTGCTCTGGCTGGCATTGCTAGGTGCCAGGGGCACCTGAGCAGGCGGGCAGGTGTGACAGTTGCCCTGGACCACATGGAGCTGGCTGTGCCTTGTGCACACACAACAGTCCCGCCCCGCCTTCCCTCCCCAAACCTCCCTCTGCTTCCCGGCTAGCTCAGGTGTGGTGCATCTGTGGCCCGTTGGCAGCTTTCTGCCCGCAGTGCTGGGGAGCTGTCAGGTTAAGAGCTGGCTTGCTCCATTTGATCCCACATGTGAGCTGTTTTATTTCCCTCTCTCTCCTTTACATGGCTTCGGTGTGCTTTTATAAATATTTCACTAGCCTTGCTAAAGTCTATTTCATCTCTCTCTTAAATTTATTAAATATAAATGCAGCAACAACTCTACCATAAGTCTCTCTTTGCTGTCAAAATCTCAGGCTCCCGTGGAAGTAAATATAATTTGCTTTGTTTACCATGGGTAATTTGGAGCCCTATCTGTTATATCAACACTTCCAGTGCCCCCCAAATCTCCCTGCTTTCATTAGTGGGGGTCTGCCATATCCCCGTGTAGGACACAGAGACACGGTTCCCACTTTGAAGATGGCATGACAAAGAACCAGTAGGGGCTGTTCTCTGAGACTTGCATGGTCTTGGTCCCTTGGTCTCCCAATGGCACCCTCGATGAATAAGGGGGAGTCTGTACTTGTCACCCCAGACCTGAGTGGGCCTGGAGGTCTGTTTGAGCGGGGCCTTGCCCCTGGCCTCTCTTGGAGAATAGGCCCATCTGCCGCAGCTGGTGACCTGGCCAAAAAAGATGCAGACTGCTGTGAAATGATGGAGGGCATGGACACCCCTCCCACCCCCGGACCTGCAGTCAACAGAACCTGGGGCAAGGCAGGGATTTTGGTCCCACAAAGCCAGCCACTAGCCCCCTGCCACTTCCTTTGTTCTTTGTTAACTGAAAAATAAACACAACCCTGCCCACCGACCGGGAAAAGAGATTTCTGCCAACTGGGGTCACCAGCAGGCAGTGGGTAGGGGCTGCCTCTGGTTCTGGCGCCTGACCTCCGTTGGCTACGTGTGATTTCTCGGAGGACACCAGGGCCCGAGAGAATCACAGTGTCAGATTTGGGAAGCACCCAACCCTAAACAGGGCTTGCTGGGTCAGGTAAGGGGAATGAGTGAAGTGGGAGTCACAGTGGATGGGCAGGCACCTATTTGCATCTGAGATCAGCGAGAAGAGTTTCCTCTTTCACAAAGAAATGTGACGTTTCCCATTTTTTATTTAATAAGAATGGTCCTCTCAGTCCATCCTGTGTTTCTCTGCTTTCGGTGGTGACATTGGTGCAGAGAGTGTTGCATTTCCTTTGTCTATAAGGAAATGCAAAGGAACCCTGGCTCCTGACTCCCAGCCTGGAACCTTCCACCAGGCTTGCCGAGATGAAGGCAGGTGATGACAAGACTCTGAGGACTTGGGCTGGGGAGACAGGTCAGGATGCTCCTAGGAGTTCAGATCCGTGCTGAAGCTCTCCATAGCTCCAGAACACCGGTTCCCACCTTGCCTGTGCCCTGGGGTCTCTGAGGCTATCCTGCAGATTCCGGGGAAGGAGGGCTGAGTGGGCTCAGAGACCTTCTGCTTCCATGTCCCATTCACACCCAGCAAGGTAAGAGAACGTTTACCCCCAGGAGGGGAAAGGAGTATGTTCCAGGGGTCAGTTTAAGACCTCTGCGCGTCCCTCCTGCAGAGCAACATATTAAAATCTACTCAGCTTACATTGAATGTAATTATTTCCAAAATTATTTTGCTTAAAAATGTTAAAAGGGTTTGGAATCTTGCTTGTGAAATTATTAGTAATTTTGATTTTACAGTTTTCTTCTCATATTTTAAAGTCACGGCCTTTTTTTTTTTCCTTCTCGGGTCTCAAGCATGTTTCATGGCCCCTGAAATATCTGTTGACTCCACTCCTTATGGGCTATACCCAGCTGAGCCCCTGGGTCTGGGATGGCAGAGCCACAATTGGGGGTTTCAGTGGGGGCAGGGGAGAAGCCCCTTGCCCTAGAACGGATCCCTGCCTTCATCCCGCCTTCCCTGAAATGTCTCCAGGGAGCACACCCTGGTGGACCCCTGCCAGCCTCCCCTCCCTGGCTGGGTGGGGGGCTTCGAGCCCCTGGAGGTGAATGACAGGGCAGCGGCTGGCTCTCTGTGGCAATTGCATGAGAGCTGGCAGTCGTGGGGCTGGTGCCTTCCTGCCTCACCATTGAGAACGAGACTATTTTAGGCTCTCCCTGCTTCTCTTCTGTTCCAGGGAGGGAAGGATGGAGGGCAGGCGGTGGAGGAGGGCGGAGCCTGTGCGTCTCTGCTTCCACCAGGTGTTTCAGAGGCAAACTTTTCTTTTCCTGCTTCTGCTGCCCACTGCTGGTGGAATGGGTTTGTCAAGTTGGCATAACTTTTTTTGATATGCGTTTTACTTTTTTGGAGTTAAAAGAAAAAAAAAAAGAAAAGCCCAGTTGCATTCTACTCAAGGTTAGGAAAGTTGCCACAGAAGGCAAGATCTCCTGTAAATTTTACCAAGTGAAATTTACCTTGAAAATCCTGTAAATCAGTAGGACCTGGTGGCTCCTGAGACTTTAACTGATTTTGTTTCTTGGGCATGTTAGCAGTGACTTCCCCTTCCCTGGGGCAGTGGGGACAAAAGAAGAGCGATGGTGTAAGTAAGGGCCCCTCTGTCTGTCTACCTTTCTGTTCCTCTCTTTGGGTAAGTCGATGGTTTATATGAATCAATTTTATTGCACTTCCACACAATACTTTATTTTGTCAAAATGCTTTCCCACCCACCGAGCCAAACGTTTTTATACCCCCTACCCTCGGGAGGTAAGCAGGACTGAACTGCTATCTCTATCCTTCATACAAGACCACTGAGGCGGGGAGAAGAGACACCCTTTCTGGGCTGCATTCTGAGCTGCTGGGACTTGAAGCAGTGTCTCCGGCCCCTGTGTGGGCCCCTCCCACTGCCCCATTCCACCTTGGCTTGGATTCCCTGTTCCCTGTGGACGAGGCCTGGGAAAAGCTCCTTGGTCAACTTTTTGGAGCTGGGACCTCCCCCAACTGCAGCTTGAGGAACTCTGATGGCTCTGGGCAGTGGCTCTCACCTGGGAGGAATTTTGCCTCTCAGGGGACATTTGGTCACCTATAGAAACATTTTTGGTTCTCACAGCTGGGGGTTGCTACTGGCCTCTAGTGGGTAGAGGCTGTTAAACATCTGCAACACAGCACAAGCCCCTCCTCCCCCACATTAGAGAACGATCAGGCCCTGAATACCAATCGTGGCAGGTGAAGCTCTGCCTTAGGGAATAAATCCCGTGTGGTTAGTAACAATAGCCACATATGTACCGCCTTCTCCTATGCACTCAATCCACGACGCACAGTGAGCATTTATTGAGCGCCTGCGGCATGCACGGGGCCTTCCTGACTTCCACCTCCACCTCCATCAACTCATTACAACCTCGTAAGACATGATAAGACGAGTGATTCTCTCCATGGGACTGACGAGGAAATTAGGGTTTAAGAGGGCATCACAGTTGGGTTTCCTGAGGGGGGTTGGTAGCTTGTGGGATCAGTACTTGTAGGGGATGAGGGTAGCAAGGCTAGGCAGAAGAAGAAACTGGGTCATGATGCAATCACAACAAAGGCCTCAGATGGTTCTGCTGGGAGCCCTGGAGCAGGTGTGGGCCTTCGGAGATGCTCCCAATTGGGGTGAGAAGTCCAGGCCCGTATACCGCCCGCTCCCACAACATCAGCCAATAAGTGTGGGCTACCCCAGGGGGGCGGCGTCCCTATGTGAAGTGTCTCTTTCAGCCCAGGCGACACCCTGAGACGGCCCAGCAGAGAGCAGAGTGCCAACACTCCTAGTAGCCACTTGCTGAGTGTTCAGCCCTGGAGGGGGCACAGGCACGGGGGCATCCACTGTGAGGGCCCGAGCACTTGCCCAGGCTGCTCCGGAGCCAAGTAGCCGCACCTCCCTCACTGTGGTATTGGGAGCTCATGGGGGACCAAGGTCTCCTAATCCAGGGCCTTCCATCCCCAGCAGGGTATCAGTTAGCCTTTCTTGACCCTGTAAGTCACAAATTGGCAACACCAAGACGTGTTTTGTGGTGTAGACACTATAGCCCTAAATATTTTTGATGGGTTGCCACCATCCTTAAATAAGGAGATTTCACATTCAGTCCTGAGTTTCTACTTTTCACGGAAACATTGGGAGATCTTTCAAAGCCGGGCCACGGTCCTGCTGTGCAGCTGGGGGCTGGCCTGGGCAACGGTGGTCCCTTTACCAAGTGGGCGTCTCGCCATTCCACTGTCGCACACCTGACCCACGACCCCGGCTTCCTCACTTGTGTCATGACTCTTACTGTCTACACAGGCTGCCGTCGGAGCTGACTTCTGGGCAAGTGCTGGCTGTTGCTCCCCTTAACCTGTCTTCCCCGGCAGATGGAGCACCGGGTTTTGTCTGTTCTATGACCTCAGGACCTTAGGGCCCTCCCCTCTGCCCGTTTCCCATTGTGGTTTTTAAAGCAAATCTCAAAAATCACAGACAAAGCTTCTGGATGAAAACCAACAGGATGGAAATTGGCCCTTTGTCCTGGGACACCCCGCCCTTCTGGCTGGCCCTGAAGCTGCAGGCACCAAAGCCGGGCCCTGCCCCATCACACGGCTCCTTCTTGGAGTGGGTTTTGGTTTCCGTGGGCGACTCCATTGTTCCGAGCCGGCCCCATTTTTAGGACCACGGGACGAGGACGCTGACAGGCTTCTGAGCGCGTTTGCGATCGTGTGAGGTAACAGCTTCATTACTCGGTGATGAGTGACCCATATTCCTAACATGATTTCCCTGCTGTAACTCAAATTGAGTTCATGTTATTCTAATGATATCAGTTGACCTTGAGAATTAGACCAAGAAGCCTGGGGTTATTCTTCCAACTTCCACTGCAGATTCTTGTGATGTGTTTGGAAACACAATCTGCTTCTCATTGCCCTGAAGCGGGCAGGGGAAAAATAGAAAACAAAGGTCCTGAACGGCGCTGATTTTTAGAAAATGCATCTGGGCAATTTCAGAGCACGGGAGGCTCCTTCTCTCTCGGTCCGGCTCCTGTCGCAGCACCCAGCTGGTGTCTCGTCCGCACCCATGTACTGCGGGCTACAGACTCGCCTGGGCCTCCTCTGCCCCTGTCTCTTCCCCAGGGCCTGGGTCTCCCCGGCCAGAAGAGCCCTCAGCCAGGTCTGACGGGGCGTCCTGCCCCAGCCTCTCCCTGCCCACCCACCCTGCCAGGTCATTCTCCCCAAACCACAGCGGGCGGGCTGCCACCTCTCCAGCTCCCTCACTAGCTCCCCGTTGCCTGCTGGTAAAGCCCAAGCTCCTTAGCCTGGCATTCAACGCCCTTAATTCTAGCCCGTCTACCTCCCAGTCCACCCAGCCAATACTACCCTGAGGCAAGTGGCACAGAATGTCTACGTGCCTGCATATGCACTGGGCTCTTATACCTCCATCCCCTTGTTCAGCTGTCCTTTCCTCCTGAAACACCCTTGACCATCTCTCTCAATCGTATCTGTATGAGCCCAAATCTCACTCTTTTTTGCATTTACTTGTTTCTTCAATCTTTCTGGAGCTCTGACTGTGTTCTGGATAGTGGGGTGTAATCTGGGGAGAAAAGAGAGAGAGAGTGCCCAAGACTAAAGATAAAGCATAACCATGAAAGCCCCAGTGTGATCAGCTTTGGAGGAAATAAATAGTGTGACGTCCTGGGCATCCCGGGGAGGGGGGTCTCCTTTACTGAGGGGGCTCAGGGAAGGCCTGAGAAGGGTGAGAAGGAAGCAGCCCTGCAGAAAAGTGAGGGAAATGGAACCCAGGCCCAGAGCCCCAGAGAGAGAAAGGGTGAGGCTGTTGTAGGAACCGACATGGTCAGTTTCCCTGTCATCCTGAGGTGGGGACAGCTCTGCACAGAGGGTACCTGTGTCCCTGCAGGTGGGCTGGAGGGCAGTATAGGAGTAAGAGCCCAAACTCCAGGGTTGAACGACTGGGTTCAAATCCACACTGGGTGGCTGTGTGACCTTGGCAAGTTGTCTGATCTCTCTGTGCCACAATTTCCTCATCTGTAACATGAGGATTCATTATAAGGAGTCAATGAATTCAGATTTGTAAACTGCTTGGAATTTTGCGTGTGTGTATTCATTCACATGAATAGTCAAAGAACTTTTACATATTTTATTTAGGTTTTCATTTTTTTCGAATTCTAACAGAGCAAAAAACCATTGGAAACCAGCCAGTACTTGTTCTTAGAATAGAACAGAACAAAATAAAGAGCATGGATGGACCCTCAGAAAATCTGAGCTGACCCACCCTTCCGGAGCCCAGGCTCACTCTCTGGGTGCTGAGGAGGTGAGGGTCCTGCCTAGAATTTCCCAAACTTCTCCTCCACGCATCCCTCACAGAGGGAGGAAAACCACTGAGAAGACCCCTAAAATATGTCCCCTTCTCGGGCGGAATGGACAAGCCCCCATCTGGGAGGAGAGGAGAGCGGTTTCTCCAGGGCTGGTGGGGAGCGTGTGATGAGCCAGGATACAGTGTGGCTGGAATCTTCGCCCTTGTGGAGCGGGAATGTGAAATTAAACGCTCAGACCTGGAAACCCCGTGTCTCCCGAGGATTCCACTCTGTTGGAAGACAGCTCCTCTCCCAGCACAAAGAGCAGGAAGCAGCCTGGGGGGGCTGGAAGAAAAGGTTGTCTTGGGATGAAGGAAGAGACATGATTGTTAGGGGAAGAGATGAGAAGAGATGCGTGGAGGGAGAGAGGAACGGAGTCCAAGAGAGATAGAGAGATAAACAGGGAGAGACAGAGACACACAGAGAGACACAGACAGAGAGATGGGGACAGAGACTGGGAGGCAGAGGGGGCAGAGAGACAGAGACAGAGACAGACAGAAAGAAACTGAGAAAAAAAGCCCTTGAGACAGAGAAAGGGAGAGATGGAGGAGAAATACTGGAGACGAATACAGACCAAGGAGGGAAGGTCAAGGGTGAAAAATTCTGATGGGTCTCTTTGCCTCCTATCATTTGTCTGAAATAAAGCACATCCCCCCTTCCAAGCTTGTATTTGGGGTAAGTTCCCTCTCTCACTGCCGCATCCAGCACCCTCCCCCACCACACACTTGCACATACGTGTGCACCAACACACTCATCACACCCAGAGTCCCACTCCTGGCCCCGCAAACCCGGGATCATGTGCCCCTGGGTTTCCTGTCCTCCTTTGCACCGTCTGTATTTGAAATTCTTTTGCTCCAGTCTGGAGAGCAGGTGCCGTCTTCTTAAGGAGGCTTTGCATTTCTTGTTTTGATTTTAACAAACAGCAAGAACTTGGGTCCTGGAGTCGTTCCATTTGCCTTCGCCGCCCTCTTCGCTGAGGTTTGCATGCAACCTCGGCTGAGACCGTCCTCAGCAGGGCCCGCTGGGCCGGCTCAACTGCTACCGCCGCCTACATTTTCCTCCCATTTCCAGCTCCTGGAATTATTGCGGCAGATTTAGCCTGAGGCTGGTTCCACGGGGAGCTCAGAACCTGGGGTGTCACAGTGAGGCTCAGCCAGATACGAGGCAGTGGGGGTCCTCTATAAGCTAAAACCGTGGAATCAGTCCTTCCCCCCAGCTTTCTTGAGATAGGCTTGCCTAGGCCCTTCTGCCACCCCTCACTCCCCCTACCCCATTCTTTACGTTGGCTGTTAAATTCAGATGCAGCGGGTGGGGCCGGGGGGCACTTTGTTTGCTCTGGACTGGCCTCTGCCAGGCTCAGAAATGTCAGGTCTGGGGGGGAAATCAGATCATAATAGCCATCACCAATATGGATGTGTCCTCACTGTAAGCTGAAGGCTCCACGTGCACCATTTTGTTTAATCCTCACCATAACCCATGGGATGGGTACCATTCCTATCCCCATTTTACAGATGCAGAAACTGAGGTTCAGAAAGGTAGAGCCATTTGCCCAAAGTGACCTTGCTCTGATTCTGAAATGTGTGCTCCTAGATAGTCTGCGTTACAATGATTTCTGCTTCTGTTGGGGTTTCTTTGCTCAGTGAACACCAGCAGGAAGGTTTGGGAACCCATCGTTAAAGGACAGCACAGCCTCCATGTGCTCCTGGTTCCAAGTGCTGGGCTGTTTGTTAAAAGTGTGCTTTTTCAAAGTGTGTTCATGCCATTACCTTACTCTGTCTCCATGAAATACATGCTAGTAGTTCATGTTCTCTGTCCATTTGAAAGAGGGTGAGACTGAGGCTCAGAAAGGGCCACCCTCTGAGTGGAAGGAAAAGCCTGGGCCTGAACAACAGCTCCTGTGTCCAGGCCTGTGAGAGGTGGTCTTCTCTGTGTTGAGGCAGATATCTGCCCTCCCAAAACCCTTGTTCTTTCTTTTAAGAAACATGTTTCTAAGACTCTTGACTGGACCATGCTGGGGGCGGGCCTCCATGGTGGTGGTGGGGACGCTGGCTTCTGCGTTTGGGCTGAACTTGAGCTCATTTCCTCTTCCCAGTGTGAAGGCAGCGGCTTGGCACATGTTGTCCTGGAATCTGACCCCCACCGCCACCCCAACACTCCTCCAGCCTCTTCTCGTTCCTTCCCACTGGCCTGTGATGCCTCAGATTAAAATGTCTCCTTTCCCAAGCGATGATCTATACTAGATCCCTGAGATAAACTCCCGTATCGTCCTCATCTTCCCTTTGAGCTCTTCCGAGTGTTAAATGATACATGTGTGAGATCATTTGTTCAGTGTCTGACTCTCCTGCCAAAGTAGAGCCCCGTGAGGTCAGGGGCTATGGTGTGTCCTCACTGTGGATCCCCTGCACTGGGCCTGGCCTGTATGGATTTACCAGTCGAGTGAACTGCAGTCCTTCCGGGCAGATCTGTGTCAGCGACGGGTGAAGGTGGGTGGCACAGAGGTTGGGGGGAGGCAGCGCCATTGGAAGGAGGAGGAGGCTCCGGGAAGAGTGAGGAGGAAGCGTCGGGAGGGGGGAAAGCAGAGCCGTGGAGTGTGTGTCCGTGTCTGGGCTCCGAGGACACGCCCGGCTGGTCAGAGCGAGAGGCCAGAGCTGGGCAAGGCTGGGCTGGATGTTTTCTGTTGTCCATGCATCAGCCAGGTTTTTTTTTTTTTTTTTTTTTTACTGTACGCGGGCCTCTCACTGCTGTGGCCTCTCCCGTTGCGGAGCACAGGCTCCGGACGCGCAGGCTCAGCGGCCATGGCTCACGGGCCCAGCCGCTCCGCGGCATGTGGGATCTTCCCGGACCGGGGCACGAACCTGTGTCCCCTGCATCGGCAGGCGGACTCTCAACCACTGTGCCACCAGGGAAGCCCCAGCCAGGTTTTTATTTGCTTAGTTTCCCTCTGAATGGTGAGCTCCTTGGGGAAAGAGCCTGGTTTTATTTGACATGGAATGCTGAATGCAAGGCACAGAGTAAGTCGCTGAAGGAGAAATAACAGCAAAAACAGCAGATTCCAGTCCAACAGTTGGTTCATACGTGGTTACCAACAGAGATCAACTGTTCAACCAGGTCCTGACCCAGCTGTGAGGAAGGGCACAATGTGAGAGCCGGTGGCTGGCTCTGGGCAGCCCAGCACCTGGTTTGATGGAACCGATCGGATACTTTGGCATCCAGTCTGGGCTGTCTCCATGATGCCAAAACAGTCAGTCACTTCGGGTGAGAAAGGAATGGCCAAGTCCATTTACAGGGCTGTGTAGACTGAGCATCTGGTCACTGTTTTCCTCTTTTGCCTTTTAATTGTATTGGGTGTCACATACACAGCTCAGGTGAGTGAAGGCAACGTGCCACTGCCTTTTCTCTAGTGGAAATGAAGAGCGGAAGTTCTCCTGGGACAGCCCTGATTGGGCCACATGGTACCACTGGGGGCTCCTGACACCTTTCTGGTAATCCTCCCTGAAGCATCTGCAACAGCCCATCTTACGGGTCAGGAGCCAAGGGTCAGAGAGGTTAGTCACATGATGGTGTGGTCCAGCTAAGACTTGGAGCTGGTTCTTCTGACTCTAAGTCTTAGCCCCTTCCATCACAACCCATATCTTGGGGTGCCAAATTTTTAGAATAATCTGGTTAGATATCAGGCTAAAATGGTGGTGTAAATTACATCTACGTGACCAATCCATCTATCACCTACTCAAATCCTAAGGTGTTTTCTGTGCTCATACATGTGCACAGTGAAGTGGTGGAGAGGGAGCCCGCTGGACACAGACCACCTGGGTTGGAATCCCAGTTCAACCACTTAGAAGCTGTGTAGCCTGGGGAAGTTTACCTAACTTCCCTGTGCTTTCCTTTCCTAACATGTATAAAGGGGACTGATCATAGCTCATCCAGTGGATTGCTGTCAAGATTACATGAAACAAGCCATGTAGTGTTGCCCACAGAAAACACTCAATACACATGGCTCTTACTTGGGGCCCAATACCATACACACATTGGGGATGAAGCACTGGGGCACCTGCCCACAAAGGACCTGCCATCAGTCCAGAGGAGGACTCGCACACATGACTAGCCTTCTCCAGGCATTTGTGTGTGTGGTCATGTAAGTCAGGATACTTGGAGGTATTTTGTTATAGTGATTATGATGAGATTTGGGATGCTGTGCGTAGCTCACCAACCCACAGGAACCACGACCTGAAAGTATGCAAAGAGTAGTAACTAGGGATGGAAACCTGAATTCACAGATGGGTTGAAAACCAGACATTGTAGAAAATGGTTAATTTTTTATAAACTCTTTCAGACATACATTTAATAAGTTCCATGTGTTAATTGCCATGTGGCAGATACACTGGAAATGCCAGGATGACAGGGGAAGCTCATGATCAGAAAGGAGAGAAGGATATTAGGCATTTAAGTAGCCTTCAGTGGGGTGAGTGCAGTGTTGGAGATTTGCACTGGGAACTTGGAGGATGGGTGTCCAATCCACCAGTGTGTGTGTGTGTGTGTGTGTGTGTGTGCGCGTGTGGTAGTGATGACAAGGGAGGGCTTCCTGGAGGAGATGATATCTGGGTTGAATGTTAAAAAGCAAGTAGGGGGTTTCCCTGGTGGCGCAGTGGTTGAGAGTCCGCCTGCCGATGCAGGGGACATGGGTTCGTGCCCCGGTCCGGGAGGATCCCACATGCCGCGGAGAGGCTGGGCCCGTGAGCCATGGCCGCTGAGCCTGCGCGTCCGGAGCCTGTGCTCCGCAATGGGAGAGGCCACGGCAGTGAGAGGCCCGCGTACCGCAAAAAAAAGAAAAAAAAGCAAGTAGGACATACTCAGGGCATAGGTGGGAAGATGCTGGTTCAAAACAGTCCAGATAGAGGGACAACAGGAGTGGAGGCAATGGGACAAGTTCCCAGCATGTGCAGTCATGAGGGTGGCGAGGGGGACCTTATGGGTCTTAGTTAGGAGTTCAGATTATGTCGTGGGCAATGGGAACCTTGGCGGATATAAGCAGATCAACCTGGCCAGATGTGTACTTTTGATAGTTAGTTCTCACACCATTGCCAGAAGGAGTTCTGGTCTGGGCTGGGTGGCAGAAGGTGGGATTTGGGGGAATGGTAGAGATTATCAGAGGTCATGGCCAACATCCAGGGAACAGTGGTTGGTGGCTAGCACCAAGGAAGTGACCGTAGAACCAGTAGGAGGGGAGGAGGGGATGGAATGGGGACATCAAATGTGCTATGATGTTCAATTGCTGGGATGTACCAGAGAAGAGTGGGAAGTCAAGGACAGCTTGGGGATTACATGGACAAAGGAGCTACCAGTGGTGATCTCAAGTGGGGAGAAGGGATAGGTTTAGGGGTACCTGTGAAACATCCAGGGGGCTATACTCAGTTTAGAAGACTAAGCTTCTGAGAATGAAGCTTGGGGGATAGACCTGGGCTGAAGATATGGACCCAGGAGTCTTTGGAGAGATGGTGAAATCAGGGAGCATGGAGAGTAAGACAAACAGTAGGTCAAACACAGAACCATGGGGACACCAATATTTTTAGGGCGGACAGAGGAAGAGGGGAGAAGAGTCTAAAAGAAGGAGCAGCGAGAGTGGTAGGTGGGAAACAAAAAGAGAGTGGTGCTATGGAAGCCGTGGGAATTCTGTATTAGTCAGGTTGTGCTCTGTTATGCTGTAGCTGGGACAAACAAGCCCCAATCTCAGTGACTTTTGCCAAAACAGATTTACAGCATAAGCTACTTGATCATCTCAAGTCAGCTACTGCCCTCTGCCAGGACCCAGGTTGATGGTATAGCCCGTCCTTGAAACATCACCAGTCTCAAGGTAGAGATAAAAGGGGACGTTGCAACCGTGAGCTGCCTCTTGAAACTTTCACTCCAAAGTGACAGATGTCAATCCTGTTCAGGTTTCATTGACCAAAGTCAGTCCCAGACCAAGCCTGAGGTCAACACTGCCAGGAAGTATAATCCTCCCCAGAATGAAGGCACAGATACCCTGACCAATGATACACTTGACCACAGATAGTTTCAAGAAGAAAGGAAAGATCCACTGTGTAAAACACAGCCGAGAGAGCCAGGACGATGAAAAATCGAGGGCACTATCCAGATTTGGCAATCAGTGGCTCTCCACGACAGGAAAGCAGCCAGGGCAAAGACAGCAAGTGTCAGCTGGTCTTTTGAGAAGTTCCAGATGTGAAGAAGAGTAGTGGCTGGAAAGAAATGCTGAACAAAGGAGATGGGTTTCATCTGTTCTCCTGCTTCTGTGTTTTCTCTCAAACCAGACACATACGTGTGGCAGATGGCAAAAGTGGCCGCAAATTCTTCCCCTGTTTCATATTTATAAAACTCATCTGAAGTTTCATATCCATGCCAATCTTGTAGCTCCTCCCACAAGAAGGAGAGTTTTTCTCTATCTCCTGAATCAGGCTGGCTTGTAACTTGCTGTCGTCCATGGGACAAGAGCAAACCTGACACAAGAGCTTGAAAAGCACTTTTCCTCTCCCTCCTCTTGGAACCCAGAGACACCTGTGCATGAGCCTGGGTTAGCCTGCTGGGTGATGAAAGACCTCTGGTCCGGCTGTCCCTTCCCCTACTCCACATTGTCCCAGCCAGGGACAACAATGGAGCCCAGCTGAAATCAGAAGACCTGCCCAGCTGAGTCCAGCCCAGAGTGCCAGTTTAAGGAATCATGAGCTAAATAAATGGTTATTTTAAGCCACTAAGTTTTGGGGTGGTTTGTTATGCAAAAAAAAGCTAAATGATAACACTCTGTGTAACTGAGATTTCTTGTGGTGGGCAGTGTATCTGTAGGTTTGTATTAGAGTTCACGAGACTTTCTTCTTGGGATGTCTATGATGGTAACTGCTTTAGGGTAGGAAGCACATGTTACTTGCTTTTGCTTTTTTTAGCCCCTAAACTGGAGCTCGGCATGTAGTAGGTGCTTAATAAGTGTTTACGGAAAGAATGAGTGAGTGGATTCCATTTACAAACACACCACCAGGCTATGGGCTTTGGGTGATAAGGATGTGTCAATGTAGATTCAACAACCCTAACAAATGTACTAGTTTGGTGTGGGACATGGACAGGTGGATGTGCATGTGTGGAGCAGGGGGGATATGGGAACTCTGTACTCTTAGTTTTGCTGGGGACCTGAAATTGCTCTAAAAATAAAGTTTATTAATTAAACACACACACACATACACACACACATCACTAGGGCTTCCAGCTGGGTGTTGAGAGCTGGATGCAGTAAGCAATTGACTAAGTCAATTTATGGGTAAAGACAGAACCCGACAGCCCCAGGTCTTGTGTCCCAGAGCAGAGCCCTGGTCGACCTCGACCTCCATCTCTATATTTAACTTCCGTCCAGTCCTCTCTGCAAGGGTACCAAGGTGGCACGCACTCATGTTGAAGAGATGATGAATATGAATATTTTATCTTCTCTCCATCTCGTCAAAACCCACAGTATTGCTTTCCATAAATCGTTTTCACTCTAGCACTCTGTTTGGGGGTGCACATGCCTTTATGTATTTAGTCTTTGCTTTGGTCTCTGGGCTGCCTTTATGAACAGCCTTGTGCTCAGAGACCCTTCAGAGCAGTGACATGCTCAGGGTAAGTGGGCGGCTGCTTAACTTGGGCGACTTCTCATCAACTTCATTGCTTTTACATTAAAATAATCATTTCAGCTGGGGCAGTGGGGGCTGAAAGTTAGCTGCTTAATTGCACCCCCACTTTAACTATCTTCTCAAAGATTGATTCTGGGGCTTTCTTAGCATGATACATGCCAGGGTCTGTAAAGGCGGAAAGCGGTGGCCCTCTTTACCAGAGCAGCAAAGCCAATTGATGCGTTTCTCCTGTTAAATTTACTGGTCTTTGGGGAGTTGCTTGCTCATTAAATACACCAAATACAAAATCTCTTAATACAGTATTATCTAGGTAATATAGAAGACTTCCCCAGTGTGAGCCCAGAGAGATGGAATTGTCAAAGCTTTTCGGAGGCCACCTTGTAAAGCTCGCATTTCTCCTCTTAAGCATCCACTGTGCGCCTCTGAGATTCAGGGTGTCCTACTCTGCATACTCTTGTCCAGTCCATCAACCTCATTTTCTTGTCCCACCGCCATCGTGGTCCAGGTCAAAGTGTGGCAAGAGCTACGGCAGCTCCCAGAGTCGTAGAAAAGGTAACATCAGATCTCCTCAATGATTTTAAAACTGAGGAGTAGGAAATGATTTAGAAACAGCCACCCTTTAGCCAGGTATCGGCTCTGGCTTCAGGTAGTGGCAAGAGGATTAATTGGTGCTGGGAGTGGGGAAAAGGACAGTGGCTGGCTAGTCCCACCCCAGATGCTCTGGGACCGCAACTCTAGGGAGAATGTGGGGCATGCTATCCTGAGTTAGACCCTGGCCGTAGCCAGCTGAATTCTGCTTCCAGTGGGACATGGTGGAGCTGCGACCCGGACCACTCCCCTGGGTGGACCACTGGGTCCGGAGGGTCCTTACTTGATGTGAGATCTTTACCAAGTCAATTCCCAAGTTCTGACTGTCATTTTCTCTCTGAGTAAAATCAGGTTAAAAATGCCTTTCCCTCTTCACAAGTTTGGTTCAAAAAAAAAAAAAAAAAGATTCCATCACTTTCCTAGAAGGATATGGGTCAGCTAACAGCACAGGAAGTCTCAGATAATTTTAATAGAACAGAGATAGAAGGGAAAGCCCAGAGAGAAGAGGAGGAAGGAGAGCCCGCACACGCCTAGTCAGGGGAGGGCAGGGGCGCTAAAGGCTGTGTGAGCAGAGGGCCGGCCAGTGCCGGCGGAGGGCATGTTACCAGGTCTGCTTGGTACACGGCACACACGTTTGCCTGCCTAACACGCACAGCCCTGCCCGCCTCCCCCTTCCTTTCAGACTCCAGTTTTGCATCAGGCACTGTACTCACCGACTGGGGATGGGGGTCTTAACCTCTATTGTGCCAGGGACCCCTTGGCAGTCTCGGAATAACGCTTTTTTTTTTTTTTTTTTTTTTTTTTTGCGGTGCACGAGTCTCTCACTGCTGCGGCCTCTCCCGTTGCGGAGCACAGGCTCCGGACGTGCAGGCCCAGCGGCCATGGCTCACAGGCCCAGCCGCTCCGCAGCATGTGGGATCTTCCCGGACTGGGGCACGAACCCGCGTCCCCTGCATTGGCAGGCAGACTCTCAACCACTGCACCACCAGGGAAGCCCAGAATAATGCTTTTAAATGCATAAACTAGAAGATACAGCCTTGCAAGGGCAGCCAATTATATTAAAATCCAGTTATTAAAATATCTTAAAAATTGTTATTTAGTGCTGTGCTTTGTTGGCACATTATGGAATACTCACGGCAGGTCTAATGATGACTGTCTTTTGAAGCAGTGATAAGCAGAAACGGTATTCTGATGTATCTGCAATAACTGTGACATGATTAGAAAAATGCCTTGCTTTCTTTTGGTGACAAAGTCACAGCGACTGATCACACTATTGTAATTTGTTGCCTACATTTGTAATTTAAGGGATGGTAGACTTTAGAGGTTACTAATATAGTAAAATAAAAATGTCACTTTTTTTCTATCCACGCTCACAAACTCCAAGGAATTGAGCCTCGGTCTCCGCATATTGAAGTGTGGGTCATAGTACCAACCTCAAGGGCTGTTAGGAGATTTGGGAACAAACTAATTCCAGGTAGGAGCCCTGATCTGGAGAAAGCCAGATGAGTCTAGTTCCTCGCCTCCCCTCTGAATCTTGTTTCTGCAAGGGGATCATCACCCCTAGGGCCTTCTGAGTCCCCGCACTCGCTGCTCAACCACGGTGGGCACTGCCATCAACACCCTTCTAAACTGCTCACCTCTCCAGGTGTGCCAGGACCTATCAGAATGTTCAGCCGTCCTCGGGATACAGGCTTCCTGCCTTTGGTAAATCCATCTGGAGGGAGGAGCAGCTTCCTGGAATTTAAGGATGGATAGGAATGAACCCAGGTGCACGTCTTCTCCTGTGACCAGATTAGGCTTTCCAGAAAGTGGAAGGAGTGCCCTTCTCATTTCAGAATCTTTCTGTGATGCCCATCTCACTCAGCAATACACAGCAGCCTCTCTCCTCACTTATACTTTCCCTGCTGCCTTTCACAGTCATTTCAGCCACAGGGCCTTTGCACCTGCCATCCCTCTGCCTGGCACACCATCCATGCGTGTGTCTCATGCCTTGTTCCTTCTTTAGTTTTCTTCCTGGTCCATATTGCTATTTGACATTACTGTGTTGACTGTTCTCTAGTGTGTGATCCACCTCCCCAACAGTGACGTGTGCCCCACGAGGGCCGGGACGCTGTCTCTTGCTTGCTGCCCTCTCAGTGCCTGCCACTGAGCCTTGAGTGTAGTTGGTGCCTGAAAATAGTTGTTAACTGTGAAAAGGCATTTTGGAGAAGAATTGAATAAGAACTGGGTATTAGACAATAGTAAGAAATTATTGTTAATTTGATTGAGTGTGATAGTGGTATTGAGGTTAGGGTGAAAAAAAAGAGGCTGAAGTATTTATGGGTAAAATGGCATCCTGGGATTTGCTTTAAAATATTCCAGTTTAAGGAAAAAGTGGGAGTTGATGAAACAAAAATGGCCAAAGGTTGATAACTGTTAAAACTAGAAAATGAGTACATTTGGGTTAATTACATTCTTCTTTCTTTTGGGTGGGTTTGAACATCTCCATAATGAAGAGCTAAACATATTTGTTGACCTCATGCGTGAGTGAACAAATAGTGTATAAAATGCACTTAGTCCAGAGCCTAGCACATAACACATACTTACTAATATTAGCTTGTAAAATTATCCATAAAAATGATGAGGGAACAGATAAGAAAGTGCACTGGAGACTGGAACACAGTGAACTCAGAAGGGGGATTACAGATACTGTTGTTGCTGATGTTCTTGAAAAGCAGCCCTCTGACGGCCGCACCCACACCAGGGCCTGGGCAGGCGGTGCTAAGTGCATCTTGTGCCTGCAGCCATTTCACCCTCCACGGCTCCCGAGGGAATGTGTTGCTGCTGGGCTGAGCCCCGGGCCAGGCTGAGCAGACTTTGAGGTTCCCTGCCCAACCAGGGAGTCAGGCACCCTGGGGGGAATGGCATGTTGTGCTTGTGGTCAGATGGGCAGAGGGAACCCCAGTGGCTCTCAGCGGGGGCAGGGATGTCAGGAAGACAGGACTGGATCTATCGCCTGGAGTTTCCTGCAGGTCGGAGCTGCAGGGGCAGGATTTGTGCTCCAGGAGGTGGGCAGAGGGCAGGGGGCTGGCTGCACAGCCCACCTGGCTCAGGGCCCCCTCCTCTTTGTGGATGTCCTGGCCGGCAGCAGAGCACTGATGGTTACGAGCCCAGTTCTGAGACCAACAGCGCTGGGTGGGGACGTCAGCTCTTGCCCCTATTAGCTCTGCAAACTTGGGAAAGCCACTTAACTTCTCTGAGCCTGTTTCCTAGTCTAGAAAATGGGGCTGATAGTCCCCACTTGATCGGGCATTGTGCTTAAGTGAGGTAATAGGTGTGCCATGCTGGGTGTAGTACCTGGCCCATCCTAGGAGTCAACAGACAGTAGCTATTCATTATTGCTGGATTGGGGTGGGGGGTGGACCTTCACAGATATTCCTCAAATGATCACATTTGGCCTGTAGTCCACTGTCTCCCTAGAGTGGCAGAGGGTTGGTTTTACTGATAAAATTGGGGAGCAGTTACCAGGAGAAGGTTGAAGGGTGCTGGGGCACTGCTCCCCAGCGGGCTCACCCTCCAGCCCCTTCTGGCCAACTCTCCCTTGTTGTAACGGACAGCTTTGGCCCTGTGAGACGCACAGCAGAGACATCCTTCTGCACGAGTACTATTTTTTTTTTTAATTTAATTAATTAATTTTTTTGGCTGCGTGGGTCTTCGTTGCTGCATTCAGGCTTTCTCTAGTTGTGGTGAACGGGGGCTACTCTTTGTTGTGGTGCGTAGGCTTCTCATTGCAATGGCTTCTCTTGTTGCAGAGCACAGGCTCTAGGCATATAGGCTTCAGTAGTTGTGGCACGTGGGCTCAGTGGTTGTGGCTCGCAGGCTCTAGAGCGCGGGCTCAGTAGTAGTGGTGCATGGGCTTAGCTGCTCTGCGGCATGTGGGATCTTCCCGGACTAGGGCTCGAACCTGTGTCCCCTGCATTGGCAGGCGGATTCATAACCACTGCACCACCAGGGAAGTCCCACAAGTACTACTTTTTAAAAAAATTTATTTATTTTTTGTTTATTTATTTTTGGCCGCATTGGGTCTTCATTGTTGCACACGGGCTTTCTCTAGTTGCGGCAAGCAGGGGGCTACTCTTTGTTGTGGTGTGCAGGCTCCTCATGGAGGTGGCTTCTCTTGTTGCAGAGCACAGGCTCTAGGCACGTGGGCTCTAGAGCACAGGCTCAGTAGTTGTGGTGCACGGGCTTAGTTGCCCTGTGGCATGTGGGATCTTCCCGGACCAGGGCTCGAACCCATGTCTCCTGCATTGGCAGGCAGATTCTTAACGACTGCACCACCAGAGAAGTCCCACGAGTACTACTTTTTGAGTGCTTAATCCACACTGGCATTGGGCTAGGTGCTTCATATGTGTGATCTTATTGAATTCTCCCGACAACTTAGATATTTGTATTATCCCCATTTTAGAAAGGAAGAAACTGAGACTGCTGGAGGTGAAATAACTTTTCCTGGTAGAACCAAGACTTGACCGTAGATAAATCAACTATATCTCAATATAAAATAAAAATTACATTAAAAACTTTTTTAAAAAAGAGACTTGACCATAGAGTCTGAGCGATCAACCACTTGTTCTCTTTCCTCTGGGCTAACTTACAGGGGAGACTCTGTGCCTGGGGTCGGGGTGGTGTCCACACTATAGGGCCTTGGATAGGTGAAAGCATGAAAGTAGCCTCACCTTGGAACCTTTTCCTTGGAGGGGAAAGAGGACTGATCCAGACAAACAAAAGAACTCCCATCTCGCCCCATGGAAACTAATGTTATCCTAAGGTACAGTGGCCCTGGTTAAAAGCATAAACTGGTTTGTGAGTAAACATCAGATGATGCATCCTTCTGGGGTTCAAGTAAGAGCAGGTAGGATGGTTAGGGCTGGGGACGTCCCAGGACAAGCATTAGCCTAGTAGTTCCAAGCTCAGCTCCCAGTTCTGACTATTAGAGCCTCCATTGCCCTGGCCGACATGATCAGTTCAGAGTGTCATTGTCATCCAAGCCAAGGTCTCAGAGACAATCAAGGGGTGTTTGCTTGAGTTTGACCTGGAAGTGGCACTGGGTCTCCCTCCTGCTGGGCTCAAAGACAGGAGGAATACATTTAAAGCAGCTACAGCTCCCTTGCCATCTGACAGGAGAACCTGCCAGAGAACAAAGCCCACAAAGGCAGGAGAGCTGAGAGATGGGAAAAGATCACCCAGGTCCTGATAACACTAGTAAGCTCCTGGATCAAGCTGTACCTGAAGGCAAACTGGCCTTGGGCTTGTCAGTTAATAAGAGCTGGTGCATCACTCGTTTAGCTTAGCCACTTTGGGTTCTGGTTTTTGTCACTTGCAACCAAAGGATTCCTAACTTCTCCAACATACGCCATAGAAGTTTGAAAACCCATCTGTGAGGGCCATGGGGAGCCACTGCACGTTTTTGAGCTGAAGAGTGGCAAGCCCTAAGCCTCACTTTAGACAATGTCTAGAGGTGCTTCTAGGACAAGGAGAGAGCAAGCTGGCTGCACCCACCCTGGCCTTGCTCTGTGTCCGTCTCTGCCTGTTGCCTCCATTGGCCAAGGAGAGTGATGCTCTGAGCATCTATCCGCCGTGGTGCTGGCTTCACTCACAAGCATCTTCTTGAGAAAATGAGCTTCGCATCAAAGTGGCATGGCTGCTTTCCTTAAACTAAACAGCCCTTCCCCTCCCCACTGCCTTGCAGAGGCAAGAAAACTCATTTAACCACGTGCAAGTTTCCATTCATGGTCCTGTGTCATTACGGGAATGCTTTGATGGGGCTGGGGGGAATGGGGGAGATGCCTTCCACCATTACAAGTAACTTGTTAGGGACAATGACACCCAGCCAGGGCCCTGCCTTCTTGGGGTGTCGGGTGGATGTGATGAAAGTCTGGGCCCACAGTGGGAGTCTGCAGAGTGGCCAGGCCCTGGAGTCTCAGGAGGAGACCATCGAGTGGGGGTCCAGCTCCTTGATGGCTCTGCAAACACACCCATCGCTGCCTTAGTGCAAACGGCCAGCCCTGCTGCAGCACACGTGCCACCAGGCACAAAATGCTGTCCTTTGTGGCTTAACCAGGAGGCTAAAAGCCTAGCATTTGGCATCAGGCAGCTTCACCACTGGGCTGCCGTTAACTCACGCCACTTTCCTGAGCCTGGTCCTTACCTGTAAACTGGGGTTGAGGATGCCTGTAAAGGGGGTAGCAAGCAGCATGTGTGGCCTCTGTGTCGGCCACTTCTCTCTTTATTTTTATTTTTTTAATTAAATTTTTTTTTTTTTTGCGGTACGTGGGCTTCTCACTGTTGTGGCCTCTCCCTCTGCGGAGCACAGGCTCCGGACGTGCAGGCTCAGCGGCCATGGCTCACTGTCCCAGCCGCTCCGCGGCATGTGGGATCCTCCCAGACTGGGGCACGAACCCGCGTCCCCTGCACTGGCAGGCGGACTCTCAACCACTGTGCCACCAGGGAAGCCCCACTGCTCTCTTTATTAAAGAGGAGCTGCTTCTACCCAGGAGTCCTGGGAGAGCAACGTGGCAAATATCGCCACCAAAATCTTGGTGAAAAAGCTCAGGGTCCTAGGGCCTGGGCTTGGGCTGCTTCCCTTAGCAGGGCTGTCCCCATTGCTGGGGAGGGGGAGTGATCATAGAGCATCCCAGCCCTTTGACTCACAGACTCAGGGACATCCTGGGACTGAAGGCCTGGGAGGGTCCTTGGGGTCCTCGAGGTCCGTCCTCATCACTCCCGGCCAATGCTGACCCCTGGAATCACTCAACCCTGCCTTGAAACACACAGGTTTGGGCCCCATAGAAAGTCCAGTCCCTGTGATTCCTGAATATTCAGGGTCCGGGGGGTGGGTTATCATCTTTGCATCACCGGGACAGTCTTACCGTGACTCTCTCCTCTTCACCATCAGTGCCTCCAGGCAGGCACCTGAGAAGTAAAGTTAAGCCCACGCTCTCCACAGATTGGGCTCTCTGCCCTCTTTCTGCCAGCCCTAAGGCTCAGTGTCTGAGCAGATGTGGGTTTTAGAGGAACGTGGGTCCTCCATCCTTGCTCGTGTGGACAGTTCTCTGGACATCTCGTAGAGAGTTGGGGGGCTCGGCAGGGAGGGAGCTGAGTGTTCATGCATCTCTGGCCTTAGCAGCACCAAAGCAGCACAGGTCACCCGCTCTCTCCCTCTCCTCGGCCACCACCTATGGCCACTCTCGCAAGAACCTCCTGCTCTCCTCCCCGGTCCCTGCCCGTCTCTATCCACAAGGCTGGCTCCCACCTGGGTCTCAGCCTGGTGCCTGGCAATGTCACCCCTCTAGCCCTATTTTTCTGGTCCCTCACCGGGGCCTTTGCACACACTGTTCCCTCCACCTGGAGCACACTGCCCCTCACTCTATCTCCGGAGGCCTTTCCTGGCTTCCTCACCCTCAGTTTGAAGCAGGGGCCTCTCCCACCCACCCTCAGCATGCCCTGAGCTATTCCTTCCCGTGTGTTATCTCTTGTTATTTCTCCCCTGCATCCTCCCAGCCCCCAAGAGGCCTCACAGGGGCAGGGGCTCTGCTTTGCTCCTACTTATATCCCCCACTTCTAGGTAGAATCTGGTACAGGGAGGCCCCTGCCTGGCCTGCACTGCCAGGTAACCGGGGAGACCCCTAGTGAAGGCCCAGCATTTGGGTGAGCCATATCGGCTTCTCTGTAGCGCACAATGGCACCTAATAATCAACTCTCCAATTAGGCCCATAGTAAAGCCTTAATCTGGGGCTCGTTGGTAATGAGGCTATTCACAGCCGGCCTTTCATCCTGGGCCCAGGCCCCTGCTCTACAGCTCCCGCCTTGTCTGTGCGTCAGAGCCACCCTCTTGTTAACCGGGCCTCGGCCCTCTCCCCACCCTGTGCCTTGGAGCCCGGAGCCCGGGGCTGTGCATCTCGCAGGGAAGCCCCCGGCCTGGCTGCTTCTCGGCGGCGAGGCGGGGACCAGCTGCTGGGAAAGCGCGCCTGGTGAGCAGAAGGCCCCCCTCATTACGGAGAAGCACCAATTGGCTCAGCCCACGAAAGCCTTCAGGTTTGCGAACGTTAAGACTTAATTGGCTCATGGACACTGAAAGAATGGAGGGGCTTCTCCAGGGAGCGGTCATCTCCTCGCTTCTCTCTCCCCTGCTGGATAATGACAGAACCTGGGAATGATTAGAGAGGGGAGATGAGCTCCCCTCTTGGGGGCCCGAGATAGATTCCACCTCCATTTAGAGCATGTGCCCTACCCAGTGACTTCCTTCCTCCCTGACTTTTCAGAGGTGATTTTTTTACTTGCATTTTCCCAGGTAGAGTCAGAGCATTGAGATGGGGATGCAAGTGGGCCAGTCCCAGCCACTTTCCCAGCATCCCTTTTTAGTGGGGCGCACGTACCTTGTGGGGCTTGAGTTCTTAGTAAATCTGTGGACGGGGTCAGCATGAAGAGGAAACAGTAGCACAAAGCTTCACTGGCTCGGCCCTGGCCTCCAGGCTCAGCGAGTGTGTGCCTGCCTCTGCGGACCTCACCTCGGCCCACTCCCTGCACACTCACCCCAGTCTCGCCCCCCACGCTGACCTCACTCCCCTCCAAGCTTGCCCAGATCATCCACGTCAGGTCTTCACTCTTGGCAGTTCCCCTCCCTGCAAAACACAACCCCTAGATCTTTGCACGGCTCATCCCTTCTTGTCATCTGGATGTTGCTACCAGTGACTCAGACCACCCACCCCGTACAAGGTCAAGTACACCCTCCAGAGGCACCTCCTCCCACAGTTCACCCCCATGCTCTCAATATATCTTATTAACGTGTATTCATCAAGCATCTATCTCTCATCACTGAGATGTGATTGAGGACCCGTATGTCTGTTCACTGTTCACTGTCTAGCACCGTGCCTGGTACCTAAATATTTGTGGAAAGACAGAACAGAACTTCTCCTTATCGACCTGCGAATGTTCTCTTGGCCCTGCAGGTCCGGTGGAAAGCCTCGCCTTGCCTCGTCGGGAACAGACCCCTCCGAGGACTTTGCCATTGACGGTGGTGGCTTCTTGAAGTCACCTCCATTTCCAAGCTGGCCCAGTGGGGCCAGGATAACGAAGCTGCTTTAACATAAATAATTTGCTTCCGAGGTGTGAGAAATGGGGAATATTTTTAGAAGGCCTGCCCTCCTAGGGGAAGTAAATGACTTATGAAAACGGGATTTTTCAAAGTGGCCTTCAAGAGAAAAGGGAGCCGTGTGTGATGGCCAAAATGGAATTCTATGAATTAGTGCCACTCATTATTCTGGCCGTGCGCACACAGACACACACACACACACACACAGGCACACACGCTTGCTCGCTCGCTCACTCACTTTTCCCCTGCCTTCCATTTCATGGTCTTGGCTCGAATCTGAGATAAAACCGCTGCAGCCCCCTCCCCTGGCCCTCAGCGGCGGCCTGTCTGATTGGATGCCTCCCACAGCCCTGAAGACCAGAGCTTCAAGGAGGAAGCTGTCGGGGACACGCTGAGCCCTCGCCTCTTAAAGTGCGCTCCGTAAGTTACCTTGAAATGTTATTTAAAAAAAAAAAAAAAGTATTTTAGGTTCAACAGACACTTGGGTTCCTGTTAACAACTCATTTAAGGAGAAAGTGGGGGGAAGGCATTCAGATCAAGGCTTCTTTGACAACATGAACCTCCTTACTTTGAATTCTTACAGTGTGGATGGGATGAAAGATTTCGTGGAGGCGCAGACGGGCAAGTGCACGGGTGAGAAAGGACAGATGATAGCTGCAACGGAGACGCGGGCATCTTGGGATGGGCTTTGTCTGGCCAATAATGGAGAACAGATTTTGGAGGGAGGGGGGGAGTGGGAGGCCCAGAAAACCAAGACACAAAAACCACTTTTGTGGCCATTGTGTTTCCACTGGAGTCTTGATCTACGGAAGACGTGCTGTTTGGGGAACTAATAAGGCAACCAGCTCCTTTGATGAAGCACGTTCTGAAAACCAAGGTCTAGAAGAGTCATCCATTGCCGACTCCCTGGGGCCTTTCTCCCCTTGTGTACAAAGTCTGGCCTCCAAGGGGGCATGGATCTGTCTTCTGACCATTGCCCCTGAAGCCCCAGACAACCAGCTCTGGGATCCTTGTCTAGAAGGTCATGGTGGCTTTCCATTGTCCATAGGCTCAACTTCCAAATCCCAGGCTAGCAACCAAGGTCCACCATGGGTTGGCTCCACTCTGCCTTTCTTCCCAGTCCGCACACCTACCTAAGACTTCTCCCACCATGCCCACGTCCTTCTTTATCTCACTTCATTCTTCCCTCTCCCACAGAAGACCCCCTTCTCTGAGTAGTCTCTTCCCCACTTGTCCATCCAAGGTCTATGCGTCCTAGCAGACCTGACTCCCAGGAGGTTTCTGAGGCTAGCCCAACCTCATGAAACTCCTTGGTGAGGTCTCACACACTGATTCTATATGCATTCGACCCACTTCATTGATTGTCAGTCTAGTCTACTCTCTCCAATGGACTGTCAGCTTCCTAGGGGCAAGGATTCCACCTTGTAGGCAGCAGCACATAGCACAGGACCCACAGAGTGGGCACAAGAAGCTTTGGCCTCTTCTAAACTGTGACCCAAGAAGCTTTGGTCTCTTCTAAACTGTGCGAAGTGGCCAGGCTGTGGGCTGGAGAATGCAGCGGATATGGGCTCACCACCTCCTCCTGGGGATCTTCCATGCCTGAGGCTGGGACTCAAGAGGAGCTGCCACCATATTGCTGTCACCCTCTGCTAACCAGTCTTGAGGACCGGTGGTCCCTGGGGCAAGGCCAAAACTTTCAGCTTCTCAACATTGTCTCAACTCTTTCTGTTCTGTAGCAGTTCACTCAATCAATAAAGAATTGTTAAGTGGCCTGCTATGGGCCAGGCACTGGGGTCAGTGGCGGATATGCCAAGATATCGTTCCCATTCTCTTAGGACTTACAGGCCATGAATCAAGAGCCACAGAAAGGCTTGATTACAATTGTGATAAATACAGTGAAGGGTAGGTGCAGGCTGCTCTAAGAGTTCTTAGATGGACCCAACAATTGCTTCTCAAGGACTTTGTTTTACATCTGGTGGGGTCTAAGCTGACTGCACAGCTGTGGTAGCAGTGGAGAGCCCTGAGTTGCCTTGATGGACCACTTAATGGGATGCTGAGTGTAGGGAGGCTGATGGAAGAAGGTTGGTTCTCACTGAGGGTCCGTGGGGAGACTCTGAGCACATGTGGAGAAGTATCTTCAAGCAGGGATTGTTATGAATGTGGAGGTGATCAGAGCAGGAATTAACTGTCCTTCCAGCCAAGGCTAGAGAAGATCTGACATTCTTTGATGCTAAGTACCTTCTTCTCTTTAAAATGAGGGCCTTCTTTTCAACAAGCTCCCAAGTGCCATGTCCTTCAAAGCCTCACTAACATCACCCTAGTGGCAATCGATCACTCCCTCACCACTTCTATTTCACTTCCTTGATTTTTCTACTAATGAAACTAGTGAGCTGTCTTGTATCATGGCTTCTTCTGCAAAGGTTTATCCACTCTATCTCACAGTGAATTCCAGGAGAATTAGAATTACATCTAGTTCTACTTTGGGTAGCAAGGATCCTAGGTGAGGGCATAAAACAGGTGAAACAAGTATCTGACATACATGCCACCACCTCCTAATTCAGCGGCCATGGCAGACATTATTAATCGATCCTGACTAATTTCATTTAGTCTCATTTCTGCTGTACTTAAGCAGGATTTAAAAGTACCTCCTCAGAAGCATCTTCCCTGGTCACCCTCTGAAGGAGGTCACCCCTTCCCCAATAGTTTTCCATGAATAAACCCATTCTTTTCTTTACAAAGCTTATCACACTTAGCAATTATGTATTTTTGAACTTATTTAAGGCTTGTTTCCCCAACTAACCTGCAAGCTCCATGTAGTGGAATTATGTCTGGTTTTGCTCATCACAGAATCTCATAGCTGAGCAATCTTTGTCACATAGGAAGAGCTCAGTAAATTTTTGCTGCAAGTTGACTGAATGCTTTAGGCCACGAATGATTTAAAGAGAGAACGAGGCTTCCTCGACAAAATACATGGGATGAGTCTTGACTCTGCAACTTCTTAACTGGGTGTGTTTGGCAAGCCCTGCCCTTCTCCATGCCAGTGCCCAGTGTTGTTTAAGTGTTTAAGTTGTTTAAGGCCTTACCCTCCACCTTAGATGTTTCTGCAGATCTGGGACAAATCCTGTCCCTCCAAGCTTGGTGGCCATGGGAATTTTTCCTGAATCTGAGAGTTGGTTAATACTTTGGAGCTAGTGGGCTGGTGTTCAGTGTGGGCCCAGGAGACATGTGCCAGGAGTGGGCAGAGCTGCAGCCCCTACCCTCCTGCCTGGGTCCCTGGTGGCAGCCCCTGCAGCTCCCAGAACCCTGTGGGGAGGGGCCCTCGGCTCCCAAGTGCTGGGCTCTGCCGGCAGGAAGCATGGACTTGACTCTGGCCCTTGACTATTTAGGATGCAGTAGTGCCATCGCCGCCTGCATCTTAATTTCCTCTCCTCCTCTTCCTCCTCTTTCACCTCCCTTCTGCCATGGTGGGGGGTGGTGAGAAGGCCACTGTGTACCCCCCTTTCGTTGCTTCTACAGCTGGGGCCAGATGGCCCCCTCCCCTCTGGAGATGTGAGGCCCCCCTGAGCCTGTTTCTCTGCAGACTCACCCTGCTCTGACCAGCGAAGCCTGGCTAATGTGTCCTGGGGGAGGCGGATGCCTTAGGAAAAGCAGCTCCCCTGGCCCTGCTGAAGCTATATCCCGCTGGCCTGCAGCCAGTGGGAATTTGTGTGTGTGTTTTGGGGGATGCCGTGGGGGGATCGGGGTTGGCCCAGTGGGTTGGTAGGGCCCTGACTGGCTGCACACAGCCCCACTGACCCAGTTCTCAGTTGGGGTGGAGGGAAGTGCCCATTAAGAGTCCAGCCTGGGCTTCCCTGGTGGCGCAGTGGTTGAGGGTCTGCCTGCTGATGCAGGGGACGCGGGTTCGTGCCCCGGTCCGGGAAGATCCCACATACCGCGGAGTGGCTGGGTCTGTGAGCCATGGCCGCTGAGCCTGCGTGTCCGGAGCCTGTGCTCCGCAACGGGAGAGGCCACAACAGTGAGAGGCCCGCATACCAAAAAAGAAAAAAAAAAAGAGTCCAGCCTTTCTTTTGGAACGGCAGGCTTGTGATCTCTCCCCGAGGGGCCAGTTAGCTGGAGAAAGTTGGTACTTCCAGCAGAGAATCCAAGCAGAAAGCCAAGGCAGGCCTGGGAGCAGGTCTCCCACAGGTAGGCAGCCCTTGGGTCGTTTCAAAGGCTCTCTCTTCAGCAGAACTGACTCCACTCACTCCCCATCTCCTGTCTTTGCCTGGACTCCCTTCTTCCCATCTCTGCCTGGTGAGCTTCTATTTATGCTCAAGGTCCAACTCAAAGGTCGCCTTCTCTGGGGGGCCCTCCTTGACTCCTCCAGCCAAGGTTACTTGCTGCCTCTTTGGGTTCCTACCCTCCTCTTCGTTCCTCTTTCCATTACAGGGTGGGGGGGGGTTGTCCTCAGCTGAGTAGTTACTCATTGGCTCTGCCATCTTACCTTCTTCCTCTAGATGGTGAGCTCCAAGGGCATCATCCTTGTGTGAACATCTGTTGTTTCTGCTTGTCTTACCTCCTTGAGTGGCACCCGTGGCAGCTGGTCCCCACAATGGCCCCCATGACTCTCGACTCCCTACCTTGTGTTGTCCCCTCCCACGATGAATAAAGCAGAGCTGTGTGACTGAGAGACATTAGACAGACCAGATGTGATGGTGTGTGTGACTTCGGAGGCGGAAGCATCAGGGACGGGAGGCTCCTGCCTTGCTCAGAGGAAGCCGGTGCCATGTCATCAGGACACCCGAGCGGCCCTGTGGAGAGATGTGCGTGGAGAGGAACTGAGGCTTCCTCCTCGCCACTAGCACCGAGCAGCCACCCACCCGAGTGAGCCACCTTGGCAGCGGGTCCTCAGCCCTGGCCATGCCTTCGGATGACCACAGTTGACAGACAGCTTGACTGTAACCCCAGGAGCCATCCCAGCCAAGCTGCTCCCTGATTCCTGACCCACAGCAACGGTGAGACAATCAGTCTTTGTTATTGTTTGAAGGAAACTCTCCCCCAGCAATAGATAACCGATAAGTACCCCAGATCCCTTGGGGGAACTACCTTCTCCCCCTGCGTGTGGACTTGGTGAAACAGTCTGTAAGCATACTCCATCTTCCCTGGGCCAAGGGATGGGGCCCTGACCTTGGAGAGGACGATCAGACCCTCTCCCTGGAATTTGTATCTCAGGCATAGATACCAGATCTGGAAGTGGTTAGGTTGATTCTAGAATCTACTTGATGCTATACACACACATGCATTATATACATACATGTATACCTACCATACAAACATGCATATTCACACATGCATCTTCACAGCCCCATCCACCATCACACCACTCACTGAAGCCCCCCACCAAGTGCCTAGATCACCCACCATCCAGTAAGTGCTCAGCCATTGTGTGTTGGATAAACACCTAGAAATATGAAGGACGTCAGGGCTGTCTATGGTGATTTTAATTTGTGTCTTGTTTGTGCTCTCGGAGAAGTTAAGAGCCAAGAATTCTTTGTGCCCGCCTCTCTGCATCTCTCCCCGCCCTCACCCCTCCCCTGACACCTTTCCGGAGGAGACCAGCTCCTGGTCACCTGTGGCCAGGCCAGGAGCAGCAGGTATCTGCAGCAAGCAAGCCAGCCTGCCTTGGCCTGGAAGCCTGGGTTCTTTGAGGTGAGCATGGCGGGGAGAAGAAAGCATAGGCGGGGGAAAGGGTGCCAGCACAGCCGCGATGCACAGGTACCTTTGTTGTTGGCTGTGCCTTGGAGGTGCTGGGCCCTTCCTGGGAGAGATGGCAGTGCGACGCATCTCAGGAGGCAGGACTGTAGCCATGGGGCCTCCCAGCAGAAACCCTTGAACCAGCTTGGTGCAGAGCCAGTGGAGCTGACTGTTAGTTAGGCTTTTGTGGGCTGTGACCCATAGTGATTCAGCAGTGACCAGTGTAGACTGACACCAGATGCCGGGAATCCTGCACACCCCATGTACTGCTCTGGGTAATGTCCTGGGCCCCTGCGGGTGTGAGGGAGGGAACCCCACAGACGACCGATATGGAATCTCCCACCAGACCAGCATGACAGGGGCACAAAATTTAATCCACAAAAAGGGTTCATAGTAATTTAATTTAGGAAAATGTGCCATTTCTTTTACACCCAAGTTAGTGGAATAAGACTCAAAGGTACTAGAATGTCAGCTCCATAGTGGCGGGAATTTTTCTTTTTCTTTATTCATTATTGTATTACAGAGCCTAGTACATTGCCTGACACACAGTGGGCACTCAATAAATATTAATGTATAAAGGCACTAGTAGAAAATAATTAATGGGGCACCCACGAAGTGCTAGAAACTTATGGAAACTTCCCTGAGATTCTTTTCACAACACCCTAGAAACTTGGTATTCTCAGCCACATTTTCTTTTCCTTCCCTCCTTCCCTCCCTCCTCCCTTCCTCCCTTCCTCCCTTCCTAATCCCATTCCAGCTGTCCTAATGCATTTATACATGTTCTTATAAGCAATGCACTGTTTATACATACATATTTTTTGTTTGTATGAAGGATATTGTGTCACATCTCATCCCGTTTCCACCTTTTCCACCCACCACGTTTTGCCATCCACCTTCCCACGCATGGACGGCCTCCAGCACTCATCTACCTCTGTCAACACTGAGTGAACATCCTCAAATGTGTCCTCTGTGACAGAACTTCTTTGGAATATACACACAGGAGTAGAATTGTCGGTCACTGCAACGTCTGTGTGTAACTTCACCAAGAAAGGCCACAATGACCTACACGACCTACAGCAAGGTTTGAAGCTCCCTTCATTTCCATATCTGGGCCAACTTTGGCATTCCCCAGCTAACTAGTATTTTCCTGTCTCATTAGATATAAAGTAATGCCTCATTGTTGTTTTAAATTGCATTTCTTGCCTTCATCTGTGGGGAAGAATGGAAGCTTCAGAGAAGTGATGTGCCCAGGGGCCCTCAGCTGGTGTGTGAGCAGCTGGGCTTCACCCACCCATTCTGGGCTCAGGCTGGTGCCAGGGTCCAACTGCCCCTCGTGGGCTGAGGGCTCTACCAGCTGCCGGGTCAGACTTGTGCAGGTGCAGCTCTTCCGCTGTGATCGAGCCCCACCTGGTGGTGCGCAGAGGGAACTGCCGCTGTGGAGGCGACGGGAGAGGACAGGAGGGGAGGGGACCTGAACCGCCTCACTTTTGAGGCTCTCCTTGATTTCTATTTTTCAAATTTTTTAAATTGAGATATAACTGACACACATTATACTAGTTTCAGTTGTACAATGTAATTTTTTCTTGTGATGAGAAGCTTCAAGATCAACTCTCTTAGCAACGCCAAATATACAGCACCCCATCATCAACCATGGTCACCATGCTATACACGAATCCCCAGGACTTATTTATCTTATGACTGGAAGTTTGAACCCCTGTCACCTTCACCTTGCAGGTGCAGGGGACCTGAACCGTCTCCATTTTGAGGCTCTTATAGTTTTTAGCAAACAAAACCAGAACTCTCTTACAAAAACATCTAGTGTACTGTTTCTTAAAGGGAGTTTAATTAAAGTACAATATACCTGCATAAAAGACACAAATCCCAAGTGTACAGCTCAGTGAATTTTCAGCAGTGAACATCTGTGTAACCAGCACTCCAGGTGCCCCCTCCAGCCCCCCTGCCACTATCCTGACTCCTAAGGCCAGAGATTCCTTTGCTGGGTTGACTGCTGTATACACGGAACTGTGTACAGCTGTTGCCTTGTCTATCTTGCTATTTTTGCACATTATCGTTTGTGTGGTTCATTCATCCATATCTGTCCATTCTCTCTTTTATACAGTATCTGTTATATGAATATACTGCAAGTTAGCCTTTCCACTGCTGATGGATATTTGTGCTGATTCCAGAACTTGGCTATATTGAATAAAGCTGCTATGAACATTCTAGTAGAGTTTTGGCGCACATATGTATACAGTTCTGTTAAGTATGTGTCTAGGAATGAAAACACTGGACCATGGGTAGGGTGTATATTCGACTTTTGTAGATATTGCCAGTTTTCCAAAGTGGTTGTGCTAAGTTACCATCCCAGTGGCAGTGTGAGTGCTGGTTGGTCTGCATTCTCACCTACACTTGGTACTGTCACCAAGGGTATTAGTGGTACTGCATAGTATTTTTGGTGGGTATTAGTGGTACTGCATAGTATTTTTAGTGGGTCTTAGTGGTACTGGTGGGTATTAGTGGTACTGCATAGTATTTTTAATTTGCAATCCTGATGACTAATGAAATTTCTTATGTTTACTGGTCACTTGGCTAATTTCTGTGAATTGTCTATGTAAGACTTTTGGCCATTTTTCTGTTGAGTTGCCTACTTTTTTCTTATTGGTTCATAGGAGTTAAAAAGTATGTCACCTGGATATGAGCACTTTCTCAGAAATATTTTCTCCCACTTGGGTCACTTACATTTTCACTCTCTTAGTGATGTCTTTTAATGAGCAGAAGTCTCTGCTTTTACTATAATATAATTTATTAATATTTCCTCTTATTATTTTGCATTCTATTGAAAATTTTTTTGCCTATGTCAACATCATGGAGATTGTCTTCTTTTCTTCCAAAAGCTTTCACAATCTGCACCCATCTGGAACTGATTTTTGCATCTGGTGGGAGACAGAGGATCAATATTTTTTCCATATGGATGTTTAACTGACCAGCCTGATTTATGGAGAAGATCATCTTTTCCCCACTGCACTGCTGTGTCACCTTTGTCATAAACCAGGGGATGGTACCGGTGTGAATCTGTTCCTGGTATATATGTCTGTTTCTTTCAGAAAATGCAATGTAATGGTACCATGCATGAGGTCATTTCAGAGTTTATAAACTCCTAGAGTACACTGTGCAGTAGGTGGGGCTGTCTGCCAGTGGACCCTGCCTTGAGCTTGCTGACAAGCATCTCCCTCTCTTCATTATCTTGAGGCTCACCATGGGCTCACTTGCCCACAAAGTCAGGAAGCTGACTTGGATGCTCCCAGTTCCTGTGAGGTCTCTGGACCCCCAGAGAGCACCCATGTGATCCCAGCAGCTGGGGTGGGGCAAAGTCTCTTCCTAGCATTCATTTTCCCTCCCTTTTCCCAACTGTGCTGGGCCACAGGGAAGCCTGCACCTGGCTCTGCAGGAGCATCTGGGGTCTGAGAGGTGGGGTTCTCACAGCAATTCACCACTTGAGGGTCTGGGAGCCCCAAGCAGTCCCTTGAGGATGTGGCATTCACCACAGCAGGGGCTGGGCCTGACCTCCTGCTAAGATTACTTCACTTTGTGTAGAGGGTAGCATGTTGGTAAGCAAGTCCAGCAACCAGGGTCTGGGGGCACGAGGACAACCTCTTGGAGGCCCTGGCTCTCTGAGTGTCCAGCAGAGTGATAGCTCTGCTCCTGGGGCCACCAGCCTGGGACCCAAACTCTGGATCGTCCACTGGGCAGAGATGGGCAGTGTGGGCAGCAGGGCATGGTGGGAGGGCCAGGTCAGGGAGTGGGCCAGGAACGTGGGTTCCAGAGCCAACTCTGGCATGAGCTCAAGGGCCTCCTGGGAAACTCTCTGCCCCTCTCTGGGCCTCCAACTCCTCATTTTTGGTCTCTCTGTGTTATGGGTTGCATTGTGTCCCCAAAAGGATACGTTGAAGTCCTAACCCCCTGGAACCTGGGAATGGGACCTCATTTGGAAATAGGGTCTTTGCAGATATAATCAGGCTAAGATGAGGTTGTAACATGGGCCCTAATTTAATCTGATTGGTGTCCTTACAGGAAGAACAGAGACACACAGAGAAGGCAAGCATGTGAAGATGAGGGCAGAGATTGGAGTGATGCTTCCACGTGCCCAGGAACACCTGGGGCACCAGAAGCTGGATGTCGAGGGGGAAGCGTCCTTCTCTAGAGGCGTCAGAAGGAACATGGCCCTACCAACACCTTGACTTGGGACTTCTGCCCCCGAAAATGGTGAGAAAACCGAGGTCTGTTGTTCTCAGCCAGTCAGTATGTGGTACTTTTTTTTTTTTGCGGTACGTGGGCCTCTCACTGTTGTGACCTCTCCCATTGCGGAGCACAGGCTCCAGACGCACAGGCTCGGCGGCCATGGCTCATGGGCGCAGCCGCTCCACGGCATGTGGGATCTTCCCGGACCGGGGCACGAACCCGTGTCCCCTGCATCGGCAGGCGGACTCTCAACCACTGCACCACCAGGGAAACCCTGAGTTTGTGGTACTTTTTACAGCAGCCCTAGGAAACAAATACAGCCGACGTCTGGGCTTGCTCCTCCCATTTGTCCTTCATCACATCACTCTCCTTGTGATTACCTCTCAGTAGTGGCCCATCACGACCACTGGAGCAGCAGCACGGATGCTGACTGCGTCTCCCACCCAACCAGCCCCAGCTGAATCCCTGGCTCCTGCCTCCCCCCACCCCGACACCCCACCAGCTCATTTTAGGCACACCCAACAGTCACTCTGGCCAAAGGATGACTCAGGTGTTATCCTTGACTCCTCTCCCTCATGCCTGCCTCCAATTCAGTGACAAATTCTATCAACTCTACCTCTAAAGTGTATTCTCAGTTCTTTGCTTCCACCATGATCATAGTATTTTAAGCCTCCAACTGCTCTTTCTTGAACTACATGACAGCCGCTTGTGGTAGGTTGATTGCAAAAATGGCCATAATCCTTTATTCCCCCTTATGTCCAGGCCCTTGGCAATTGACTTTGCAGTGCCTTCCTTCTATAGGCAGAGGCTACTTCTCCACCCTGGACTCTGAGCTGACCTTGGGACTTGCTTTGGCCATTGAGAACTACATGCAGTGATGGTGTACTGGTTTTGAACTTAGGTCTCAGGAGACACTGTGCACTTCCTGGAATGCTGCCACCACCGTGAGCACCAGCCCAGGCTAGCCGGTTAGAGGATGACGTGCATGGAGCAGAGACTAGACATCTCGGTCAAGGCTGTTGTAGACCAGCAAACCCTCAGTGAAGTCACTAGCTAACCCACCAACACATGAGCCCAGACTAGATTGGCTAAGCCTGGCCTGGATCAGAATGGTTTGGTTGACCAGAGGTCTCATGAGGAATTATGTTCTTTAAACTATGTTTTGGAGTAATTTGTTACACAGCCATAGCTAATTGATACACCTCCTTAACTAGTCACCAGGCTGTCCCTTCCCCTCTCACAATATTTCCTCTTCTCAGAAGCCAGAGTGATCTCTCCTCTATTTATCACCCTCCAATGGTTTCCTGTTGCAATTGAATGACTCTAAACTCTGGACCATAGTCTTCAAGGCCTGACTGATTCCCTGCCTCCTCAGTCTGCTTCAGCCACAGTGACCATCCTCTCAGTCCCGTGAATGTGCCTTTGCTCTTGCTGTCCCCTCTGCTGGAGCAGACCCTCCTATATCTGCACTTGGCTGCCTCCTCCTCAGCCACATATTAACTCAAAGATTTCCTCAGGGAGGTCTGCCCTGACCACTCTAGCTAAAGACATCCTCCTCAACCTCTGCCCAGTCCTTTCCTTTCATTGCATCCTGGTTTTATTTTCTCATCAGTTGCTGAATGTATTGGTGTCGAGGAGCATAGTAACTCCTTTAACTAGAATATAAGCTCCAGGAAAGCAGCAATCATGTGTTTTTCTGTTTTACTGCTCTACCCCCAGTGTTTATAACAGTTCCTGGCATATAGTAAGTGCTCAATAAAGATTTGTTAAATGAATGAATAACAAGCCCAAGGGGAAAAAATTAAAAACCCTTGTGGCATAGCTTACAAATCCTTTGCAAGCATATGATTCCCTGCCACTGTTCTCGTCAATTCTCCACCCCATGCAGATGGAACTACCTGCAGTTTCCCCATTATACTGCCCCGGCCTCTAAGCTTTTGCACACACTGTTCCTTTGGTCTGCTCTTCCTTCCCACACAAAAACGCTGGGGAGTATTTATTCTCAAAAGTTTTATATCAGAAGTTTCGTCCTTCAAGAAGCTTTTCTCAAAAATGTTGAGGTTAGCAGATGCAAACTATTATATAGAGAGTGGATAAACAACAAGGTCCTACTTTATAGCACAGGGAACTATATTCAATATCCTGTGATAACCCATAATGGAGAAGAATATAAAAAAGAAAGTATATATATGTATACGTATATATCACTTTGCTGAATCATTTTGCTATACAGCAGAAATTAACGTAACATTGTGAATCAACTATACTTCAATTTAAAAAGAAAAGAAGATTTTCTGTCTCCCCACTCCCAGCCTATGGTGCGGTCCTCCTCCCCCAGGTCTCCCAGGCACTCCACATGCTCTCTGCACTTCACCGATTTACTGGTTACTCCTCTGTCTTCAGGACCATATGGCCCAGGCCAGCAGGACCAGGCCTCCTTAACTACTGAGTCCCTGGCCCAGCCATAGGGCCTGGTGGGGCTCAGTAAATATGTGATATAATCAGAAGCAGATGAACTAAGCGAGCTGAAGATCTGCTCTTTCCCCAATCCAAACTTGTGAAGGTCAGAGAGAATGTGGGCCGTGATGGATTTTAGGAGCTGGGTGGTGCAGTGGAGATAATTACTGGAGTGTTAGAATCACAGACGTCCTGCTCTGCATCACCTGACCACTCCACCTGGCGAGGAGAGCTCCAGATTAGAGGTTGGAAAGGTGGCACCTCTCCTGGCTCCCCTGTGACATCAGCAGGGCTGGGCTTCCCTCTCCCTGAGCACCTCCCTGCATCTGGGTCTCCTAGTGAGTTGTGGAGAAAAAGCTGATGTAAAACTCCAGCCCTGCAGAAAAGGACCCAGCAGTCTCGGTGAACCCTAAGAGGAATGCAGCAAGCCTGCCATACAATATAATTGGTGGGAGGAGAGAAAACGAATGAATGAATGGAATTTATAGTCACCTTGGAGTCAATCCTTCTTACCAGAAAGAACTCAGTCTTTGGCACCTTATCGGAAAACTGGGCTAGATCCAGCCTTCATCGATGCATTTGAAGAGGGATGTGGAAAGGACACTGGAGAAATAATCAAATGGAATTATATGACAGAAAACTGATAAAACAAGTATGAAGTTGGAAAGGCTAAATGGTCATTCTCATATCACACAGCGGCTCTTAGTGATATAGCTGACGTTTAACTTCTCAGGGCTGTTTCATCTGTGCATTTTTTCCTCAGTACATATCCTCCCTGAATATGAATATTTATTAGACAAAGGAGACTGACTTCTCCTCCCTTTCCACTGTGGCTCAAAGGAGAGAAAATGGGCTCCAACTGCAGCAAGAGAGAGGCAGATTAGATAGGCAGAAGGACTTCCTGGAGGTGCGAACACTCAGTGCAGGAAAGAGGTTGGCAGTGACTCAGGCAGACCACTGAGTCAGTGGGACGAAGTGAATGCCTCTGAAGATAGTTTTAGGTTTTGATTTTGAATGCGACAATACCGACAAAGTGCCTGACACTTGGTGATGCTCAGGAAATACCTTTCTTTCCCCCTTTTGAAGAGCTAGTTCTCCCCAAGAACAGGTATTTGCTGGAGAGAGGGACTATCACCTAATTGTTCACAGCTGGTTTCTTGAGATTCTAGCTGTGGGCTCTGTCTAAAACATCGCCAGGGTGCCGTGCTACGGGCACACGTCGCGGAGCTGCCCACAACCCTAAGGGGCTCTGCCTTCCCTTAGTGGTGACTTGAGTGGGTGCCTGGGGGGATTGGAAACCTCCACACTTTTGCTCTGACTCCCAAGGGCAATGACTCCCAGTGGAGAGAGCCACTCACCTCAGAGGGGTCACTTTGGAGCCTCAAGATGGGACATGGAGATTTAAAAAGCATATGGGGTGGGGGGCAGTGGAATCCCTGCCCTTTTCGTACATGGAGGCAGAAAGTAAAACCTGGTTAGCGGGGCCCAGCTGGACCAGCGGCTACACCTCATCCCCTGGGGGTGTTTACTAGCTCTTGAGGGCTCAGGGACCATTTAATTTTTGGACTTATCATGAAGGGCACTGTTTTGGGATCAGCAGCTTCTCAACAGGGTTTGACTCAACATCGATAGGCCCAGTTTTAAGGACCCTTCCTGGGGAAGCCGGGGCTGGGAAATCTGCTCCTCGTCCACCCCAGGAACTAGGGAAACAGCTCACACGTTTATCGAGCTCTTGCGTGTCAATGTCTGTGCTTCATGCTTCACATGGAAGCTCTGGTTTCCTCTTCTCAGCATCCCTGCTCAGCAGGTTCCATCCTTAACCCCATTTTACAGATGAGGAAACAAAGGCACAGAGAAGGAAGGTAACTTGCCAAAAGTCACACAGCTAGTAAATGGGGCAGTTGGGATTTGAACTTACTTGAAGTGCTTACAGGGACCTCCACTGGCAGTTGCTGCATGAGAGGAAGGCAGCATCTCCGAACCGTCAGGCAGGATTTGCCAGAAGCTCTGTCAGGCAAGAACGGGAGACTAAGGTGAGGACACTCTTCCCATCCCAGCCCTGCCGCTTCTCGCCTCTGTGACTCTGAGCCAGTTCCTTGCCCTCTGTGACTTCTCTGAGTAATCCTTGTTTACCTGAGTTGAAAGAGTCCTCCCCCTCCTGCTCTCCCGATCAGCTCCCCACCCTACACACAAGAGGGCCAGCTCCCCGCAGAGCCGTGTCCGCCACAGGAGGGAGTGGGGATGGCTGGGCAAGACCTGGGGTGTATGTGTCCCCAGCAGCCCCTCGATACTTTGTCCCTCCTGAAATCCCTCTGGAGACTCTGGGCTCCCATTTCTCACTTCTTCTAAGACTTCCTTTCTAAGAAGGCTTTTCCAAGGAGTGTTCTTTGGGGGGTGGGGAGGAAACCTATAGTTTCTCCTGCGTTGGTTCTGACTTGGATGACAGGATAAAACACTACGTCAGTGCAATGATCCAAGCAGTCTGGCCTTGTTTCCTGATCGCCACTGTCGAAAGGGGACGCCCCAGGTCTGAAGAGCCAGGTGTAGTGTGCCAGAGGGTGGCATCTGGTGGCCGAGGGTCCAACAGCAGAGGGGGCTTGAGGTGGCCGGGGAGAGGAGCTATTTAGAGGGCTACACTGATGTTTCGGTGGAACACCTTTTTAGCATCTATCTCTTCTTCGACCACGTCAGGGTGGATGTCCACGTTCATCCCTGCATCCCTGCACAGCTTGAGCAAAGTTCGAATGTTGTTCTTGGACAACCTCAGGTGTCTGTGCGAGACAAGGCCAAAGAGGTCAGTTGAGGGTGGAGTCATTGCAGGCGCAAACTTCATTGAAAAGAGCTTAGAGTTAAACAGCGTCAGTGTGGGACCTCTGGAAGGGACTGGCCCTCCAGACATTTCTGGAGCTGACCAAGGTCTCATAAAAGACTGGGACACCCCACAGACTTGGTGGGTGTTTTTATTGGTAGAACGCTTTTGGAAATCAATTTGGCAACATATATGCCAAGCACCTCCTGCCCCACCCCCCAAAAAACCAGGTTTATTATTTTTGACTCAGTAATTCCACTCAGGTCCTCAACTTATCCCAAGAAGAGAATTCAATGGAAAGAAAAGCTACATAAACAAAAGTGTTTATTTTGGGGTTATATCAACAATAGGAAAATAGGAAATTCCATCAACAGAGGAATGGTCAAGGAAAAAATGGAATATCCACTTCAAGAACTCTTCTGCTAGTGTTAAAATGTCATTAGGAAGAAGAAGATGCAATATGGCTGTGACGTTATTGCCAAATGGGGAGAAAAAACCAGGATGCAAATTGTTAGCTGTTTTCTCTCATCACTGCCATGTGTGTATAATCTGAGTGAGGCCGAGGACTGGGGGAAATCCAGGACAGTGGAGATAAAGGCTGAGACAATTGTAGGAATAGAGGTATTTTTTTTAAGTGGTTACTTTTTTTTCTAATTAATTAATTTATTTTTGCTGTGCTGCATCTTCGTTTCTGCGCGAGGGCTTTCTCTAGCTGTGGAAGCGGGGGCCACTCTTCATCGCGGTGCGCGGGCCTCTGACCATCGCGGCCTCTCTTGTTGCGGAGCACAGGCTCCAGATGCGCAGGCTCAGCAGTTGTGGCTCACGGGCCCAGTTGCTCCGCAGCATGTGGGATCCTCCCAGACCAGGGCTCGAACCTGTGTCCCCTGCATTAGCAGGCAGATTGTCAACCACTGCGCCACCAGGGAAGCCCGAGGTGAGTATTTTTAATAGTATTCAAACAATTACAATTTTCAATTAAAAAATTAAAACGAAAACACTGATTTAAAATATTAGCTAAAGCCCCACCATTGTGACTTGTACTGAAGAATAGGACTGATGCCATCTATGTGATTTAGACAGTATCTCTGCCATCATATCCCTTATTCCACCATCAACTTTGACCTTGCTCCCAGCTTTAGTATAAGGAGGGAGGCCCCCAATTCAGGCTGCATTCTGGTTGGTTAATTTGCTACAGATGGTGGGGGAGGAGCTGCAAATTGATAGAACCTGGCTTTTCTACCCATTGGGAATGGTCTCCCTACTCTTTCTTTTTTTTTCTTCTTTCTTTTTTTTTCGGCCATACCTGTGGTCTGCAGGATCTTAGTTCCCCAGCCAGGGGTTGAACCCAGGCCCTTGGCAGTGGAAGCCTGAAATCCTAACCAGTAGGCCACCAGGGAACTTCCCTTCTCTTTGAAGATCTGCCCAGAGCTTCCCTGTTCTTACAGGCAGCTCAGACCTCACTCACCAGCCCCTATACCTGTACTACCTTTCCCCTACGGCTCCAGTCAGCCCCACCCTTCCCTGACCAGCCCAGCCCCAGGGGGCAATCTCACACATATCTACCTGTGGACGCTCACTAAGATTGCAAAGGACAATTTCATCCTTTTCTTGGGTGTTTTTCTAATGGCTTGTTAATTGCCATCTCTCCAAATATTCTCTCCCCCTACCCTGTCCAAGTCTCTTTTCTCCCCACCATGGAGCCCAGGTAGGCTGTCTTTGGCCAGAGTCAATTAAAACCACTTTATCAATTTGAAACTCATAGCCAAAGTCATCCAGCTTGGAGGTGGCATGAGCCAGAAGCCCCCTCTAGTCGAGGAGACTGCCTGTCCATCTTTCAGCCAGTTAGCCATTCCACCCCTCCATCCCCCAGCCAGTCAGCCAGCAGAGCAGGACGGTGTGATGGGGCCCTCGGATGCCAGGCATCTGAGGCCATCTGAAACCTACAGGTGAGTTCATTGCTGTGAACTCTACAAGGCTGACTACCTTAGTCTCTTGTCCTATTTCCTCCTTTGCCAAAGTTTCTGAGTGTTGTCAGTTACATCTTTACAGTAAAGAATAACATTGGGCTGGGGAGGGATGCTTGGATTTGGGGGCAGAAACCAAGCTGTTTGGTGTTGCTGAAAACCAGTGGGTCTTGGTAAGTATGACAAAGAACAAGCAAGAAGTGAGACCCCTTGGTAAGAGCAGTAAATACCAAATGGTTTCATACTTTGTTCATGGTCCCTTTGGAGTCTAAAACCCCAAACACACAGCAGGTAGCCCTGGGAATGGCGGCTACTGTCATCAGCAATTCAACACCATTAGTGTAAAGGATCTTGGGGGAGTCTCCTGTTAAAACAAGGCCACAAACAACTCATTCTTTCCTTTGTGAATAATATTCATGGGGCTTCCCTGGTGGCGCAGTGGTTGAGAGTCCTCCTGCTGATGTAGGGGACACGGGTTCATGCCCCGGTCCGGGAAGGTCCCACATGCCGTGGAGGGCTGAGCCCGTAAGCCATTGCTGCTGAGCCTGCGCGTCCGGAGCCTGTGCTCTGCGATGGGAGAGGCCACAACAGTGAGAGGCCCACGTGCCGCAATAATAATAATAATAATAATAAAAATAATATTCATGGTTTCTTTTGTGAAACAAATAGAAATTTTAGAAGGGTTGTGTATGTGTCCAAAGGCGTGCCATCAAATTGGCAGCACCTAAATGTCGTGTCCATTCAGGAGATGATCCTCTAGCGAGTGAGGCTGCTCAGAAACCCAGCAGCTTCAGCCCTGAAGCAGCCCTCTGGGACTCAAAGACAGAGCCCGGACATGCTGCAGCCACCCTCCCTTGCTCTGGGCTCAGCCCAGGTGTATGAACCACAGACAGTCGTGAGCAAAGCCTGGTCTTGCAGAATGCGCCCAGCCCCACCTGCACAGGGCTGCTCACCGGCAGCTCAGCACCTCCTCCGGCTTCAGCGTCCTCACCATCTCCATCTTGGGCTCGCTGGCCTCCTCCATGAGGCTCTTCAGCTTACGCTCGTAGGAGGCGTCGGGCGTCTTGCCAACCCAATCTCGCAAGAGGGTCGACTTCCGTGGGACAGATAGCATCCTGTAACATGGGTTCTATGATGCTTTGTCGATGGTATGGCGTTGAGCACTGAGAGGACTCTTGGGTGATTTCATCCTTGATGTCTAAGTCTGAAATTGGACAGATGTCACCAGGGAGTTAGATCCTGGTAGGGGTGAGCAGTAGGGTGGACAGGAAGGGGATGAGGCCTGGAAGGCTGCAAGGGCTTCAGACATTACTGAGACATGAGGTCTTTTCAAGGCTTTGGCAGGTTCTCCTTCTTAGTATTTGTTTAATCCCCATTCATCTTTTTCTCCCTCCTTTCCCTTCATCTCCTCAACTCATTCCCTTTCTCTCCTTTCTTTCATTTCCTTCTCTCAATCTTCTCTCCCTCCCCAGAGAAAATTCACCTAAAGTGAATGTTAGCCTAAAGGGGGGTTAGGGGAAAGTATCAGAGGAGATCAACTTTGAGCTGGATTTTTTTTTTTTTTTTTTTTTTGTGCGGTTCGCGGGCCTCTCACTGTTGTGGCCTCTCCCGTTGCTGAGCACAGGCTCCGGACGCGCAGGCTCAGCGGCCATGGCTCACGGGCCCAGCCGCTCCACGGCATGTGGGATCCTCCCGGACCAGGGCACGAACCCATGTCCCCTGCATCGGCAGGTGGACTCCCAACCACTGCACCACCAGGGAAGCCCCTTGAGCTGGATTTTTAAAGGACAAATAGTTTATCAGATGAAAAAGGGAGGAACAGCATGGGCGGGCAGGAGGAACAGCATGCACAAAGATACACATATATGAAATGAAATAGTGAGGGTCTGATGTTACCCAAATATGGGGTTTGTACTGAGTGAAATACCGTTGGGACTAGAGCTTGGAGACCTTAACTATTTTCTTGTTAAACGTACTCCTCTGTATTTTACAGATTTTTACGTGTGCGAGTGGGATATTTTCTTTTCATTTCTATTTCTAACTGGTGTGACTAGTATAGAGAAAACACTACTGTTTAAAATGTTTTTTTCTAGTACACCAACAACCATACCAGATTTTATTATTTTTTGACTAGAATTTCTTGAGTTTTGTAGAAAGGCAATCATATCAGGAGAAAAATGAAAATATATCCCTCCTACTGTTTATAAAAATTATGTACTCTTCTTGACATGTTGCATTTGACAGACCCTCCAAAACAATGTCAATAATGATGATAGCAGTCATGCCTCATTTTGCTCCTGATTTTAATTAAAGTGATTCAGCATTTCCTCATTTAGAATGATATTTGCCACTATTTTTGGAATATGTTTTATAATATTTAGCTTTAATCTTGGTTTACATAGAATTTTTATTAGTAATAACTGCTTGATTCTATTTATTGCTTTTCTATCATCTACTGATCATATGGTTTTCCTTTAATTTCTTGATGTAATAAATTATGTTATTAGATATCTTGATATTGATAAACGTAACCATTCGTAACCTGCTATAATAAATCCCACCTGGTCACGGTTTATTATTCATTTCATACGTGGATATATTTGCTATATTTTCATACGTTAAGTCTATGCTAAAATTTTAAAAATCATTTAAAAATCATCTATTATTGTGAGATTGGCCTGCCTTTTTGCCTAATCTTTTAAGTTTAAGGTTATGATGGCTTGTCAAATTAATGCACAAATGTCTGTATTTTATATGGCCTGCAATAGTTGAAGTAACATTGGGATTATTTGCTTTTTAAATGTTAGGTAGAACTTGGTGTGAAATCATTTGTCCTGGTGCCTTTTGTAGTGGGAAAATGTCTACCATCTTTCAATTTTTACCTCAGAAATTGCTCTATTCAACTTTTCTACTCTTTATTATGTCCATTTTGATAATTTACAGTCTGATAGGAAATTATTCGTTTATGCTGGATTTTCAAAGGTATTGTGTAGATGTGCATATAGTATTCTATTATAATTCATTCATTTAATGTATTTCTTATCTTTGCTTATGCATCCTTTCTCATATAAAATCTTGTATATTTTTGACTCTTCTTTTGACAAGGCTCATGATAATTTCATACTATTTGTCACTTGGTTTTTTAAAAAGCTGGCTTTGGATTTATCCTTTTAACTACTTTTAATCTTGTATTTCATTAAAGTTAGCTGGTATTTAATGTATTAATTCTCTCTTTTTCATATTAATTATTTCTTCTATATCATTAAATTAATAAAAGTGTTAATTTTTTGTTTGTTTTATACAGATAAGAACGATTACTTTTAGTTTTTGCTGTAAATTTTCTTCTGGGCACAGATTTTGCCTTCATCCCATGGATTTGGGTATGAAACAGACTTATTTTCAATAGTTTTTTTCTTTGAAATAATGGTATTTTAGGAGTGTTTCTTAATTTCTGTTGAGATTATATTTTAATTTTAATTTTATTTCTAATTATTGCTTTAGGATACTGTAGGTGGCCCTAAAATCTTTACTATTTTGAATGTTAATGTTTTCTTTTGATGAACATGCAGATGATTTTTAGAAATATTCTTTGGCCATATAAAAATGTGTGTTCTCTGTTCAACTATAAAGTTATGGTTTGTTAATTACATTGTTAGATTCTTCTAGGCACTTACTGTAATTGTCTCTTTGATCTGTCTGAAAGAGGTTCTGAAAGAGGTATTTTGCAGTCTCCTACTATAATGTTATTTTTGTCAGATTCTCTTTGCATTTCTAAATGTTTATCTATTTAACTACTATTTTTTTGTTGTGTGTAGTTTTATTGTTATTATTTGTTCTCTTCAACATTTTAAAATATCCCTCTTTTACCCTGTTGTTTCTTTTAGCCTTAAATCTACCTCATATGTTTGCATTTCTTATTACCTCTTTGCCTATCTTTTTTTCATTCTTTCTATATCACGTGATTTTTTTTTTTTTTTTTTTTTTTTTTTTTTTTTTTTGCGGTACACGGACCTCTCACCGTTGTGGCCTCTCCCGTTGCGGAGCACAGGCTCCGGACGCACAGGCCCAGCGGCCATGGCTCATGGGCCCAGGCGCTCTGCGGCATGTGGGATCTTCCCGGACCGGGGCACGAACCCGTGTCCCCTGCATCGGCAGGTGGACTCTCAACGACTGCACCACCAAGGAAGCCCTATATCAGGTGATTTTAAGTGTGTATCTAGATTTTGATTTTTACACCAATTATTTCCTAATTTGGTGCCTCTGCTCTCTTCTAGGGCATTTTCTATAGATGAATGGATAAATGGCTGAGAAAGTCCCTAAATATTTCTGAATTTGCAAATATCATTCATTCATCCCGACGGTAACTTATATACGGGCTGAGGATAGGATTATGAGACTATAAGTCTTTGCTCTCAGTAGTCTATAGGTGTTCATTTCACTTCTAGATTGATGCTAATCTGACTCTTTTTCCTTCGTAAGTTGTTCTTCCTGTAAGCTTGCAAGATTTCATAAATAAAATTCGGAATTTTACCAGGATATGTCTGGGGGAGTCTAGGCCTTCTACAATTACATAAATGGAGGGCCAGTGGCCTGGAGAGAAGCGTTGACTTGCCCAAGGTCTCATAATGAGTCAGTGACTGAACTGGAATCTTTATGTCCAGTATGGCTCTCTAAACTGACAGCTGGCCCCTAATAGAGTGATAGGGTCAGGTGGTGTTAGCAGTCTGGTTATGCATGGTGGAAATTGGTCCTATGTTCCAGGAGAATCCTGAGCTACACGTCTTCATTGACACAAATTGAAATCCCTTGGAGAAAGGGCCATAGCCTTTCCTGAGACATCTGATCCTCTTCTGGGTCAAGGTAGGTCTCACATAGGAAAGAAGAGTAGTACTAGAAAAGGTAATGATAATTTTACATATTAGCTAACATTTATTGCATAATGTATGTGCCAGGCAGTGTTCTAAAGCCTTTCTAGGGAGGGGGGCAACTACAGTCTCACAACCATGACACATCTATTGAACAAATGGGAAAGTGGAGGATTGGAGAGATTAAGTCATGTGCCCAAGATGCCATAGACAGTGGTGGATCCAGGAAAATGTGAACCCAGGTTGTCAGTGCCTTTTTCTGGGAGCCTGTTCTGGCTACCCTCTTGGACAAAATGTCCCATGTTCCTGAGTCCATGGCTGAACAGATAAGTTAAGATTTCTGGTGAGCTATGTTTGGGACTCCAAGGACTACTCTGTACTCATGGAGACAGAGTTGGTAACTGCCCTCCAACTCTGTGCATTAGGAATGCACCCTTGCCTGGCATGGGCAGAATGCTCTGAGCATAGTGGGCAAGGACAGAAAGCCCAATGAGCTCCATTTCCTTAGTCTAGATGCGCAGACTTTGTCAAGGTTTACTTTGGAAATGTGTTCCCAGTGTTTTCCCAGCATCTTTTAGTGGCCCTTAGCCAGAGTCACCTTTTAAAAATTCAAATCTAACTTGGTAACTTCCTTCCTAAAATTTTTCAATGACTTGCCATTGCACTCAATCAGGTTTGTGCTTTGGAAAAGCCAATGTGAGACTTCTGCTTTCAGCCAAGATAGGGTAACAGGGACTGGATTTATCTTTCCATCTTAAGCAGCTATAAAGTGGGGCCTGATACATGAAACAGGCTTTTTCAGACATTGGACAACAGGTAACTCAGGGCAGTGGCCCTTGAGAAAAGGAGAGGTGAGTCCTATGGGAGCCCCAGCTGAGAGCTGGGAGATGTTTCCAGGTTGCAGCACAGGGAGGGGAAAACCTAGATAGTATCTAGCAGTTTCCCTGAGTTGGGGAGAGAGAATAGACAATTTAAATGGGCCAAGGAAGCTAGAATTCACAGGGCAGAGTAAGAGGAGAAAACTGCATGGAGAGCTGCAGGGATCTGCAGAAGCTTCTCTCAGCTGAATACTAGTTATGCAGGAGAGGAAACTACATAGATAGAACTGGTAGACAAGACCACTAAAACAGCTATTATAACTGTATAGCTCTGTATGTTCAACAAAGCTTGAGCATGCTAAGGTGAGGCACAGAAGGCTGAAAATGACCCAGATTGAAATTCTAGACATGAAAACTACAATGTCTAGTATGAAAAATACATTGGGTGGGATTAATAGCAGATTAGGTATCGTAGAAGGAAAAATCAGTGAATTTGAAGACATAGCGACAGACACTATACAAAATGAAACACAGAGAGAAAAGACTGGGAAAAAACCCTACTGAGTTGCATAACTTCAAATATGTGTAATTGTGGTGCCTGAAGGAGAGGAGGAGAGTGGAGGAGTGAAAATATATTTGAAGCAATAATGGTCCAAAATTTTCCAAATATGATGGAAACTATAAACTAAGAATCTCAACAAACCACAGACGCACAAGAAACATGAAGCAAACGACATCAAGACACATCATAATCAAGATGCTTGAAAACTTCCAGAGAAGTCAGAGGAAAAAGATACATTACAGGGAACACATAAATAAAGATGACAGCCAACTTCTCACTGGTGACAATGCAAGCTAGAAGGCAGAGCACAACTTTAAAGCATTGAAGAAAAAAGCTTGTCAGTCTAGAATTCTACACTCAGCAAAAGTACCTTTCAGAAACAAAAGTGAAATAAAGACCTTTTCAGATATATAAAAGCTGAAGGAATTTGTCACCAACAAGCCCACACCATAAGAATCGTTGAAGGAAGACCTTTAGGCAGAAGGAAATGGCTCCAGGCAGAAAGCTGGACCTATGTAAAGCAATGAAGGGCACTAGAAATGTTAATTATGGATAAACATTGAAGTCTCTCTAAAAGATACTTGCTTAAAGCAAGAGTAATAACAGTGTATTGTGGGGTTTATAATAACTTGTGGAGAAATACAATGAATGGCAATAATAGCCTGAGGGTTGGGAGAGGAGAAATGGAAGTATACTCTTGTAAGTTCCTTATGTTCTATGTGAGTGATACAGACTATGAGGTGAAGGTAGGCTGTGATATGTCAAAGATGAATCCTGTCAACCCTGAAGCAACTACTAAGATAGCACAGCAAAGAGTTATAGTTCACAAGCCAACAAAGAAGATAAAATGGAATCACAAAAACTACTCAGCCCAAAAGAAGGCAGAAAAACAGGAAGGGGAGGGCAAAGAATAGATGGAATAAATTAGACACAAATACCAACATGGTAGGTTTAAACTCAACCATATCAATGATTACATTCAGTGTAAATGGTCTAAATATCCCAATGGGAAGATTGAAATTGTCAGACTGGATTGAAAATAATGCAAGGCCCAATGATCTGCTGCCTCTAAGAAACTCCCTTTAAATATAAAGACCCAAATAGATTAGAAAGGCCAGTTTGGTAGCCATAGAGGAGGAAAGCTATTGGAGGTTCTTAGGGTGGAACAGGATCGGGGTTAAACTAAAATAACAGTAGTTAAAGTGGAGAGGGAATGAAAGAGATGAAAGGTATGAAGGAGGTACAATCTCCAGGACCCAGTAATGGGTCATAAAGGGTTGTGGAGGGAGACAACTTCTGACTTGGGCCACTGTGCTGGGCCAGTGCTAGCCCATGTGATGGCCCCTGGGAAGGGGAGGCATGGGGGTTTGTGGAGCCTGAGGGACATCCAAGCTAACACTGGGAGCAGGCATGTAGATGGAGCTCAAGAGAAAAGGCTGTCTGGAGATTTGGATTTGGAATTCACTAGACAGTGGTTAAAGCCACTCCTTTGGATAGAATCAGCCAGGAAACTCGTATAATGGGATGGGAATGGCAGTACTGATCAGTGGGGAATTCAGAGGGGAAATTTAGGTCTGGGAAGGGGGAAAGAAGGGAAGGTTGGTTAGTAGCAAGTTAGAAATATATGAGGTTAATAAATTTAAGTGGAAATTATGTGTGGGTCAGAGAAGCCTTATGGAAATCAGATGAAGCAGGGGAAAGAAGCCCACCAAATGGGAATATTTGCACCCTTTATTCACAGAAGTGAGGTGACCCAAGACCGCAGCTTCAGCTTAGACATATGGATCTCTTGCTGCCTTGAGTCTGGGTTGGGCTGACCTAGAGGCTGTACTGGGAGGGGGACAAGGAATCAACATTTATGGGTGAGCCCTCAGAGGGGACCAGGAGAGGGTGGTGAAAGAGGAAAGAAAGTAGAAGAAAGTGTGCTCAGGGAATTCAAGGGAGGAGAGGAAATGGAGGAGAAGGGAGTGGCCGCAGGCTGTGGCATCCTGAATGTGCCAAATGGTAATCAGTGGAGGGACAGGGGCATTTCAGCAGTTTAAAGGAAGTGAGTGGAAGTGGTTTTTTTTTTTTTTTTTTTTTTTTTTTTTTGCGGTACGCGGGCCTCTCACTGTTGTGGCCTCTCCTGTTGCGGAGCACAGGCTCCGGATGTGCAGGCTCAGCAGCCATGGCTCACGGGCCCAGCCGCTCCGCGGCATGTGGGATCCTCCTGGACCAGGGCACGAACCCATGTCCCCTGCATCGGCAGGCGGACTCTCAACCACTGCGCCACCAGGGAAGCCCTGAGTGGGAGTTTTTGTGAAAATTAGGTGAGGTGACAAAGGCGAAACAGTCTGCTCTGAAAAGCAAAAGTATTCCACATAGGTGTTGTCACTGTTGTTTCTATTAGCTTTGGTGTTCTGGAGCCAGGGACAGTTAATATCATTCATTCAGAACACTCACAACGTTTTGCAGATCCTGATTTTGTGGCCATCACAACACTGAAAACACAGAAGAGCAGGAGTGGGTGTGATTGCACAGGCTGAGTTGTCACATTCCAGTCCCGAAAGTGGTGGGGAATGTTTGATGGTCACGCCCACCAGGTCACACAGGACCATGACGTGGAGAGTGGAAATAGCTTACTCTTCCGACAGGGAACTTGGGACACACAGGGGATCTGGTTCTTTAAAATGACACTAATGATTTGGGTGCTGAGTGGGGCTGAGGGAGGTTAGAAACAGATGTTCTGGTCTAGAATACTTTTCCTTGATCTACACTTATCCCCTCTTAGACTCCTGCTTTAGCCCTTACCTGCCTCTACGCCCTTCCTAGAGGTTGCTTTGTCTTGATCTTCACTCCCAAACCAGATCCTGCTCACTCATTTCAGGCTTCCTGACAGCCTTCGCAGTAAGTTCCCATTACTGTGCCCAGGCTCAGCCCTGACTCAGTCCTGGGTGCCACACCTGGATGCCCAGGTGGTTCCTGGATACCTCTGAACGGCTGCTGCACTTGAGGGGCATGAGCACCTGCTGACCCCCAGTGGCCATTGGTTGTATTACATTAGGAGAAGGAAGACTGCTCTCCAACAGGGTGGTTTTGTGCGGGACAGGGCTGGGCAGATGCAGGGGGAACTGCAGAAGACCAAATAGCTGGCGAGTCAGCCTGCCCTGCTGGCGTCCTTGTTCCGTAAAATGAAAAAAATGAATCGACTTGCATGAGAGTTTCTCTTAGGGAAGGAACGGCCTTTGTTTAGAAAAATATCTTGATAGATTACACTGAGTGTGGAATGAGACAGTGAAACGAAGGAAACAAAGTGATCCCTTGATGTAAGAAGCCAATGGGAACGTGCGGGGCAAGGAAGGCAGAGGATGGAATGGAGGGGAGAGGAAAGAGAGAAGAGGGAGAGCTGAGCAGAACCAGGACTAGAGTGAGACAAACGAGGTAGCCAGGGGACAAAATTTAAGGAGGTGCTTGCTTTCAGGCTCATGAAAGTGCAGGGTTGGCATCTGAGAGAGAGCACCTCCTTAAATGTTGTGACTTGGGTACCTGGCTTGTCTGCCTCTAGCCCTAGTCTTGGGGTTGAGGAAAACATCTGGAGGCCACCCCTGCAGGAAATGTAGCCAGGGAAATCTGGTGGCAGGGGACAAAGGATTTTGAAGAACAAGAGGGGATCATAATCGACTTCTAATATGTTTGCTGTGTAAGTCTGTGATGTAATTATTTCCCTTTGTTGCCTGAAACCTTCAGTAAAGTCTGCTTATACATAAAGGCTTCATGTGAAAGGTTTGGGGAGAAGTGAAGGGAATGTGTTCTGTGTTTGGGTTGGCAGAGAGCCGGGAGAAGGAAACAGCCACTGGAAGTGAGACCTAGAGATTCTCAGGGTCCCAGCAGGATCAGGACACTGAGAGTGACGGGAAACTTGGGGAAGGTGTGGGACTTCCCACAGGACATAAGTCAATCTCTTTCTACTTTTTTAAAAAAATGTATTTATTTTTAATTTATTTTTTATTTTTGGCTGCATTGAGTCTTCATTGCTGCGCTCGTGCTTTCTCTAGTTGCGGTGAGTGGGGGCTACTCTTTGTTGCGATACGCGGGCTTCTCACTGCGGTGGCTTCTCTTGTTGCGGAGCACGGGCTCTAGGCACGCGGGCCCAGTAGTTGTGGCTCGTGGGCTCTAGGGCACAGTCATTGTGGCGCACGGGCTTAGTTGTTCCGCAGCATGTGGGATCTTCCTGGATCAGGGCTCGAACCTGTGTCCCCTGCATTGACAGGCGGATTCTTAACCACTGCACCACCAGGGAAGCCCTCTTTCTACTTTTTAAATAAACTTTTTATTTTGGAGTTCTTTAAGATTTACAGAAGAGTTGCAAAGATGGTACAGAGAGTTCCTGTACACGCTTCACTCAGTTTCCCCTAATGTTAACATCTTACATAAGCAGGGAACAAGCAATTAACATGGGCACGTTACAGAGCTTTTTTGGGTCTCACCAGTTTTTCCACTGAAGAGCTATTTTAGGATTCAGTCCAGGATCCTGCCTTGCATTTAGAGCCAATCATATTTAATTCTGACAGGCAAGTAACTACAGTTTGGTTACAATGACTTTTTCAATGAAATAGAAAAAAAAGAGCTTTTCTTGGGCACAGTGGGGGCAGTTTGTACAGGAGAACGAGCCCCTGCTTGAAGTCTCCTGCCCCTCTTCCTTTGGGCTAATTGGAATCCCTTCCAGATTTCTTTTTTACCATACGCCTCCATCCCAAGGGGCCAGGCCCAATAAATGCATCTGTTTTTCCAACACAGACCACCAGAGAACGTTAGCAAAATGTTTTACTTAGAAATAACCATTTGCTAACATTTATTGAGCACCTACTCTGTATCAGGCTAAGTATGTTCCGTGCCTCAACCCACAACTATACTGTGAGGCAGGTAATGTTATGTTTCATTTTCTGGATGTGAAAACTAGACCCCAGAGTTGGAGTGGCTTGGGATTATATAACATCTCATATATAATTGTTATCGATTGGTGGGGCTGGGGTTTGAACTCAGGCAGTCTTGGCAATAGGTATCTGGCATAACCCAAGCTCACCTCTTCTTGGGTGCAAGCATCGCCTGGCAGATTTCAAGCCAGCAGGTGTGGTACCTTCTGTAGCACCTTGACATCGTCACAGTATCTAAACTAATTAGATCATTTGGACATGAGGTTGATATCACCAAAATGGCTTCAGGAACCTGGGGGACATTATACTGGCTTCCTGAGAAGAGAACACCCTGGTGCCAGCTGAGCCTTGACATTCGCTCGCCTCCTGTCCAGGTCACACCCCCTTGCGCTCTGATTCCCCAAACAGTCACGTGGGGCTCCTGCACACACAGAGACTGGGTTGACATGGATGGTGCTGCCCTAAGGATGCTGTGAGCTTTTGGTCCCTCTGATAGGAGGGCAGTTCTGAGGACAGTTCTGGCATCCGGACCAAGGCGCTTCCCTTACCAGATTTCCTAGGTGCATCCTTGGGGGAGTTGCTCGGGGTCATGCTGCTGAGGCATTTTCCCTTTGCTTCCACTCTGTAGAGGCTTCAGTATAGAGCAGAGGCTTCCTCATCCTTTCTGGAGCTTTGCCCTGAGGCCTGGGAGGGGAGCTGGAGAGACATTACAGGCTAGAGAACAGGGATCTGGCTCCGCCTCCTTCATTGCTGAAATGAGCAAGTTCAAGGGCTTGCTGAAAGGCAGGCGAGGGGGCTTAAGGAGAGTCCTGCTCTGGGTGCCGGGACACTGGGACAGGGATGCACACTGGTGTCTGCTCACCAGGGCCTCCCTCCTGTCCCTATAGCTCAGAGGGAGGCCATGAGGGACCTTGGAAACCACAGCCTTCGCTGGCGGTCTCCTCTTTCCAGTGGCACTCCTGAGTGATTTAGGGGAGGGAGGTGGCACCCGGGAAGAATGAACTCTACCACAGGGATGCAAGTCTTCCCACCGGGGTGTGCAGAGTGTTGGGTGGGGGCTGGATGGGTGGAGGGGCCAGGGAATCCATTTGGGTGCTAGTGTGGGGCAGGAATGAATTTTGGAGCTTTAAATTAAAACGAAAGTAGCCGATCCCGCGCAGGAGCAGAGTGGGGGCCCCTCCTCCACGTGGAGACCGTGGTGGGGCCGTGTCACCTGCTTAGAGAATGCCACCTGGTGGTTCCCTCCCTGCTGTTTCTGGACATTTTTGGCTTTCTTTTCTGCCTTCACAGGTGCTGCAGAGAGCGTCACCACCTTGGGTTTGTTCTTCTGAAAGAACAGGGAGAAAAACCCTGTGGCTGTCCCACTGGGCACAGACCAGCCCTGCACCCTGCAGAGTGGAAGGTGCCCCCCAGCTTTCGCACCCACTCTGGCGCTCCCGTTCCCCCTCGCAGCCCCTCTGCCTCCTGACGCACCTGGTGTCCATATCACACCACCCCCAGGATGGCCTTCCAACCCCAGGTCTGGCTGTCCCTCTCCACCTCAAAATCCATCACTATCGCCCTCCAAGTGAGGGCCCCATGCCCCAGCCTGGTAGGTATTCCTTCTGGCCCTCAGATGGCCTCTCTCGCTGCCACTTCCCTACCGTGACCTCCAGTCTTCAAGCCCAGCCAGGGCTGCCCCCTCTGCCCAGAACCCCTCCTCTCCTTGCCCCGCTCCAACACCGCCTTGTCCTCCCAGAGCTGTGATCACAGTGCCTCCTGCCTTTCTATTTCCCTGGGTGCTCCTGTCTGCCTGCTGGGAAAGGAAGGTCAGGCACATGCAAGCCCATTCAGAGCACGTGTGCTCGGCTCTGAAAGCTGCCACCAGGAGCACCCAGGGAGAGAGTAAGGCTCCTTAGGGAGCACCAGGGCCCATCGGAGGAGGGGCCCACAGACGCACATCCAGGCCCATCTCTAAGGGGTGGGCATGGGGCGCTGGAGCATCGTGGGGAAGTTGAATCAACTAGGTCTCCTCTTTGGGTGTGCCATAGGGTGTTGGGGTCACGGGGTGATGGCTGAGACTGGTCTCCAGGGCTGACGGCTCAGCTTGCAATCCTGCTCTATGGCTGAGTGGCTGAGCAACCTTGGGCAAGGGACGGCTCTCTCTGAGGACGGGGACGATAGCAGAACCTACTTCCTAGGGTTATATGGGAAATACATGAATCACTGCACAGAAGTGCTAAGTCTTCCATGAATGTTAGCGACAAGGTATGGGCGGAAGGAGGGTTTTGATAAGCCATCCGGATGTGTGGAAGGAAGCTGTCCAAGGTCCTGCTTAAGGTCGTCAAAGGACGGGGTGCTACTCAACTTCAGGGTTTTGTTTGGCTTAGTGGGGGAAAGGGGTGCAAGCTGGGGCCAGGGCTGATGCTGCAGGGTGATTAGAGAGAGACTAAGGCCAGCTCCCCTGGGGTTGGCCCACCTCCCACCTTCTCCTCTCAACCCTCAGCCTCTCCTCAAGAGTCACCTGAGTAGCTACCAGCCCCCATTTTTGGAGGAAGCTGAGTGGAATGGATGTAGTGATACCACAGACCCAAGGAAATGGCAATAGCTACGATTCAGTGGCCTCTGTGGCTGAGACTTTGAACTTCAGGAGTCTTCATGGATGGCAAATGAATCACAAGGGGCACAGCCCTCTGGGTAGCTCCATAATCATGCTGAAGTGGAGAAAAGCCTGGATTGCTAGGAGAAGGGAGAGGAGGCTGCAGACAGCACCCCTCCAACCGTCTTCACTAAAGGGTCCCCCACCACCTGCCATACAAGACGTGCCACGGAAGCATCACCCTCTCTCTCAGGAGCTTCTTTCAAAATACAAATGCTTCTGGCAAGGGTAATGATGCTTGAAGATTTAACTGAATTTTCAAGTTAAATTGTTCCCTCCCTGGGTCCAAACTTATTTACAATAAAAGCCACATATAAGGTAAAGCTGTGAAAACATTATTAGAGTATAATCTTATGAGACAAATATCATACGATATCGCTTATATGTGGAATCTAAAAAAATGGTACAAATGAACTTACTTACAAAATGAAGTAGAGTCACAGATGTAGAAAACAAACTTCTGGTTACCAGGGGACAAAGAGGGGGAGGGATAAATTGGAAGATTGGGATTGACATATACACGCTACCGTATATAAAATAGATAACTAATAAGAACCTGCTATATAGCACAGGGAACTCTACTTAATACTCTGTAATGGCCAATATGGGAAAAGAATCTAAAAAAAAGAGTGGATATATGTATATGTATAACTGATTCACTTTGCTGTACTCCTGAAAATAATACAACATTGTAAATCAACTATACTCCAATAAAAATTTTTAAAAAGGAATATAATCTTAGTATAAAGAGATGGGATCAAACATATTCATCACAGAACTGAATATGATTTCTGTGAATGAGTTCTGAGAGGCCCAAACATGGGGGGAAGGGGGAGGGTAGGTAAATCACTAACGCCGTAGAGTAAAATATGTTTGTCAGATGTGTTTTTACGCGTATCTGATGGAACCGGCACTCCAGGTCTCTCTGACTGTAATTGATAAGTAAGCACACAACCAGAACAGGAGCTCCCCTGAAAGGCAGGGGCCGCTGAACTGGGTGAAGCAGGAGAAGGGGAGGTGGTGATGGTGGGTGGGCCTGACAGCCCACGAGCTTGGAAACTGGATAAATCTGAGTTTGAGCCCTGGCTCGGCCCCTCACTAGCTCTGTGAGCTCAAGCAAATTATTCCTCTTCATCTCAGCTTCTTATCCTTCAGCTGGTGGTAAGAACAGTGCCTGCCTTGTAGCCTTGCTGGGAGCAGTTGACCAGACAACTCATTGCAGTAAGCACAGGGCCTGGCACACAGGAAATGCTTAATAAAAGGTATCATTGTCCTTAGTAATGCCATTTTCACCCATTTTTCTCTGGGAGCCGGGGGAGTCAAGATTAGGTGGCATCCTGTGCAGAGGAGACCACTTTCCAAGGACATGGCCTAATTTTCTGTAGACGATGGGCCCAGAGTGGAACTCTGGGGGAAACTGGGGCAAAATTGGTTGTCATAGTTCCAGGAGAAAGAGGAAAGGGTGGTGCTACAGACTGAATGTTTGTGTTCCTCTAAATTCCTATGCTGAAATCCTAACTCCTTATTGTGATGGTGTCAGGAGGTGGGGACTTCAGGAGGTTGTTATGTCAGAGGGTGGAGCCCTCATAAATGGGACTAGGGCCTTAAAAAAGAGGCCCCTGAGAGCTCTCCTGACTCTTCCTCTTTATCAGGATATAGCAAGGAGGCAGCCATCTATGAACCATGAAGCAGGCCTTCATCAGACACCAAATCTGCTGGCACCTTGATCTGGGACTTCCCAACCTCTAGATCTGTAAGAAAGAAATTTCTGTTGTTTCTAAACCACCTGGTCTATGGTATTTGGTTGTAGCAGCCCAAATGGACTAAGACAGGCAGTTACAACTAGTTCTAATGCAGGATAGAAAGGAAGAGGTATGTTAGCAGGAGTCCCAGTCGGGATAGTGGAGGTGGAGAATGCCCTCTGACCCTGGGACCATCATGTGGATAGAAGTGCCTGGGAACAGTGGGAGGACCCATTCTTAGATCATCAAGACACTAGAAACTATTGTCTCTCAGCCCTTCTCCAACACTGACCAAGATGTCTTTAAGGTCCCTTCACCTCGACTAAACTAGGTAGGTTTCTTCCTGACTCTAGGACCTTGACCTCCCTTTTCCTAGAACAATTCCTTTAGACAATTTACACCTGCAAATTCTTTCTCTGCCCCTTTGAGATGTAAATCTTCTCCCAGCCTCTTGCCCAGTTTTATAATCCAGGAATGCTTTTCTCCAGAGCTTGGGAGCCATCCCTTTGAAATGCAATCATCAGGAGAGATAGCATTCCCACCTCCCAGTCTCTGTGGGAGGGTAGGAGCCTAACTACATAGGGATAATTAGCCAACAAGGATGGCCTGATCACAGTGACAATCTCTCCCCATGTCCTCTGGTGCTTTTCTACTGGTTCACCCCAGTGCTGCAAACCCTCCCCCACCCCATCACGTCATACGGTAGTAGTCTCGAATGAAGGCTTCCTTGCACGTTTTCTTTGACAGTACACACCTGGAAAGCTTGCTTCTTCTCCCCCTGCCTCCGCTCCAGCCACTCCAACACCCGCGCGAGGTCTGACATCCGCCTCTCCTCGGCCGTCCTCCACACATGCTTCCTCTCTGTGGGCAGGGAATCCTTCAGGTCCTCTGATTGCTCTGTCATCATGGAGCCTTGGTCATGCCTTGGGCGGAAAGGTGGCACACTCTTGCTTTGTTGAACCCTCTGCCTCTGGTTGCTGGCCTGGATGACTCAGATGGTAGGGTTTTGTCCCCTAGATGTGAACATAAATGTGAACATAAAGGGCAGCGTTAGGCCGGAGCCGGGTTATTAACCTTCAAGGGTGGGAGATCCAGAGGGTGATTGTGAGGCCACTGTCAGGCTGTCCATGGGGGTCAGAGTGGAGCAAGACACTGGTTTCCCCTCATGGCCACTGTCCCTCTTTAGGCACTGTCCATCACTTGGACTCTGCCACAGCCTCCTTTATGGGCTCTCCACCTCCATTTCTACAGAGATCTTATTAAAACAAAGCTCAGCTCACATATCTCTTCTCCAAAACCTTCAATGACTCCTTGTAGCTTATAAAAAAAAATCTAAAATTTCTTAGTCTGGTAGGCTTTCCACAATGTGCTCTAATTAGAATCAAGATTTGTATAGCCTTAATTAGTTTTATAGTCATTGAACAGATAGTTATCAGATGCCTACTATGTGCCAGGCATGGTGCTGGAGATACAACACAAGATAAAAACATAGTCAGAACTTCTAAAACTTATGGGCTAGTGAGAAAGACAAAACAGCAGTCAAATAATTACCCTGTGAATCCATAATGACAAATGAAGATGAGTGCTCTGAAGGAAAGGAATATAATTCTAAGAACTAAACAAAACAAAAGAACTAGACTTGGATGGGTAGTGAGTAGATCACACTTGGGGAGTAGCTGGAGTTAAAGGGTAAGCTGGTCTCAATGGGGCTCTGGACCAGGGGGACAAGCATGTGCAAAGGCCCTGTGGCAGGATGGAAGCAGGGAACACTTGAGGAATAGCAGAAGGCCAAGGTGGCTAGTGTACTAGGTAATGAGAAATGATGCTGGAGAGGTGGGCAGAGGCCGGACCAGAGAGCACCTTGGAGGTCACAGGTTTGCTGAGACTGGGAAGGAAAGGGAAGCAAAGGGAAAACAATAAAGGGAATCAAACATAGGGGAGGGAGTGACATGATCAAGCTTCCTTTTTTGTTTTGGTAAACTTTTATTGATGGAAGCTATATGCAGAAGTGTGCCAGAATCACAAGTAGCTAATGCTCCAGAAATTCCCCTTTATGGCCCCTGCTAGTCACTACCGCCCTCCAAAGGTAAGCACTACTCTGACTTCTAATTTCATAGATTTCTTTTGTCTGTTGGAGTTATATATAAATAGAATCATACACGTAGTCTTTTGTATCTGGCTTCACTTGTTTTACAGTATATTTGCAGGATTTTAGCAATGAATTCTTTAGTCTGTGTATGTAGAAATGCTTATATTTTTGCCTTCATTTCTGAAGAAAAATTTGCTGGATAATAGAATTTTTGGTTAACCGTTTTCTTCAGCACTTTGATGTGTTATTTCATTCTCTTCTGCCTTTCGTTGTTTTATGTGGGAAGTCAGCTGTTAATCATATTGTTATTCTCCTGCACATATGTCATTTTTCTCTTGCAGATTTTTCTCTGTTTTTGTCTTTCAAATATCTACTATGATGAGTCTAGGTGTGAATCTCTTTGTATTTATCCCACTTGAGATTTGTTGAATTTTTTGGATATGTATTTAATGTCTTTAAATACATTAAAGACATTAAATTCTGGAAGATGTTGGCCATTTTTTCCCATTATTTTTTCCTGCCCTTTTCTCTATTTCTGGACTCCCATTATACATCTGTTGGCAGGCTTAATGTTGTCCCTCTGGTCTCTAAAGCTTTGTTCATTTTTCTTCAATTTTTCTCTTCTCTGTTCTTCAGATTGGATAATTTCTATCAGTCTATCTTCAGGTTCAATCTTCTTTCCTCTGCCATGTATAATCTGATGTTGAGACTTTCTAGTATAATTTTCATTTCAATTGTACTGTTCAAGCCCAGAATATCCCCTTTTAAAAAATAATTTCTTTCTCCTTATTTAGAATCTCTCTTTGTTGATTCATTGTTGTCATGCTTTCATTTAAAATTTAAAACATGGTTTACTTTAGTTCTTTGACCATATTTTAATAGGTATTTAAAGTCTTTCAATTCAACATCTGGGAACACTCAGACAGTTTCTATTGACAGCTGGTTTTCTGAGTATGTGTCACACTTTCCTGTTTCTTTGTATAACTTGTAATTTCTTTTTGTTGACAATTGGACATTTAAAAAGTATAGTAGTAACTTTGGATTCTGGTTCACCCCTCTGACCCCAAGGTTTATTGTTACTGTTTTTTCATTTGTTTATTTTTAAAGTAACTTCCTCAGGCTCTGTGAATCAGACAATCCCTCTCTGAGAATCTGGGAATCCTGTCTTCCCTATGGTATGAAGCTGCTGAAGTTCTGATTAAATTTTTTATATTCTTGTTTGTATATTTAAGTCTAGCTTCCTAAGCATCGTCTCTGTGTCTACACCTGCATATCAGATTGGACAGAGATTGTGCTCAAACACCTCAATTATCTGTCCTCTGCTGATTAGTCTGTGTGTGGGTAGGGGAGCTGTATCAGTTATCATGTTGCTACATGACAGATCATCCCAAAGTTTAGTGGCTTAAAACAAAAGCATTTTCTACCACACAGGTTTTGTGGGTCAGGATTTTGAGTGTGCTTTAGCTGGGTCCTCTGACTCAAGCTAAAATCAAGCTGCTGGCCAGGTTGATTTGCCCCAAAGGCTTGAATGGGAAAGGATATACTTCAAAGCTCCTCATCTGGTTGTTGGCAGGACTGGGTTCCTTGCAGTCCATTGAACTGAGTTCTTTCTTTGCTGGCTGTTGGCAGAAGGCCACCCTCAGTTCTTTGTGACATGTGCCTCTCCATAGGGAAGCTTACAACATGGCAGCTTGCTTCATCAGAACAGCAAGGGAGAAGAACTAAAGAGAGAATGAGAGCAAGAAAGAAGTCAGTCCTTTATAACCTAAACTTGGAAGTGACATCTATCACTTCTGCCATGTTCTATTTATTAGAAGCTAGTCACTATGTCCAGACAACACCCGAAGGAAGGATTACACAGGGCACTGATCCTAGAGGTGAGGATCATTGGGAACCATTTTAGAAGCTGCCTATCCCAGGAGCACATTCAAAATTCAGGCCATTTTCACACGGTCCTTATCATTTACTTTCTACTGGGCTCTTTCTTGTCTCCTTTACACACATTCACAGCCTCAGGGCTGGCCAGGAGCCTGTGGCTTGATTGAGCCCTTTCTAGTTTCTGTGGTGCATGCGTGCATCTTTAGCCAGAAATATATATGTCCAAACACAACTACAACATTTGTCCAGTGGAGTTGTTGGCCTACCTGCTTTTCTGACTTGGAGATTTTCACTTAAACCAATAAGGCTGCCAAGAGTGGGTGCTGCTCTCTGATCCAAATCCAGTGAGCGCCCTTTAACCAAACCAGAGAAACTGTCCCACCTTAGTGGAACCTCCCTTCTGACTGAACTTCGAGGAGGGGAATGGGAGCCGCATCCGGCTAGGATGCCATAGATTCTCACTGTTATTGCCCAAATTTCCAGTTTCCAAGCACAAATGCTGTTCCAAATATTGTATGCCTTTGGTTGATGTCCAGGGTGCTGCATGGTTGTTTTGATCAATTTTGCCCAGCTTTATAATTGCGTTTTGGGGAGAGGATGTACCATACTCTCACTCAGCCAGAGGCAGAAGTCCCCTGCCAATGCACACTTTACATGACACATTTTGGAAGACCCCCTTTGCTATCTTGCAATAAAATACACATATTTTAAAAAATTACTATAATCCTCCAAACAACAACAACAAAAAAGAGAAATTAAAAAAATATAGTCTTCCTTTGGGTGTATGTTAATATTTTAATGCATGGTCTCAACTAAAATAGAAGACAAGCCTCCCCAATTTTCCAAACACCTCTGAGGGAATGGTACAACTCCACTGAAAACCAATGAAATAATCTATTGTAATCAATCAAGAATGGTTAGAATGGGTAGAAGAAGACAGGGTACAGTCACATGGTCTGTCCCCATTCAGCAGGGGCTGTGGGCTGGGGAGGCAATGATAAGTAGGCATCAGTACATTGAGCAGGTGGGTGAATGACCAAGTGAGTGAATGGACAATACCTGGCGCCTAATCTCAGGCTTCTTCATCCTAGGTTTCTCTTCCCCAAATCTTCAGTAGAGGTCACATGTTTCTAGAAGCCTTATTCTGAGGTGGAAACTGGGGTAGCAGAACTCTACTCTTGTGAACATAAGTATTAGTGCTCTAGGTCATCTGACAGCCACCACTGCCATTTTGAGAGACCAGAAGCCAGGCCACCCAGGTCCCAGAGGATCATCTCACGGGATAGGAGGGTGTTCAAATCAAGGAACGTTTACACATGTGTCTCTGGTGCCAAGCACCGTGCTGGGCACTGAGGAAGGAGGACCCAGAGATTAATTAGAGTCAGTCTCTGCCCTCATGGAGCTTGTTGTTTCCTTAGGGAGACATTTACAAAGGCTGGTGGGCACTGTTGTGTCTCCCCATGCTCCCTCCACTGCTGCCCCTTGTAGTTTGGGTGAGTAAACACTGCTCCAATTTGAGGGAAGGGACCAGATTGGTCTGAGCCAATCAATATGCAGCCTTCCCCAGGCTACCATGATTGGCACAGTAGGGGCCCAATCAGCATGGAATGGGGAGCTTTTGCTAGAGATCTGAGGAAACAGACTCTCTGTGAATGGTGGGGCATTTGAATGTAAAGCCTGGAATGGTCGTGGCCATTTTGTTCTGATGAGGGAGGGAAGATACCATGAGGATGAACCCCATTCAAAGAGCAGGGCAGAGCCAAGAGACACTGAAAAATTGAACCAGTGTCTGAGCTTTTCAGACTTTTAATGTGTTACTCAGCCTGAGTTGTGTTTCCTGTTACTCGCAATCAAAATCTTTTGTGTGATATGAATAGCTAATACAGGGGAGAGGGTGCAGTAGTGACATTACAAAATGTGGTGTGAGAGCACAAGGGAGGGCATGGTAAAGTCTGCTTTGGGGGATGAGAGAAAACTCCACCCAGGAAGTATTAGAGCTAGGTAGGTCTTAAAGGATTTTGCAGAGGATTTTGACAATAGGAAAATTACATTCCAGATGGAGGGAACTGCACCGACCAGAGCATGGAGTTGTACGGGGAGGTAATACTCTGTGTGTCTAAAGAGTGGAGACCTGGGGACAGGGAGTGGGGGACTAGTTTGGAACCAGGGAATGAAAGTACAGGGATGTTTTGTTGCTTTAGAAAGCTCATTCATTCAACAATCATCTCTTGAATGCTTCTGAGGGGCCAGGTACCTCTAAGTGACGTGTACAGAAATACGGGCAGGTGGGGAGGAGAGTGGGCAGGCTGAGCTGGAGAAAGTCAGGAAGACACCCTGCATATATAGAAACAGCATCAAATAGAGCACTGTTGCCAGCAAGCCTGGATCCCAAGTCCAGATTGGACCTGGGATTGAGTTGAGGGTTGGGTGAAAGAAACGAAGTTTGGGAATTTGGTGGTGGTGTGGAGAACAATGCCCTCCCCCCCCTCCCCACCAAATAGCACTTATTGAAACAAATTGCAAGGCAATTTAGTGACATGATGTTCATTAAGGTTTTAATAAAAAGACATTAGGAGCAGTGGTGCAAAAGAAATAGAAAGCCTTTAATTCATTTTGAGTTGAGTTTTGTGTATGGTGTTGGGGAGTGTTCTAATTTCATTCTTTTACATGTAGCTCTCCAGTTTTCCCAGCATCACTTATTGAAGAGGCTGTCTTTGTATATTCTTGCCTCCTTTGTCAAAGATAAGGTGACCATATGTGTGTGGGTTTATCTCTGGGACCTAGAGTCTGTCATACAGAATGAAGTAAGTCAGAAAGAGAAAAACAAATACCGTATGCTAACACACATATATGGAATCTAAAAAAAAAAAAAAGGTTCTGAAGAGCCTAGGGGCAGGACAGGAATAAAGACGCAGACGTAGAGAATGGAGTTGAGGACACGGGGAGGGGGAAGGGTAAGCTGGGACGAAGTGAGAGAGTGGCATGGACATATATACACTACCAAATGTAGAACAGATAGCTAGAGGGAAGCAGCCACATAGCACAGGGAGATCAGCTCCGTGTTTTGTGTCCACCTAGAGGGGCGCAATAGGGAGGGTGGGAGGGAGGGAGATGCAAGAGGGAGGGCATATGGGGATATACATATACGTAGAGCTGACTCACTTTGTTATACAGCAGAAACTAACACACCATGGTAAAGCAATTGTACACCAGTAAAGATGTTAAAAAAGAAAGAAGAAATAGAAAGTGTGGTTGGGGGAAGATGGTGTTTTTTCATGCTTTCTCTCATCAGAACCAACATGCAGTCCTGTCCCCAGCTGGCCCATCCTTAGGCTCACTCTTCCTGGCTTTAGAGCCTGGCTCTGTCTTGGGGACAGCGGGTGGGGGGTGGGTTAAGAGAGATGGAAACTCAGTGGCCTGTACCCAGGGAGCCTTGACCAGCTTCCTCCCTCCCTCTCTGCCTCCCTCCCTTTAACAGATATTACGGCAGAACCTAGGTAATCAAGAGGCTCTTGGACTGCAATTGAAGAGCCGAGATTGCAGGACTGGACCCCTGAGACATTCCGAGGGTCAGAGCTGGAAATGCTCTTGGAGCCCCCTAGAACTTGCTCTCATTTCACAAATGAGGTGGAGCCCAGAGCCCAGAGAGCCCAAGAGACCTGCCCAAGGTCAAAGCCAAATAGTGAGACCCGGAAATTCCATTGATAATAATGAAGCCCAGAATCTGTAGACTTCCTCAAAAGAATTTTCATATCTATTGCATTAAATCAGGGGTCTCAAATTCAAGTGTGAAGTAGGTAACATAAAGGAGTGAAGCTGGCTGAGTATAGGCAGTAGGGAGTGGGTGGTGAGGGGGGAACGGGCAAGCTGTCCCTCAGCTATGGCCCATTGTGGCCACGTGGGAATGTCAGCCCGTGGGGTCAGATCTTGTGTGTTTTTTTTTTTTTTTTTTTTTTTTGCGGTACGCGGGCCTCTCACTGTTGTGGCCTCTCCCATTGCGGAGCACAGGTTCCGGACGCGCAGGCTCAGTGGCCATGGCTCATGGGCCCAGCCGCTCCGCAGCATGTGGGATCTTCCCAGACCGGGGCACGAACCTGCGTCCCCTGCATCAGCAGGCGGACTCTCAACCACTGCACCACCAGGGAAGCCCAGATCTTGTGATTTTTAAAGAGAAGGCAAAAATCCAACTGTTTATGTGAAATTAGTTGGAAATAAACTTAAAAAGAAATGCTGATTGGGCAAAACCCATGTGGCCTTGCTCAGGCCTGGGGTTGCCCATTTGTAGCCTCTGCCTCATTGGACCCTCACCAGAGCTGGGCGCTATGTCAGTGCAAAGGACAGAGGACGAAATTGAGACAGAGAGAAGGGGAGGTGACTTACTCAATCCACTCAGCTGGGAATAAGGACATCCAGGACTGGAACCTGGTTCCCTTGACCCCCAGCCCATGAGAGCACTGTGGGGTTCCAAGAGAAAGGAGTCTAAGAAACAGGGTTCAAGCAGCAGCCCCCCCCTCAAGAGTCAAGGAGGCCTCGAGTGTTGCGATGGGTTTGAACACACCTCCAACCTTCCGGGCTCAGGCTAGGGGATCCCTGGGGGCGAAATCCACAGGGGGTTTTCAGCCTGGTTCTGCATGGTTCCTGTAGAGATGGGCTGTCTTTTTTACTTCGTTTTCTTTTCCGGCATTTTACTACTCAGTATCCTTGAAGTAAACAAGGGCCAATTAAAAAATATATAATCTTATTAGTGAGAACCGGCTTCCCTGTGGCTGGTCCAAGTTCCAGAGAGCAGCCATTGGTCCCCAGTGTTGTCAGGGCAGCTGCGGCGGGTGGCTCTCTCGGAGTGCCACATCTGCCCTAGTTTTTGAGGACACTCCAAGCAAATGTCTCAATTAGGCCTCAGGATGGCTGTGCCGTGATTTACATACTCAGAGCCCTGCGGTCTCCTTTGTCCTGGGAATGTCCTTCCTTTGCTCTGCAGGGCTCCAAGGAGGCCACTGCTTCCCAGGGGCGCAGACCTTGGGCTGGATGCCTCTGAAGGTGCTTAACATGCCGAGCAGCATGGAGCTGGGGAGACTGGGCTGATCAGGGAGCCAGAGGCCTCGGCCGAGACTCGCCTGGCTCTGCGTCGTTTGCTGTGTGACCTTGGGCTTGCTGTTTGGCCTCTTTGCTTTTCTAGCAACTAGGACTCCATTAGGAGTTGCAAATCAGTGCATGTGATATTTGGTCCACTGGTGTATCTTATTCAGCCCGCAAAGTGTTTTAGAAATCAGGGCATTTCATTAAAAAAATTCAGATTTCTGAATCTGTTTAATAAATGGTGATCTGGTATGACTGGGCTGGCACCTTCCCCCTTGAGATGGGGCACACGCCTTCTGCTGCTACAGTCCCTACCTGGCCAGCTTCATCCACCTACATGACCCGCTTGTCCCCTAAAGACACATGAGTTTGTGACCCCAGACTAGGTAGTAATTCTAAATACTTTACAAAGTTACAAAGACAAATTTATCTCCTCCTATCCTTGATCTGGATAAGCAAGGATTCTTAACCCATTTTATAGGTTTGAAGCCCAAGATTCAAAGACATGAAGTTGCTGTGTGGTGCAGCTGGGCTCACACCTGTCTGACCCCCAAGCCCACCCTCCTTCCAGGCCTGCATTAAGTAATGGGTCGATCCCTAGGGTCTTCCTGGGCTCACTGAGGCTAAGGGTCCTGCCAGGCCTTATTGGAGGCCCTCACACTCCACCTCTCTGCCACTGGGAGGAGAGAGGGGAAGGGCTGAGGGGCTGGCAACACGTGGAATGTTCTCTGACACTCTGGTCTGGGGTTCCCCCAGAGGACTAGGAGGGGTCAGGAGACCCCTGTGACGAGGGATTCCCAGAGAGGCTGGGCTGGGCAGTGGGCAGGGTGCAAGGCTGGGTGTCAGGGGATTGACTGGGTCCATTCCCTTCCCTGAGGCTTCCTGATTACATGACCACAGGGAGGCTGATTCTCCATAGACCTTGGTTTCCTCATCTGCAAAATGGGGCTAACCTCAGCCTTGCTTCGCTCATGGGGATGTTGGGAGGAGCTCACGAGACAAGGGTTTTGCAAAGTTGCAGAAACTCAGGGCAGAAGATAGTGTCATGGTTGTAGTATCATGATTAAGAGTATAGGCTCTGGAGGGGAATCTACCATGTGAAAGGCGTGTGTCCTTGGGCGGGTCACTTAACCTCTCTGGTCTAAAGTTTTCTCTTCTGTAAAATAAAGCCGATCATAGTTCCTACTCAAGCAGTTGTGAGCATTCAATGAACTATCTGAACAAAGTGCTAGCACCGTGCCAGGCATACAGTAGATGCTTAGTAAATGATAGCCATGAATATACAACATGGACAGATAAATGGGCCTATGATGGCCAAAGATGGGAGTGGAATAGGAATGCTGATTCCCACAGAACAATGACCCTGGCTGGTCCAGGGGCCCAATGCAGGGGGAATAGTGTAGAAATGACTTCAGCCAAGTCCAGGCTATGGCCTTCCCCTCTTTCTCCTCCGTGGGAGCACGGAGGCAAGAATCACAAGGAAGAGCTGGGGGTTTGGCTTGGGCTCTGGGAGGGCTTGTCCTGCTGCCCAGAAGGTCAGCTCAGGGCTCATTCCTCTCTTCTCCTGCCTCTTGCGGAAAGCCAGCCTGGAGGCCTGGCCCAGCAGGTGGGCATGGGGTGGTTGACCCCAGACGCTGGGCAACTTGCTCAAGTGGGGGCAGTTTCAGCCTGACCATGATAAGAGCCTGAGGTTAATGGAGGGTCCCACTGTCGGGTGCTGGAGGGACAAGATTTTAAACAAGCCTCAGCCTTGGAATCCACTGCCCTTTCCAGGTAGCTGGGCTGGGGAGGTTCTCAGGGTGCTAACACTGGCCCCTCTCTGATGAGCTTCCCGCAGGTGCTTTCTCCATTTCTTGATCCCAGAGGCATCTCCTCCATGGCAGCCCTGCAAAGGCTGAGGACAGCCTGGGCTGCTCTGCCCTCTGGCAGGGCCAGTGGAGCATCCCAGGCAGGAGAGTGGACTCAGGGGCCAGACCAGTGGGATTTGAATTCCAGCTCTGCCGCCTGGCATCTTTGACAAGTGAAAAAGCCACCACCACCACCACAAAACCCTGCAGTGCCTCTCTTTCCTCATCTGTGAAGTGAGGTAAAACTATGTGATGTATCTCATAGATTCCTGTGAGGGATTATTGAATCAGGCCTTACAACTGCCTGGCACAGAGAAGCGCCAGCTGCTGGTATTTTGGTGCACGTAAGTGGCTGTGTTGGGGGAGAGGGTGAACACTGGGCCCCTCCCTCTCTGGGTCTGAGTTTCCTTGCCCCTGCCACACTTTCTTAGCACCCACTCACCTCCAGTTCCGAGTCTGGGGTTTTGGTGTGCCAGCGGGGTCCCTCAGCAACCTGACACAGACATTCAGCCCTTGCGGGCAGTGGTGCCCACACCGACACACGAGTCCCCTCCGTCAAGGGTGGAGCCCATGTCAGCTCTTCCCTGCATTCTCACTTCCTTCCTCCCCCGGACACTTGCTTCTGCTCTGAAAGCATTGCTGGCACCCCACGAGGTCTCAGGGTCTGCACCGGGGGAGATGACGCTTGTGCCACAACGTCTATCCCAGGGGCTCTCATGGGGGCGGCTCCTGCCCCTGCAGCAGGCGTTCTGCCATGCCTGAAGACATTTTTGGTTGTGACAACTTGGGGGAAGGGGTGCTCCTGGCATCTAGTGGGTGGAGGTCAGAAACGCTGCTGCTAAACACGCTACAATGCACAGGTCAGTCCCGACAGCAAAGAGTTCTCTGCCCCAAATGCCAATAACGCTGAAGTTGAGAAATCTTGGTCTCTGGGACAACACAGACATGTGGCCAAATGGTTAATATAAAATGTGATAAGACTATAATAGAAGTTGGGTCAGAGTTATTTGGAGGTCCAGAGATGGGAAGAAATAACTGAATTAGAGAGAAGCCAGGGAAGTCCTTATTTGGACAAGTGACAACATCATAATCTCTTCTATGCCTCATATGAGCTCTCTGTGCTCAGCTGACTCATCCAAGATGCAAGTACTGCTCTTCTGATGGTTCAGGCCCCATCTGCTCTGGTAATTTCATTTGTATCCCTGGATCCAGCCATGCCTGAAGTATGACTGGTTATGTGGCACCTATAGATTTCTTTCTTCCTTACATTTGTTTGAGTTGAATTACTTCTAATATATAGATAAACATCCCAGCCACATCTGCACACTCACAGATCTTGTGCAGACTTGCCCCTCAGCCTTATGCACCCAATTGTCCCCCAACTGAAAGCTGTCTTTTCTTCTCCTTCCTGTGGCTGGCTGCTTCCATCAGGGCTGCAGTACTGGCAGCTGCCATCCCTGCAGCATCAAAATATCCAAGCATCAATTGCGTGATTGAAGTGTTCCATTAGCCCGGAACGGGGGAGCCATGATCAGATGTGGTTTGTGGAACAGCTGCCCGTGCAGGGCTGGCAGTTAATTAAAAGCCCCATGCACTTAGTGATTAACTAATCACAGCATGGTGGCAGCCAGCAATGATGCGGTGACTTTTCTGTGGGAGTCAGCTGAAGCTCCAAATGTCTGCCCTGGGGCAGCGGTGGCAGTGGGAGGCTTGGGTGGCTCCGGTGTAGACGTCCCAAGCAGTTTGCAGAGCAGATTCCCAGGTGTCTCTCCTGCTTAAAGCTCCCAGGAGAAAGAGTGAAAGGGAACCTGGGTGGGGAGGGTGAAGACAGGGACATCCCTGCAAAGGATGGGGTGGGGCTGGAGAGGTGGGGAGTGTGGGCTGTCAGGATTTGGGAACCACGGAGGCGGGAGACCCGGTGGGATGTCGGGAAGGCAGGGAGGGGGTTGGCCACAGGGGCTGGGCAGAATCCTGGGCCAGCTCAGGGGAGGGAGAGATGATACACCGCTGTCCATTTCAGGGCAGTGTGGCACAATGGTTCAGTTATGGTTCTGCCACTTACTGCTTGTGGGACTGTGGACATGGGTTTCAACCCCTCTGCCTCAGTTTCCCTACCTGTAAAACCTGAGATTAATAACCATACCTGTTTCCAGGAGTTGTGGTGAGGATTAATCTGTGTGAAAGATTTCTAACACAATAAGCATGTGAAAAATATTACCGAGCGCTATTAGAAGCAGAAGGCTACTTCCTTAGAGCAAGGAGATGAAGGGCCATGAAGGTGAAAAGTGACCTTGGCTCCAATGTACCAGGCTCTACCCCTCCCCCAGCTCCCCTAGGAGAAGGCTGGGAACTTCAAAAGCCATGAGGCCTTGAGGCTGGTAGGGCTGGGGTGGCACTAAAAGACAGGTTGCAGTCTAAGTAAGTGGCTGCTCCAGAAGCTGCGTTTCCCTAGAGTACCCCAGGCTGTTACCCCTGGGGCTGTACTTTAGCACCTTGGTCATGCTCCTGGGCCCAGTGCCCTGGTTCCTGATTCTAACCCTGCCCATCGGGCTGACCCCACATGACTGCAAGTAGCTGTGACTTTGACGTCTTTAATCTTGGCCCCCAGACTCCCTCTGACTCAACAGGAAAAGCTCATACTTCCTCATCTCATACTTCCATGCGCCCCTGATCTGCTCCAGCCTATGTTTCCAGTTCTATCTCTCATTACCTCCATGCTGCCTGCAGACCCCGACGCTGCCACGCTCTTGGCTGATAAATGCTTTCTCTACCTTCTTCCCATTTCACTTCTGGAAGTCTGAATCCTCCCCTTCCTTCAAGACCAAGTTCGAGAGTGTTTTCCGCGGGGATGCTCTGCTATCTCTCTCGTTGCGCTGTTTTCAGCTGGCCTGGGGGTGGCTTGGTAGAGTTCCATCTCGAGGTGGTCCTGGAGGGCCTCCCTGAGAGGGCATTGCTGGAGCTGAGCCTTGTGTGAACCTGGAAAGAGGTCCTATGATGGGAAGGGGCTGGGGGAGCCCGCGGAGCTGACTAAGGTCTAGGAGGCTGGAGTGAGGAGAGAGATGTGAGGCTGGGTAGAGGAGGAAGGGTAGCAATGGCTCACAGCAGGTGCCATCATCCCTCACTGGTGTGAGGTGTGAGACCTCACCTGCCTGTGCTGCAGCCTAGCTGGACATCACATGGCCTGTGAAAGTCCAAGTGGGGAGATTGGGTTCCCAGAAATTGACTGTGCATCTGGGACTTGTGTGTGAGTGATAGGGACAATCTGATTGGCTGAGCCGCTGTCACATGACCACCCCTCCGCCGGGTGGGACCCTTGACTAAGCACTCCGAATGTATCCTGTGGGGAGGGATGGTTCTCGAAAGCAATACTAGGGTGCTAGTATCGCAGAGGACAAAACCAACAGATACGTCCCCTTCACGGAGCCAGGTCCAGCTTCTAGGAGGGACATGTGTTATCCACGTCTGGGAGGGGGCGCCTCCAACATCTGTCCAGGCCCTTCCCTGAGGGGCCAGGCCATCGCTGGGAAATGGTCAGCAGGTGAGTGCCCCTTCCCTGTCGCCCCCAGGTCCACCGCTGAGGGCGCAAGTGTCTAGGATGTTCTCCAAATTCTGAGGAATGTTTAAGGTGGGTCAATGCGCTATGTCTGGCTGCCATGTGACTGTGGCGACATCTCTGCCTTCTCTGAACCTTTATGTCCTTGCTGGGAATAAGAGACATAGAGCATGAGAAAGTGCTTTGGAAACTGTGCTCAGTCACACCACTCATGACTGCTTTTATCTCTGCTCATGGTTTAGGAGGGAGCAGCCTGTTTCTACCCTTTGGTGTTGGCCCTGCTCCCCTTTAGTCCCCATCTCTCCCTCTGGTATCCTCCCCCACCCCTGCCTCCCCTTGGGGCTGGGACATGTGCCTGCATTCCTGCTGAAGGTGTTGCTGTGGGAGCCTGTCCCAAGGCCCTGTCACTTCTTAGCCCAGAGGAGACATGGCTGTGAACGGGGTGGGTGTGGGGTGCCTGGGAGGCTGAAGGCCAAAGTGGTCCCAGGGTGGGGGTGGGGGGATCTGGGGAGCGGCAGTGATGTGAAGATGGTGTGGAGGGCAGGGGCATGGTCCCCACAGCCTTGCTCTGAATAGAGGACATTCAGGTCACATTCCCTATAGCAAAGTCAGAGGGACACAATTTCTCAGCCAGAATTGCTGGAAATAAACATCTGGAGCTTGGGGGTCGTCATTGATTTGGGGGAGCTCTTGGTTTTCATGGGATTGGTCACTCACCAGATAATTTGGTAAGTACCTTGTCAGCTCGGCTGCTATAACAAAAATACCACAGACTGCATGGCTTAAAGAACAGAGATTTATTTCTCACTGTTCTGGGGGCTAGGAAGTCTGAGATCAGGGGTCCAGCATGGTCAGGTTCTGATGAGGGCTCTCTTCCTGCTTTGCAGATGGCTGTCTTCTTGCTGTGTCCTCACATGGCAGAGAGCAGAGAGAGGAGCAAACTCTCTGGTGTTCTTTTGACAAGGACACTAATCCCATGATGGTCTAATTCCCGCCTCAAAGGCCCTATATCCTAATACCATCACAATGGGGATTAGGATCTCAACATATGGATTTGGCGGGGTGGGGGTCGGGGACCCAGACATCCGGTCCATAACATACCTCTTACAAGTTTACTAAATTCATTCATGTCTATTTTCTCATTGGGCTTTATCTGCATTTCACAGCGGGGAAACCTAAGCCAGAGGGGCCAAGAGATTTGCCCAGGTTCACACAGTAGTGGCTTAAGCTTGATAGAAGTTTCTCTCTCACTTAAAGAAGTATGTGGTGAATGGTCCAGAATGACCCTCAGGCTCAGCTGTACTACAGCCCACCTGGACACCATATAGGCTATGAAAGACCAAATGGGGAGGGAAGGAAGTCCTAGGTTGGGTTTCCAGAAACAGACCCTGCACCCAAGACTCCTGTGAAAGTAATTTATTAGGAAATGTTCCAGAAATGACCAGGAGGGGCTGGGAAGTGACCTACATAGAGTCCTTGCCCTGTGGAGAGGGAGGCTGGGTCAGCTTATCTGCTCCAGGGCTTGTGACTTGGGACTTTTTGGGAACTGAACCTCTCACAGAAGTGTGCAGGTGGGTTGGCAAGGGCTTCCCTGGCCCTGACCACGTCAGGGATCCAGTCCCCTTCTATCCTGTGCTCCTCCATCCTCCAATATGGCAGCACAGGCTCCAGCCATCATGCCTACCTTTCCAGCCAACAGAAAGGAGGAAAAGAGAAGAAAGGGGGTGCTGCTTTCTATAAGGACACATCTTCGAACCTGTACGTGGTGCTTCAGTTTCCATGTTTGGGGCCAGATCTAAGGCTTGTGGGTACTCCCAGCTAGCACGGGAAGCTAAGAAATGAAGCCTTTATTCCAGGCAACTTGTGCCAGCTAAATTTGGGTTCTGTTACTGAAGAAGGAGAGGGGATAGATGTTGGGGAAAAAGTAGCAGCCATTGTTACAGCTACAGAGTGTGAAAATGGACTTGACCACAGTCCTAGAGATTTCTTTGCAAGGGAGCAGAGAGTTGTAGCTGCTGGGAATGGGGTCTTTACAAGAGGAAGAATGGGCAGGGGCTGAGCTGCAGGATCTCTGGGTCCACTGAGGTCCTTATTTGTGGGATAAGACTCCACCCAAGGAATAGCTGACTCTAGAGGGATGGTGGTGTACACAGAGCTCCCTGGAAGTGTCTTGGGGGTGGGCAGGCAGGGGGAGCTGTATCGGACTTAATCCTTAGCTGGGAGCTGGGCGCTTGGCTTTTGAGTTCCTGGCTTACCTGGAATCTTCTAGGTCACCTTTGGCAGGTCTATAACATGCCTCAGGCTCTGTTCCACCATTTGTAAGATGGGGACAATGTGAGGAATTCAGGGTCAGACAAGGCTGAGGTAAGAGGTACTTAATTCTGACATAACATTTAAGAGGGCGCCAAAAATCTCAGCAATTAAGATCAATATTTTAATGCAGTATTTTTTTATAGTGGTAAAATATATCCAACATAAAATTGACCAGTTTAACCATTTAAAGTGTTCAGTTCAGTGGCATCAAGTATATTCACATTGTTGTGCAACCATCATCATCCATCTTCAGAACTTCTTCATCTTCCCCAACTGAAATTCTGTATCCATTAAACACTAAACCCCTATTCCCTGCTTCCCCAAGCCCCCAGGATAACTCTACTTTCTGTCTCTCTGAATTTGACTAAGTAGTTCATATTAGTGGAATCATGCAGCATTTGTCTTTTTGTGACTAGCTTATTTCACTCAGCATAATGTCCTTGGGTTTCTACCATGCTGTAGCATGTGTCAGAATTCCCTTCCTTTTTTTTAAAAATTAATTTTTATTGGAGTATAGTTGCCCCTTCTTTTTTAAGGCTGAATAAAATTCCACTGTGGATATACCACATTTTGTTTATCCACTCATCCATCGATGGACACCTGGGTTGCTTTCTATCCTTTGGCTATTGTGAATAGTGCTGCTATGAACATGGGTGTGCAGATATCTAAGTCCCACTTTCATTGATGCAATACTTTTTAAAAAATCAAAATTCATGCAAAAAAGTCCATTATGAATAGACTATCAAAAAGTGAAAGACGAGATCAGGAACAGCACAGTGCTGAGCCACAGGAGAGCAAAGGGAAGGATGGGTAATACTCACCTTGCACGATCCTGTTTGTGGCACCGCCTTAAATCTTGTGCCCCAGGCCAGTTCCTCACTCTCCTCGCCCTTGTCCTGGCCTGATGAGGATGAAAGGACCCTGGCTGAGCGCGCTGGGCCAGGAGCCTCCTCTTCCCCTACCACCCTGGACTGATTTAGGAACTGGAGTGATGGAGCAGTCTGTAGGTTAGAAAGCTGAAGCTGGGGTTTCTTCTCCCCTTGGATAGATTCATCTTAATTAGCCCCCTCAGATAACGGTTCCTTCCCAGGCTGAGGCAGCTGAATTATGGAGACAGTCACTATATCTTCCTTCCCCTTGAATTGTTTTGCCAAGTGACAAACCAAGAGATGCATGTCCCCTGCTCCAGGTTCCCTTGCAGAGCTGGCTGTGAGGTCACCTAATGAGGCAGGAGACGGGGCTCCCAATCCGTCACCTTGTAGCCCGGGCAGGTGGTGCCTGGCGCTGTGTGCAGGGTGTGACTGTGGGTACTACCTGTGTGAGTGAGTGTGTAGGGGTCCCACCAGGACGAAGAGACATTCTCCTTCCTGAGCTCAGAGCCCCCAAAGAGGAGAACTCGTGAAATTCCCAAAAGGGAGTGTCTTCCCTTAGTCATTCAAGGAGCATTTAGTGAGCACCTACTGTGTGCCAGGCAATGAGTGAGGAGGTGGGCGCGAGGGTCAGTAAAGAGATGGGTCAGTTGTGGCCCTGAGCTTTAACAAAACATAAATGTTTGTTCATGTGTCAGGAACTGAGGTGCGCCCGGTTACTGGGTGTGAGGGAGGGCAAACGACGGGGTGGTGAGAGTCCGTCCAGCTCTCATCCTTGGCTGGGGAGTGTGTGTGTGTGTGTGTGTGTGTGTGTGTGTGTGTGAGAGAGAGAGAGAGAGAGAGAGAGAGAGAGAGAGGAAGCGGCTGCCCTGGACCTTGCCTGCTAACCTGAGACTGACCAGCAGATGGCGAGAGCGCTACGGGAAAGTCAGGGACTGCTGGGGAGGGAGGGAGGAGAGAGAGAGGGAGACAGAGACAGACACAGACAGACGCAGGAACACAGAGTCAGAGACAGAGAGAGACAAAGACAGAGGCAGAGAGACAGAGAGAGAGACAGAGAGAGACAGAGAGAGAGAGAGACAGAGTATATTAGTCTGTTTGGGCTGCCATAACAAAACACCATAGACTGGGTGGCTTGACAACAGAAATTTCTTTCTCACAGTGCTGGAGGCTGGCAAGTCCAAGGTCAAGGTGCCAGCAAGGCAGGGTTTCATTCTGAGCCCTCTTCTCTTGGGTTGTAGGTTGCAGCCAGCTCACTATGTGCTCACAAGGCCTTCCTTAGTGTATGCTCCTGGAGGGAGGGAGGGAGAGAGAGAGAGAGCTCTTCCTGTTCATATAAAGCAGGCAGTCCTATCAGATTAGGGCCCCACCCTTGTGACCTCATTTAACCTTAATTAGCTCCTAAAGACCCTCCCTCCAAATACAGTCACACTGGAGGTTAGGGTTTTTTTTTTTTTTTTTTTTTTTTTTTTTGCGGTACGCGGGCCTCTCACTGCTGTGGCCTCTCCCGTTGCAGAGCACAGGCTCCGGACGCACAGGCCCAGCGGCCATGGCTCACGGACCCAGCCGCTCCGCGGCACGTGGGATCCTCCCGGACCGGGGCACGAACCCGCGTCCCCTGCATCGGCAGGCGGACCCTCAACCACCGCGCCACCAGGGAAGCCCGAGGTTAGGGTTTTAACATATGAATTTTAGGAGGCACAATTTAGTCTACTGCACAGAGAGAGAGAGAGAGAGAGAGAGAGAGAGAGAGAGAGAGAGAGAGAGAGAGACAGGGAGAGAGGGAAAGAGAGGAAGAGAGACAGAGACAGAGATGGGGGTGGGGTCGGTGGGGGGAGGAGGGAAGAGCCCATGGCACTGGGTTGGGATCAGAATTCCTGGTTCTGGGCCACCTTTGCTATTCACTTCGCTGTGATCCCCAGCAGACACTTCTCCCTTGGAGCATCCACATCTTCACCTCCAAAGAAGGTAGATGTGCACCCCTACCATACCTGCTGAAGTAGCTACACACTTATAGAGAGCAGCTCTCAAGAGCCTCCCCCCTATTTTCTCACTCAGAGACACAGCAACCCTATGAGATGGGCATTAACGTTGCCTCCATCTTCCAGATGAGGAGACCGAGGGTCAGGGAAGTTAAGTGGCCTGCCCAAGGTCACACAGCTCGGACTCAGACCCAGGTCTTCTGACCCTGTGGTCTAACTAGTGAGCGCTCTGAGAGGGTAGAAGATACAACACAGATGCGAAGGAAACTCCGAACTTCTTCGCACAGCTAAGGTTGACCAGTTGGTCTCACACTGGGGGTCTCTGCTGGGGTTTGCACAAAACTCTGGAGAAAGGGCAAATTTGGTGCAGGGAACACAGGCCCCCAAGCTAATGGCCGGGAAGCTGGCCCAGAGACCTGGGAACCCAGAAAAACACTTCCTGGACACAAGGATACCAAATAAAACTGTCCAAGACGGTGGCTTCTGTCCTGCCTTGGTTCGCTGGATGGTGAAGCACATCTAGCTCTTGGCTTCCACTGTGTGGCATGTACAGGGACGTATGCAGAGGAGAATCCACTCCTTTTCTCTCCGAGACACACGAGGGACGCCTAAATCTAATAAGTTAATTTAGACTCCTAGAAACAAGATTAAATTTTCAAATGAAGGCAGGCTCTGACAGCTAAGGCATAAATCTTTTATTTAAAATAGAGACTAAACCCATTCAAATGCAATCAGCAATGACAGATGCAGATAGAAACAAGCTCTGATAGAATAGACGCGGCGTGGAGTTGTTCGCTCTTGGTGACATATCACAAAGGGTGACCTCAAGTTCAATCTGAGTGTCAGCCAACAGTGAGGACTCTGCATCCATTTCCATGTGGCTTGTTGACCCAAGGTGGAGCCAGGGGAGAGGCCAAGGCAGGTGGGAGGGAGCCAGCCTCGGAGGTCATCGTCCCATTGCTACCCCCTCAGCTGCCACATGAGGGCAGGAAAGAGGGCCAGCAGTGTTTGACAGTCCCCAGAGTGGCAGCAAAGGAGCCTGAGGGGGAGAGAATGGGGAGCTGGCGAGAGCAGGCGGGAGAGAGGTGAGGTAAGAGGAGAAGGTAGGTAAGGACAAGTGGGGCATTTCCTGGAGCTGCCAGAGCAAAGGAAGCTCTGCAGGACCCCAACCTCCCAACAGTCTTCTGCTTCAGCTGCCTGTGGGTGGGCATTCCTGAGGGCCAGACATTCCCTACACGATCTCACTCAATCCTCACATCAAACCCTTTCACAGATCACAGGCTGAGGTTCAGAGGGTTAAGTCCACGCCTGAATTTCACAGCCAGTTAGTGGCAGAGTCACGAGCCCTCCCAGGGCGTGCTGACTCCAGTCCCTCACTCTCCCCACCTGACACTCCACAGCTCACAGACATCCAGAGATGCCAGGGGGTCTAGCAAACGTACGGGCACCTTGGTTGTTCTAACTCAGGCAAAGAACAGAGAATGATTTCTCCTGAGTATCACCCCCTTTTTGAAGTTTTCAGATGCTTGCTGCCAGACCTCTTTACAGCACAAACTCAAAGTCACCACCACAAACATACATCCCTGAGGACCGGGGATTCCCAGATGGATAACCCATGAGTTCATGTTCAAGGGCATGTTTACCAGGACGCTGCTAACAGAGAAAACCCCCCACTCAAGACAGTGCTTGTGTTATGTAAGTTTGGGAAACACTGCCTACTACAACCCCTCCTGAAGAGTCACAAAACACATTAGAACATTAAAGCCTCTGAGAAGTCCAGCAGAAAAGAAGCCTGATTAACCTCGTTTATCCCAGCATTTTCCCAACTTATTTGAACACGAAATGTCTGTGTTTCTTTCATTAGACATAAGATCACATCAATCCATTTTCCAAGGAACCCGTTTTGGGAAACATTAATCTAAGAATATTTCAAGTTGGCCTGTGGCTCCCTGCTTCTCCAGAATGCATATTATGGTACATGAAACTTCACCATTAAATACCTGAAGCAGATGCCCAGAGAAGGCATAGTTGACATTGGTGGTTCTCAGTCTCTTTAGGATGTCTCCTTGGGTAACTTGATGAAAGTTGTGGGTTTTTTTCCCCCAGGTGGAGAGAAGCATGCACATACATCATGTACATACACTCGAGTGTTGACTTCAGATTTAAGGGTTTGTGGGTTCTTTGTTACCCAGAGGCCTCAGGTCATAAACCCCTGCTTAATGTCACCATCAGCTGAAGTCCTTGGTGCCACTGTTAACCGAGCACTCGGCCTTAGGAAGAAGGCCAAGCCTGTTGGGGTTAGGGCTGCTGAGAGGGTCTGGGTGAAGGGGTCTGGTACACTCCTGTCCTGTGACAAAGGAAGACCGGAGGGTCATGCCAGTTTCATGTGTTCAATGTAGAGAGTACTCAACAGGGTTCCGAGTAGGAACGGAAGGCATCAGGCAGCTTGACCTGCAGAGACCTCTCTGCAGGTCTGAGGGACCTGCCCACAGCCCTGTGGGGAGTATAAAGGTCAGGGCTCCCACATCTCTCAAAGCCCCCCATAGCCTAGTGCATGAGAATCTCTGTTGCTGATGCTTGCCCAGCACCCATTCCCTGTCCCCGCTTCTTCTGGGAATAACACCCTGGTTGTCCCTGGGGAACCACCCCCACCTCGAACTAGTCCATGTGTGTGGTAAGGCTCAGACCTCACCCCCAGACTCAGGGCGGGCTCATGACTCAGGTTCATGACCTGGACAGTCAGTGGATACCATTTTTCAGGTCACAGTGACTGGTTTAGGGGTAGGCATGCAATCCAAGCCAGAACAATTAGTTCCAAAGGGATACATTATGGAACTTTTCCTGAGAAAGAGCAGTTCTCTTGGGGCTGTGGATAAAAAAAGTATGCCTGGAGCTGCTGGTGGCCACCTTGACCCATGAAGAGAGATTGCCTGAAAATGGATCCTCTACTGAAGAGATCAGGTAAAAGACGGAGAGCTGGGGTGTCCCAATGAGACTGTTTGAAACTATATCCAGCCATGACCCAAATTAATCCTATCCCTGGCACAATTACATGAACCAGTGCACTTCCTTTCTTGCTTAAGAGCATGTGTGTTGGATTTCTGCCACTTGCAACTGAAAGAGCCCTGACAAATCCCCTGTGGTTAAAAACACATCCCAGGTCCATGCCAGGTAGCTGAATTAAAATCTCCAGGAATGTAGATTGCTCGATCGATCGATCTATCTATCTATCATCATCTATCTATCTATCATCTATCTGTCTACCTACCTATCTATGTAGATATACATATCTTCCTGGGGAATCTAATGATCTAACAGCTCTAGCTTGTAATAATTTCCCCTGCTTTTGTACCATGGAGGTCACAAGATGCCCAGCTAGGGAATCCAAGATTATCCACATGTGGAATTCATCCAGTAGAAGCCCAGGAGTCAAGATATTTAACATGGTTTGTCCTTAGTTTATTCCCACTTTCAAGCTCTCAAATGGGGCTAAGAATCATGTGATTGTGACAACTTAGCTTTGCACAGGAGCGAGAAACTGCTCTGTGTTCATCTAAACTCATCTCCTCGTCTTCCTGTACCCACAGCTAGACCACACCTCCTATCCCCTCTTGTAGGTAGGTGTGGCCATGAGCTGGGTTCTAATCAATAAAATGTGAGAAGTGATGTGTGCCATTTCCAGACTCAGCTTATAAAAATCTCCCTGGATATTCTTCATGAGTTTTCCTTTTAGCTCGATGCAGATAAACACAGGAACCTAAACACAGGAAGCCATGTTGGAAGGTGTCAGAGCCACAAGGAGGAAGGACCCCAGGGTACCCAGTACCAGAATCACTCTTGGAGGCAAGCTACATGGCTACCAGGAATCCCTGTTTGGGGCTTTACACAAGCCAGATATAAATGTCTATTGTGTTAAGTCACTGGGATTGGGGGAATCCCAAACCTACAGTTCTTTCCTTAACAGCGAATTTTTATGAATTTCAGATAACTTTTCCAACCATTGATTCATCTGTGTTTTATAAAAACTCTGGGTGGCAGTCTGGGAATGACATTTTACAGATGACAATGCTTGTTCTAGCTTAAGTAGTTGGTAGGAGGATAGAAAATGCTTCTCAGAAGAGCAGTTTGATGCAGATGTGAAGAGACTATGATGATAATACCTCTTTCCTTGGCTCTGGCCCCCTTCCTATTTGTTCAGGCATTTCTGTAGTTAGAGTTCTTCCCTGGGACTCAGCACCCAACTTCCCACCCTCTCTGCCCCCAGTCCTTTCCCGGTGAAGACTCTGGGGGCTCTGCCTCTGTCCATGGTGCTGAACCCAGTGGCGTTTATAGAGCCTTGTTATGGAATGAACTTGGACTTAAACATTAGAACTGCGCTTTACTTCTAAACATTTGCTCCCTTGGAAAGTCTTTTAACCTCTCCAAATGTTAATTTTCTTATCTGTGAAATGGAAAATTATACTTTCTTCATGAGACTGTTGTGAAGATTAAATAATGTGGAGAAACTACTGGTGTAGTAGGAGTGTCGTTTTACACCCTTCTCCCACACTTAAAAATTATTGAACCACTTCCTTCCCTCCCTCCCCTCCCACCAAGAATAGCAGGTGAACTGAGGATGATTCTTATTTATGTGTAATATTGACTTCAAGGGTCAAATCTATCATCCACTGAGGTTTGAGTGAATTCAGAAAAAGGAAGCAGAGTCTAGAGAGACTATCCCTCATGATTCTAGCTGCTACAGGCTATAAAGGGTTACAGAATATTCTAAGAGTTTAAGGGAAATGGAAATTTGAAACTTGAGGAAAAGTATGTTTTTTTGTCCCTTTTCTTCACTTGTAAAATGGTGAGGGGTGGGGGCGGCTGGCAGCTCAGTTTTTCTGACCCCATAGAACAAGGACAGCTTTTAGCATTCTCACTGCTCGTGGATCCTCTTCTTTGTAAAGATTTTGTCAACTAAACAGTCTGCACTTATTAAGGAATAACTAATTCATTTCCCCAATTTTATTAATAAAAGACATTTAGAAGCGATTGTGCGATAGAAACAGTTTTAAGCTTCCCAGTTTAATGAAGTGGCTGATGCCTGTAGTTAGCCTGTGTGGCTTCATTATCGGCTAATGTGTGGATTCCCTTAGGTTTTCTGAATTTTTGCCAAGAATTCACAGGACCCAGTGCTACTTCTGTGAACCTCAGTGCAGGAGTCATTGCTTTCAGTGGGCTCTCAGAACCCTTCAAGCTCTGACCTGTTGAGCTCTGATATACCAGGAGGGGTGGAGCACAGTGGGCACAGGTGAAGAGGAAGGAGAGGGGGTTGTGGGAAAGCAGTATGTACCTTGGGGGTCGGAACAGTAGGGACACCCTCTAGTGTTTGGCTTAATGCTCGTCTGGGAGATGGGCAGAGAGAGAGAGAGAGAGAGAGAGAGATAGAGAGAGAGAGGCTGGAAAGTTGGTTTATTAATGAAAACATGCCCAAGAGAGATAGTCAGTTGGTCCTCTTTCTGTCAACACGTTCTCTCTCACACATAAATAGGGAGCTAATTTGAAATAAGAAGGATGCTTGGTGGGCATAGAACTCGAGTTAGGGAGTTCATAGTTTTAATGACATTGTCTGCAAACTATGATGGCTATTGGGCTAAAACTTCCTAGAAAGGGCTATTCAGGCCCTTTCAGGAGTGGAAACCCCACTCTGTCCCAGATAATGCTGGAAGCAAACCACTAACGCTGTACCTTTGGGCTCTGCTCCGACTCGTGCCTGCTGCCAGGGAACCCACCTGAGACATTCAAGCTGCTGCACTTCTTACCTGCTCTGCGGTTCAGTGAAGCTTCTCTTAGGGTGAAGCAAGGGCCTCCTTCATGCTGCTGGGCTCCTTTTGTAATATCTTATTGGTTGGTTTCAGCCTCAACGGGGTCACCCTCAAGTTAGGATGACAGCCATTCTGGATTTGAACTGATGGCATTCTGAGTCCAGAGCCCGTTCTCTTGACCACAACCCTAACCTGCCTCTCTAAGGCACCTGGCCCTTGAACCCTAGAGGCACATCTCCTCCTCGCCCACCCTGTTCAGAAAGCTCAGCCAGAGGGCCTGGTGAGCTAGAACAGGAGGAGGTATCCCCCAGGATGCGCCGACCCTGACTCCAACTCTGTAGCCTCGGCACAGCGGAGGGCTTACTCTTCTCCCAAAGGCTCAGGGCTCGGTCTCTCCCTGGGTTTATGAGCTGAGTAGGTGAAGGGCATGTTTGACCTTTCCAGTCGCTTCTCCCTGCTTCATCACTGTAGCTGCTACAGAAAAATGAACTTTTTTTTTTTTTTTTTGCGGTACGCAGGCGTCTCACTGCTGTGGCCTCTCCCGTTGCGGAGCACAGGCTCCGGACGCGCAGGCTCAGCGGCCATAGCTCACGGGCCCAGCTGCTCCGCAGCACGTGGGATCTTCCCAGACCAGGGCACGAACCCGTGTCCCCTGCATCGGCAGGCGGACTCTCAACCACTGCGCCACCAGGGAAGCCCCAGAAAAATGAACTTCTTTCATGCGTTTCCAACTGCCAAAAACACAGCAGCCACGGCCAAGGACTAGATGTGTGATTTGCTGGAAGCCTGGGACCTCATCCTTCCTGCAGCCTGACGCTGCCACAGCCCAGATGCGAAGCAGAGGCCTGGTGAGGTCTCCCCTGGGCCCAGGACTGAAGCTCCCCCAAGAAGGACAGAAGCTTAGAGGGCTACACAAGGTCTACGGCAGCCGCTTAACTTTAAATCTGCCCCCAGCACCCTGCATTCCTCCCTCACTCTCAAGCCCAACCTTTCCCCTGATCCTCCTGGCCAGCTCGCTGCACCCCCGTCCCATGCTGCCGCCCCCAGAGCAGGTACATCTCTCCCACCTCTGGGGGGTCAACGTCCCCACGTCCTTCCAGGCCCACCCACTCCTTCCCAAGTCCCTCGCCTGGGATGAACTGCTCCTGCCTTGGTCTTGCTGTTCACTTTGTGACGTGCGTTGTGTGGTTCCCTCCTCTATTGTGGCCCCTTTACTTTCAGTCTTGGGCTCTGTTTATTTGCAGGCTTTCTTCTCTTTAAAACAAAACAAACACAAGGTGCCATTGTCTGGATCTTGAGAAACTGTAGAACCCTCCTCTTCTTTTTGCATTGCTGGGTACATTTCTTGTTTCTACCCGAATGATCTGCCAAGGCGAGAAGGTTAATTTGTCTGAGTGGGAGTATGCCAACATCAGCCTGAAATAAAGGTGACGGCACTTAGGATAAAACCCGAACCCCTCATGATCTGGCCCCACTCACCCTGACCTCATCTCCCATCTCTCCTCGTCACGGGCTCAGCTCTGGCCACACAGCCTTGAGTCTGGTCCTCAGGTCCTGCTTCTGCTCAGGCCTTTGCCCCCATCATTCCCTCTGCCTACAGCACTCCCCCTGCATCTCTGCAGGCTGGCTCCTTCCCAGCATGTGGGCTCAGCTCAGCCTTCCCTGACCTCTCCATCTTGCCCCATACTCCCTGGTATCTCTCTATTGGAATATATTTTCCTGATATATTTTCCTCGCTGCACTTGACAATTTCAGAAGTCATCCTTTCTTTAAAAGATTAGTTTCACTTTGTTACCGTCATGCTCCACTAGGACATAAAGTCCACATGAAGTGGGATCTCGCCCATCTTGCTTTTGCTGCTTCCTTAATGCCTAAGAGTGCTGGGTGCACAGGAAGTACTGATTTCAAGTTTGCTGAACGAATAACGGTGGGGTGATCACATACCAGCATCACATGCGAATGTCTGTCCTTTCCGTTTTGGGAGTTTCTACCCCAGCACCTAGTGTCTTGCCTTTAGCATGGAATAAATGTGAATGAAATGAATTAAAGGGCCCCTCACCCACTAGATTATCTTTGATGGGACGGGCCAAGTTGTGTGTTTCTGACTGCCCAGCATCTTGAAGAGCAGCTGTTCAAAGCACCTGTTGAATGGAATAGAATCCTTTGAAAGTATGATGTCAACTTTGGTAACTGAGGAAGAAGGGCCTGTCTGGTCCTTTGAATGTGACTTCTTGGACAAACTAACACCTTGAGTTCTCATTCTCAGTTGTGGGTTCTGGGTCATGTGAGTGCAAAGGCTGTACCTCACACAGCAGATGTGTTGATGGAAACAGGGAGAATCTGGCTAAGATGCTGAGTGTCAGAGGAGCGGCACAACATCCTTCTGACACTTGAAAATTGCAAATTTGAAAGACTCCTTCTCACTTGTCAGCTGTCCGGGCCTCCCCTGCACAGATGGCTTCCAGGCCTCGCCCTCCCAGGCTGGATTTCCCATTGTCCCACAGCCAGTAGGCTGGTATCTTTTTTTTTTTTTTTTTGCGGTACGCGGGCCTCTCACTGTTGTGGCCTCTCCCATTGCGGAGCACCGGCTCCGGACGCGCAGGCCCAGGGGCCATGGCTCACGGGCCCAGTCACTCTGCGGCATGTGGGATCTTCCCGGACTGGGGCACGAACCCGTGTCCCCTGCATCGGCAGGCGGACTCTCAACCACTGCGCCACCAGGGAAGCCCGGCTGGTATCTTTGAGGCCCACCATCGGCACAGCAACTCAAACGTCCTAGTCGCTTGGTTTCAGACTGCTTTCTCAGGTCTCTTTCAGTTACAGGTGACTTTAAAAAGGGAATATATTGGCTCAAGCACAGAAAAGATGTTGGGTAGAAGTTGCTTCAGGCATGGCTGGATCCGGGGGATCTGTGTGACTCTGTTTATTCTTCATGTGGGGTCCCCCATATGGCAGCTGTTAGGGGCAAGGTGGCCCCTGGAAGCCTCAGCATCACCCATCTACTTCAATTGTCCAAACATTACTCACTCCATTCTAGCCACTCACTTTTTTCTGTTCCTTAAATAAACCAGGCATACTCTTGCCCTAGGATATCTGCACTATTCCAAGTGCATGGAAATCCCTACCCCCTCCCCTCCATGGCTGTGTATCTCATTCCCTTACCTCCTACAAAGCTTTGCTCAAAGCTACCTTCTGAAGCTGCACCTGACCACCCGATTTAAAATCGGAATCCATTTCCCCAGCATTCCCAGTCCTTACTTTGCGCGTCCTCTGCACCCCCCATAGCAGTTACTGCCTTCTAACTTCCTGTATATTTATTATCTCTATTGTCCTCTAGCCCACTAGAATGTCTGTTTTGTTTGCCAATGTTTGTTCACCAAGAACCCAGTAGAGTCGTGTCATATAGTAGTTGCTCAATTTGTTGGATGAATGAATGAAACAGAAAGAAATTAATTCAGCATCCAGACATAGGAAATACAGCAGTAAACAAACAAAAAACTCTGCCCCTTTGGGACCTTACTTCACACTGGGGAAGGCAGAGAATAAATGAGATTTTTAGAGAGTACTAAATACATGGAGTTTCAGGTGACAGTAAGTGCTGGGCAGGCAGACACGGCAGATGCCCACAGTCAAGACGAGACCTAGTTCCTGTTGTATGCTGAGAACCTGACAAGGATGGAGATGATTCTTGGTTCTGCTGTTTAAATATTACTCTTTTTGAAAGCGAGACAGGATAAGCGCATTGCTAATGACAGTAATAAAGTGTCTCTCAGATTTGTTTACAGGCTGTTTGCTTTTATTTTCATTCCCTTCCCGACTCGTTTCAGGAGCGGGTGTGGGCAGCCCCCTGCCAGTCCACATTCCCGTGACATTTCCCACTCACATGGTGTAATGAAGAAATATGCAAACTGGCTGGGAGCTACTGGCGTTTGGAAGCCCCTCTTGGAGCCAGCTGCTGCGGGGAGGAGAAGAGACCCAAACCAATAAGCAGGTATTGATTTGCATTGGCATTAATGTCTTTTTATATCAACACAAGTATTTTATCAAAACTTGCCTGGGGGGAACATCCATCTTCATATTGACTTAAATGGAAGATATTACAGGGTGGGTGTTCTATCTACACAGTATGGAGCTCTGCATACAAATATAGATGCATAATCAATATTTCATTATAAAATTATGATCTGATTTGGATGTTCTGCAAAAAGAATCTCAAGATGAATAACAAAGTACAATAATAATTTTGAAATGCAAAGATTTTTTTCCATTTTAATAAAGGTTGGGGGCTTCTGCTGGCCATCCTGTGTGGGCAGCAGGAAAAGGCCCATCTGGCTGGAGGAGGGGTATGGTGGGAGCATTTGCAGACCAGAAGGCTGCCTCGGTTTTGCTGTTTGAGCATCAATTGTGGACACACTCTAGGCCTATTCGTTCATCTACCTGTAGCCCCCATTGCTGGCCCACGTCCGGACCCTCTTTGGTCTCTTCATCACTTCTGTGCCAGCTTCACTGTACTTTTGGCTCCAGGGGTTGGCAGGTGCCACTCTTGTGCTCCTGGAACCACTTTAACTGCGAAAGCTGAGAGCTGGAAGGGACTGGCAGTTTCTATCCCCCTGGGTGGCCCTCAGGTAGAGATTGAGGAGTGGGATTAAGAAAGCCCAGCTCCCTAGGTCTAGTTCCCTGGGGGATCAGGTGGAAGCTGCCCTGGGGGCTTTGTTTGATCCTGTTCCTGTTCTCCCCCTGCCCCCACTTCCTGGCCTACTTCTGCTTCCCCCTCATGAGACCCCCACGAGCATTTCATAATATGACACCTGCACAGGAAGCCTTGTCTACCAGTCTGCTTCTGGGAAATCGGACCTAACACATACCACCCATTCCAAAACGATTTATTGAGTCTCTACTGTGTTCCAGGCACTGTGGCAGGAGTTAGGGATAGAACGAGGGAAGCAGATACAGCCCGCATCTCTGTATCAATTTTGGTGCTTTAGGTGGGCTATAAACAAAGGAAATCTCACATGGATGGGAAATCAGAGGGCTCCAGCACCCTCACGATACAGCAGCACCACGCACCTGGTTCTTCCACCTCTCTGCTCAGCCGGGCGCAGGGCTGGCTTCACCCTCAGGCTGGGAGCACAAGGCTGTAGCTCTTCTAGCGGTCACAGCCAGACATGAGAGCATCCAGAGGAAGACGAATGACCATCTCTTCTTGTGGCTTTCTCTTTAAAGCAAGGACGCTTTCCTAGGTCCCTGTCTTCCCTAGCAGAACTATCTTTGTCTCATTGGCCTGAAATGGGTCACATGCTCCTTCTCGGAGCCTGTCCCTGGCAAGGGGGTAGAATTACCCTTGGGCCAGTCAGGTTCACCCTGGGGCCTGGGGGTTAGGATGGTTTCTCCCGGCTTGGGGACGTTTGAGGCCATGGACAGCTGAATGCAACAGCGGGGGCTCTGTTAGGAGGGAGAGAGGGTTGATGCTGGGTGGGGACCACTGCTCCTCTGTCACTCTGCCCTCTGGGTTCCTTCCTGGCGCCTCCCTCTGGCCACCATTCAACACTCACTGTCTGTTTATGCGATTTGGTCTGTCTTCCTTCTACATGGTGACTCTCTGAAGGCAGCAACCCGTTTTGCTCACTGCTCACCTATGAATAGCATAATGTCACACATATAATTTGCTCAATAAATATCTGGTGAATAAGTGAATGGTAATAGTGACCAAATGAGTGTATAAATGATCATCTATGGTTTGAAAATCAGATGTGAAGTGAAGGTGAGGGGGTTTCCCATCCCCCAACAGTGGGGCATGCCCCGTGATGATGGCAGGGCAAGGGGGCCACTGCTCCCCTCCCGGATGAAGGAGCCAGGATAAAGCAGGAAGGGCTCCTTCTGGAGGGAGCGAGGGCTGAGGCTTTGGGTGAGAAAGGCCTGGGCTCACCTGGGCTCTGACACCGACTTTAGCTGTTACCCCTCCTCTCTGGGCCTCACTACTTTCTCTAGAGGAATTGGGAGGATTCGATCATTGACCAATTTGCTGAGCACTTCTTATGTGAAGATGCTGGGATGCATGCAGGAAAAGCACAGGGTGTGATTCAGGCGTTTGGGGGATCCAGCTGTGGGGCTCAGGGCTGGATCCTTAAGCTGAGGTTTGAAGGATGCATCATCGGGCAGCTGGGGGTGGAAATGGGGACACACCGCAGCCAGAGAGAAAAAAGCAGGTAGAGAGATGCTGGGGTGGGACCTGGGCTTGTTTGAGGAAAACAAGGCTGGCCTGGCATGAACTTGGGGGGTGGGCAGGGGCACATGGTAGGAGACGAGGCAGGGAGGTCAGTGGGAGCTGGAGCCAGGAGGTGGCACAGCACAGACTTTGTACTTTATTCCCAGGGTGACAGACATTACTGCTGAGGTTCAGAGTGAAGCGGAGGGGATGAAGATGGGCAGATTGGGTGAGGGGCTGCTGCAGTCTCCTAGCAGGAGTCGAGGTGGCTTGGATTGGTACAGTGACAGTGGCGAAGGAGAGAAAGGGCCTGACTGGAGAGGTCCTCAGGAGGAGATCTGGTAGCTGGGAGTCCAAGATTCTGCCCTGGTTGGGCGTCAAGGACACCTGTCCTCTCCTGCTTCCTGAGCAGTATAGACCAGGTTCTTCCCATCCAGGAGGGAAGCTTTCTTTCCCTCTGTGCCCAGGGAAGGAAGGGGCGAATCAAGCATAATGCAGTTAAGAAATACTATGTAATCAATCACGTGAGCTTAAATTAAATGCAGGGTCCAAACGTGTCGCCTAGCATTTTTTCCACACCAAGCAGAGGCCAAGGTGGATAACCAGTACATCTAGAGTATCGCTATTTGAAGGTGGAGAAAGGGATCCTCATTATTTCTGGTGAATGAGAAGGTTGGAGGGGAGAAAAAATAAGGGAAATGTTTGGGGGCATAAGTTCTAGAAAAACTAACACCTTGTCCAAAATGAGTGGTGATGTCACAGAAAGTGCATAGAATTTGGAGTCAGAAGGCCTGCGTTTGAATCCCAGTCCTGCTGTGTGACCCTGGGTGGGTCATTAGCCTCTCTGATTCTTATTTTTCTCACCTATAAGATGGGGATGATAACGGTTGCTTAAGGAGGTGACTGTGGGTATGAAATACAATAATGTTGGTGAATGTGCTTTGTCAGCTGCAAAGCACTATCTAATGTCAGGATTATCAAGAAAGTATCTTTTAAGTAAAAAAAAATCAGTTGGGTGATACTATTGAATTAATGTCAATTTGGGGGTGTTATGTCTTTATCCTTAGGAGATGCATGCCAAAGTATTTAGGAGTGAAATGTCAAGTTGTCTAGAACATTCAAATCGTTCAGTAAAACCCAAAATTGTACAGCTCAATGCATTATCTGTCTATACATATATCTCCATCTATTTATATCTGTATCTATATATTAAGAGACATAAAGAAAAAGTGACATAACACTAACCACTGGGGAATCTAGCTGAAGGGTATGAGTGTTTATTAAGTTATTCTAAACTTTTCAGTAGATTTGAAAACTTTCAAAATAAGAAACAGGGAGAAAGTCACAACTGGACTGTAGGTCTAAGTATGAAAGGCAGAACGATACCTCAGGAGGTCACTCAAAGGCAATTATCTCCCTGACCTTGGTATTCAGTAGGGAAGTGCAGCCACTGCCACACTGTGGCCTGGCAGGGCTGGAGCAGAGGGAAGAAATGCCCCAGCTTCTCTCCCTGATCCCTCCCATCTCTTCCTGGTACCCCCATGGGCTGAACCCACTCAGATACCAAGGGCGGAGCCTGGTGATGAAACCCATGGAACCCAAAACCCATGAAACCCAAAACACCTCCAAGGGCACAGAGCTGGCTGCGGGGTGGAGAAGGGCAGAGCATGGGTCCAAGGGACAACTGGAGAATGACCAGCACCCTCCTTTTGCAGCGACCAGTAGGCAGATAGTCCTTTCTCTCAGTCTTCCTAAGGCTAAGTGATAGGAAACTGACACCATCCTGACCAACAGCTCAGCTGTAAAGTGGAGTCTCTGCCTGGATCTGGGAAATATTTCCTTTTTTTTTTGCTTGGAGAATGATGCATGAGGAAAGCCAGTCGCTCCCTCCCTGATGTTGGGTTTTACGGTGTGAGGACACGATGCCAGGGACTGCTGCGGCCCTGCTGCCCTGCCACCACGACGGAGGGAAGGCCAAGAGGATGGCAGAGCAGCCCTTTGTAATCCTGCACCCAATTCCAGTGGGTGTGGGAGGTCTTCCCACACAACCAAACAATTCTCTGACACCAGGTATCCTACAATTCAACTCAATGCTGACACTGTCTACCTGGATGCTGCATCAGACCCCACAGGTTGAGGGCTCCATCCTACAAGACTGCCTTCACACCCCCATTTCGGACGGCAATTGCAAGCCCAGCTTGTTTCTGACTGGCTGTAGATCAGACGTTCCAACGACCCCCTACTTGGGTTCCATTAATTTGCTGGAGTGGCTCACAGAACTCAGAGAAACAGTTTACTTACTAGATTACAGGTTTATTATAAAAGGATGTAACTCAGATGGAAGAGGATGTGCAGGACAAGGTGTGAGGAAAGGGCACGGGGCTTCCATGCCCTCTCTGGGTGCACCACTCTCCCCAAACCTCCATGTGCTCACTCTTCAAACCCCATCCTTTCAGGTTTTTATGGAGGCTTCATCACATAGGCACGGTTGATTAAATCATTGGCCTTTGGCGATTGCACTCCATCTCTAGCCCCTCTCCCCTCCTAGGAAGTTAGGGACGGGGGCGGGGTTGGGACTGTGGTTCTCTTGGCAACCAGCCTCCATCCTTAGGAGCGGTCTAAAAGTCACCTCATTAACATAACAAAACACATTTATTGCTCTTATCTCTTGGGAGATTCCAAGAGTTTTAGGAGCTTTGTGCCAGATATAGGACCAAATACAAATTTCTTCTTATAAATCACAATATCACACCCTTACTAAGAGCCCTGACATTGTTGAACAAGCGAGTCAAACCTGGGCCACCTGCTGCCAGGCTTCTCGTGTGTGAGGGTTCCCATTACAAAGGCCCTTGGTTGGGTATCTTGTCTCTTTCTCCCACTAGCATCCTAACTGAAGAACAGGTTAAAGTGGCCTCCTTAGTCACATTCTCTCCCCGACCTTCTAGAATTTCCACTCCGATGGTAACAAGAAACAAAAAACAATGAAAACAAGGGAATGGGCAATAAGAAAGAGAAAGGTATTAAGAGGAAATCTACTGTATCAGAGGAGGAAAATGTAGAAATACACTCTATTGTGTGTCAGTACTGTAGACATACAGGGTGCTAAGCTAAGGGATTTAGGAGACTGTGCTCTGGCCTGCGTGGCAAATACTGTCAGTGCTCAGCCCAGACCTCCCGGATCCCCTCATCAGCTGTGCACCCACCTCGCAGCTTCTGTAGGCTCTGCTCCTACCAGCTCCCACCTGTGACCTTCAGGGGATGCTCCTTGGGCCCTAGAGATGCACCCCTTCTGCAGAGAGCCCAAAGCCCTCCGGGTGGCCTTTAGCCAATGCCCGGCTCCCGTGAAAGCACACAAGCCTCGCACCCTCTGTCCCAAGGCTGGACAAACCCTGAGATGTAATTTGTGCCTAAGCCCCTCTTGGGACCAGGCTGCATCTGGGATTTCACTTCAGTTACACCCTAGCTTGGCTTCTTCCCCTTCCCCATGCTGCTCCCCCACTCTGCTTAGTCCTGGGAGCGCTGTAGGAGATGGAGGTGTGAACCACGCACCTGGCAGAGGTGTGAAGGGCATGCAAGGCTCTCTGGCATCTTTGTACTTGGGAGCCCTGGCCAGCCTGTGGTCTCTCAGCTGCCCCTGATCTTGGCACAAACCTCCCTAACTGCCCCTCCTGCCCTCCTTTAAGGTGGAACTGCCCAGGCCCGCTATTGCCCAGCCTGTGATTCTCTCTCAAGTATTTACTTCATTTGCAAGTGGCTTTTCTCACCATAATCTCAGTAACGCCAGGAGGGACCTGAAAGCCAGGCATTTATCTGACAGTGATGTCTGTCCTGCTCCCTGCGGTTTCTGCAGGGCAAGAAGCAGTCAGGAAGTCACAGAAAGAAGGGGACATTTGCTCCAATACAGACTTATTTAGTGTTGCCTGCCAAAGCCTCTCCCTTCACAAGGAATCCTTGCCTTTTGCTGACCCCGGAACGTGCCAAGACCTTGAGCTTGGCGGAGTGTGCCACCAGGGTTACCTCCCTGGTTACCCATTTCGGTCACTAATCTGGGACGACATCCGTGGTTCCCAATCCTGGCTGCACGTTAGTTAGATTCCCCTGGGAGCTTTTCTAAATGCATTTACTCCTGGCTGTCCTCCCCGCAGTATCGCTTGGCAGGGGCCTCAGGCGTATTTTTCTAGCCCCCCAGGTACCTGCAGTGTGCAGCCAGGACCGAGAAGTGCTGCTTTGCAGGAAGAAGCGTGTCCTTGGGGAGCCACCCCTAAGGGGCCGGCCTTCTCTTCGCCTGGGCTGGTTGGTCACCTTCGTTCTGGATGAGAGACTGCTGGATGCTCATGGCTTCTTTCCTGCTGTTCTCTTAGGTCATCCTTCTACTTTGTAAAATCCCTCTTTCTTTGAATATTCAAGTATAGGGCTTATCTGAAACTGTGAGCATTTCTAAAGATCACCAACTGTTGGTAACTGTAAGATCCGAGGAGCCAGAGTCCGAGGACGGATATGTGGAGACGGGTGTCCTTCCCAGTGTCAGGCGTCACCTGCTTTGACAGAAACTTGTGTCTTTCTGGTGAGGAGGAGCAGAGAGCGTGTTACAGGAAGGAGGGCCTAACAGGGAGGGTTAGACACTCTGCTTACAGACTTTCTTAGAACATGCTGCCTTATCGGATCACAAAGATTGCTTTTTAAAAAACTCACAGTTTACCACTTAGACATCAGACAGGAATATTTTACCAAGGCATCAGAAGTGCCACTCTGAACAACAATTTAGCCCTTTAAAAATCATTTTCACTTTCCTGTTCTTTTCACCTATATTCAAGGGGGAAAAAAGCAAAGCTGGATCTTCAGCTGAATGACATAAACCTCCATTAATTACCTAGAAAGATTTGCTTTTTTTCCCTCCAGTCTAAACACTTGAATGCCCTCTATCAAAGGCACAGGTAGTCTGAGGGAGAGAGTTTCAGATCACCTTCACCACCACTCTTCAGGAAATTCTGACATTTTAAAATAATTTTAGAGGACATGTTAATTCCTGCCCTTTGATGGTTACCCTGTGGATTCTCATATTTTCCTTTCTCTCATGTCTGCCAGTTAAGAAAGACACTATTCTTTATTTGATTAACGATGTTATATCCAATTCCTGGCTTATATAGAAAAATAAAATCATTTATTTGGCCCTATGTAGGAAAAAATAATCATTTAACAGATGGCATCTGCCAATTTTTATCAGTTTTTTGTGGGAGGGAGTGAATACATGCAACGCTTATCTATTGTACAACACCAGGTCATCTAGCCACCTGGTCCCCGCAAACATTTCTTTCTGAGTTGGAGTTATGCACCAAAGAGAAATATTGCCATTTTCCAGCGCAGACCTACCAGCTGTTACTATGGCCCTCGTCCCATTGCCTGTTTTACGAGACCAGTGGGTTTCAACTCTGGCTGCCCAGCACTTGGGGCTTAAAAATATATGGATGTGTAAGCCCCTGGCCATAGAATCAGAGATTCTTTTTTTTTTTTTTTTTGCGTTATGCGGGCCTCTCACTGTTGTGGCCTCTCCCCGTGCGGAGCGCAGGCTCCGGACGCACAGGCTCAGCGGCCATGGCTCACGGGCCTAGCCGCTCCGCGGCATGTGGGATCCTCCCGGACCGGGGCACGAACCCGTGTCCCCTGCATCTGCAGGCGGACTCTCAACCACTGCGCCACCAGGGAAGCCCAGAATCAGAGATTCTGATTCAATTGGTCTGGGAGGGGACCCAGGCCTCAGTATATATAGTGGACCCCCAGGTGATTGTAGCATGCAGGTGGGTTTAGAACCACCAGTGTTGACTGTTAGCTCTTCCTGGTAGCAACACTGCCTTCTTCACCTGGTACCCCAGCACCTGCCATGGAGTCTGGTACATGATAAACGTTCACGAGTCTGCTATGGATTACATTCCGAATGGAAGTTGGAATCCTGATACCATCACATGACAATATCACCCTCTTCTGATGTATTTCCCAGATGCTATATATTAAGCGAGAAGTCTCACGATCATCAATTCTAAAGAAGCAGGATGGCTGTCATGCTAATGTGCCATGGTTCACTCTGGGCCCACGTTCCATTACTTGCAAACACTCAAAGACAATGACATAGCATTTAGCCTGTAAAAATGAGTCAATATATTGAAAAGAAATATTAAGTTATTTAAAAAGTCACAGCAATAGATCCTAGACATATGAAGCAAAATAGCACAAATAGCAGCAGTACCTAATTACTTTCATTTGCCCAAAACTGTAGAGACCACTGCTCAGAATAAACACCCATTCCTTCCACGTGCCTTTCAGGCAACTTTTTTTTTTTTTTTTTTTCCGGTACGCGGGCCTCTCACTGCTGTGGCCTCTCCTGTTGCGGAGTACAGGCTCCGGACGCACAGGCCCAGCCGCTCCGCGGCATGTGGGATCTTCCCGGACCAGGGCACGAACCCGTGTCCCCTGCATCGGCAGGCGGACTCTCAACCACTGTGCCACCAGGGAAGCCCCAGGCAAAATTTTTGAGATAGCTACCTGAATTCAACAGCAGAAGCTGAATTGTCAATTTGGGGCCTTATTTTGGCTGGTTAGCTGACTGATGATTGAGTCACATGTTCCTTCATTTGTCTCAGGCCTTTGAGCCTCTTCACTGCACTGCTCTAAGCACTGGGAAACAGGGATGGACTCAGGCGAGGTACGCCTGATCTCACGGAGCTTATATTCAATTGCGGGAACTAGACAGGATAGAAGCAAGTAACAGCATGCAGTTCAGATAACAGGTGCCCTGATGAAACCAAAGCAGGAGGATCTAATAGTGAGGAACCAGGGATCGACTTCTGCCTGATGGCCAGGGAGGGCTTCTGTGAGAGGTGACTGGCGAGGTGAGGTCTGAGATTCAGAGGGCAGACTGTACTGGGCAGGGAGACAGCAAATGCATAAGCGGGAAGGAGCTGGCAGCTTGAGCAGTAGACAGGCCAGGGGCTAGTGCTTCGCAAGTGAGGGAAGGGTGGTACAAAATGTGAGGCCTGATCACGTAGGGCTTTGCGCACCGTGGTAAGGAGTTTGGGTGGATGCAATTAAAAGGGTCAATGATATCAGTTTTCACCGTAACAGAATCGCCACCACAGAAGGGGGCTACAGTGGGAAGGTTGGATCGTGTGAGTTTTGTAGCTCTGGGGAAGTCCTTCCACTGGGTCAAGCCAATAGAAATAATTACAAGAATTTTCTTTTCTTCTTGAGTGTTAGGATGGGAGTTGGGGTGTTGGGCCAGTTCATTGTTCTAATATCACTTCCCCAAAGAGACCTGTCCTCACTACCACCCATCACCCGCAATGCCCTTCTCTTATTCTGGTGGTCTTTACAGGTCTGACCACTACTGATATTATATATCTACTTGCTCATTTCACACTTCTCCCTCCCCACCAGAATATAAGCCCCTGAGGTCACGGACTTCACTTATTTTGTTTTCTGCTATATTCCCAACACTCAGCACAATCCCCGGCACAACAAACACTTGGAGAACAAATTTCTTGGAATAAATGCCATTGGATTTTGCTGCATTTATTTGGGCACAAGGGATTTGGGAGAGTCCTAGTGTTCTTGGGCTTCTATTTCCTAAGCACATTCGTGTCCCTTCTAATATTTCTGCTTTAATCACTTTAAATGTACTGACAAGCACAATTGACCAATTAATAGCACTTATGCTCTCGTTACATCATTTGTAATCCACGATGCTCTTTCTATTTGTAACGGCCTTTCAATTTTTCATGACTCAAAATGGAGGACATACATAATGAATACAAATAGCAAATTGATTAAATGTAATGTATATTCTACTGCTTGCTGTTATGCCTGTTATTAATGACAGAAATCCAGCAAATTCTCATCAAAACACCGATGACATACAATCTTTAATGCAAGATGTCGGAGCACTAGGGGCCCTAAATTTTCCTAATTACTGAGCAACAACAGACATTAATTTCCCAGACGGCAACCTCTGTAAATAAGAACATCAGCATGGCTGCTTTGTCCAAGTTCTTTTTGCTGAGCACAAAACCCATCACGCAACCCATTTTTACTCCACCAGACTATTTGTGTTGTGTTTCAGAAAAACAGATACACTTGAGAGATTGCCTTATGAGCAAAGTATAAAGGACACCACTTGTGCAAAATCAAATTTATTGTCTGCTAAGGGACTGCATGTTTTCTGGAATGCTAATATACTGTGATACAGGTTTCACATAGCTTCAGCTGGTGGGCTAAGCATTAAAGCATCACAAAGGTGATACAGCAAAACAACAAAGTAGATAGGGATCAGAGTCTGAAATGGAAAATATGGTAAAGGAGATGTTTTTAAGAGATCCACCTGGCTAAATGTGCAGTCTTGGTCTCAGATTGCCAAAGGATGAGCTGGTTTGCAGTGAGAGGCCATGTGGACCAATCTTTTCTTTCCCATTAGATAGAAAACCTTCTGGGAAGCAGGTGTTTTCTTTGATACACTGGTGGGTAAGGTGACTGGTTCAGCTAGATTGGTACTGGGGAAACAGTAAAGCACTCGTCTGATAGGTCTGTAAAGAGAGTGGATGAAGTGGATAGGAGCATTTGTAGAGGCCCACTTATGCTTAGCAGCCAGCATTCACAGCATGCTAGATGCTAGAAGCCTGACCACTGCTGCTAAAATCTCCCTCCTCCAATACAAATTGGCTGTGCTGCAGAAGGAAAGTTGAGTGAGTGAATGGCTGGCTACGGTTCTTGCCCACTTCCCCAACAGTCTAAGCCTTGACAGGTCTGCACCCCTGATGAGCTGAGCTCTGAGTGGGTAGAATTCCAAACCCAGGGGAAGCAGTGGTCTGCCAAAGTGTGCCCAGCCAACTTAAGGCCCAACTTTAAGCCAAAACCAGGCTTAGCAGATTCCCTTCTGAATTTTAAGTGTATGAACCATCTTAGGTTGGAAACCCCAGAAAAGACCCAGAGCCAAGGATGTGAGAACCAAGTGGTTTATTGGGAAGTAGAGGGAGCCTGGGAAGGTGAAGGGAGACAAGGAAGGGAAGGTGGTTGGACAAGAAGGGGGGCGTTACTAAGTCAGCTACCGTGGTGGGTGACTGTAGTTGAACCTCAGAGGGAAACTGGAAAACTGTGCAAAACACATGCCTTGGAATTAGCTTGGTCAAGGGGGCGAGGCAGCTGGGATATTTATCCCCGTTTACTCCACAGGCCCTTGGTTAAGGATGCCTCCAGGGAGATGTTAATTCCCAGGTACTTTCAGCTTCCCATGCTATGGACAAAGTGGGTTCCAGTAGCTGAAGGGGCAGCCTGTCTGACAAAGATGCAGCAAATACGGGTGGAGCACCTGCACAGCCATCTTGAAAAGTCACCCCAAGGGCTAAGGATTCCCTCTGGAAGATGCAAAATCCACACCCACCCCAAACTTCTGAAGCTTCACTCTTACTCATGATGGAAATGTCTGATAGACTTGCGCCAGGCATTGAGTACACTGTTGAATGTGATTTGAAAGGGGGATGAAACTAACAGACTCTCCTTGCTGAATTTTCCACTCTGTGGAGATGGCAAGACAGATTTCTTGCTAAAATTTAGGAAATACACATGCCCTCCTCCCCCACTGTCATATGTCTATGTGAGAGAATAAAGAATTCACAACTAGTTCTAAAAAAAGGCCAAACTCAGAAGAGAAATACATTCACAGACCACAGAGTAAGAGACAGTGCTAAGGGAGAGGAGGACAGAGGGGAATGAAGAGTTCATTTGTTATAATTTGAAAAAAAAAACCAAAATAATTTTTGGCACCTTTATACGTTTCCCCCAGATAAAGCCTGAGGTAACATATCTGTGCTGGAACATTTTGATTGTCATACTGGATCTGGTGGTCAGGACCTCATTTTGTACCGGAATTTATCTTTTAAAGCCAAAGAATTCCTCAGCATCTCCACTTCTTTTGATATCTTAGTTGTGAAAATCCTTTCTTAATACATAATAATAAAAATCACAATAATTAGCATTTATTTAGCACTTATTATCTGTGAATTGTTTTTTATATATTAACTCATTAAATACTCACAACAAACATATGGCTAGCTTTTATTTCCCCCTATTTTACACAGAAAGAAACTGAGGCTCAGAGAGGTTAAGTGACTAGCCCAAGATCACTCAGCAAGTGGAGCTAAGATTTGAAACCAGGTTTTCTAACTCCAGAACCCACGTCTCTGCATTATCTTTCTTCCATGTGCCCTATTTACTTACCTTAATAACCAAACATTTTTATAAACATAAATCCTGTCCTAGTTGCTTATAGCACAAGGATGTCATGGTTTTGACATTTTACTCCATGGTAAGTACAATATCTTCACATGAAATATCCTAGAACAAAGCCCATTCAAAGAGGAGAGAAGTTTTAGCTTCCCAAGGGCCACTTTTGGTTTCTCCAGCAGCATGCCCAGGTCACTGTACTAGCAAAACCTTTTCAGTTTTATCTCACACAAAAAACACTGCTCTCTAAATCTACAGAGACCATGTGAGATGCAGGAAATCAACTTTATTCGCCTCTCTTGGCTCCCAAGTGAGACTATTCAACTACTCGTCTCCATACTGAGTAAAAAGATGAAACATGCAAATGGCACTGCTTTCTTATTAGCTTTTATTGGCACTTACTAAATAAAAGAAGGATATTGTGTGATTATAGATGGAACAATTGCTTAGATTTACATTTATTATAGTGTGATCCTGACTCTAAAAAAGAATCGACATTTTTTCCGGTGCGGCTTATAAACACAGAGGCAGAGAGGCCTCTCATTCCTCCAAACATCCTTCAGGAGGAGATGAGAGGGAAAAAGCTCATGCCTGACAGTGTTAAAAGCTTATGGTTTGCTTTTCCACGGTATTTCTATTACAGTGTAAGTGTGTAGACGGCATAAGCACATATGCACATAAATGCTATTTGCTAAATTTAAAAGAAAGATGGTTTTCCCACTTCTAACACTTACGAATTTATAAAAGATAATGCCTCAAGAGCCAGCAAAATCAACTACTACACACACATAAAAGACCCTCTTATTTCTCGAAATACTTAGAGAATTAGTCTAGACAAGGACCACAGCAGGATCTACCAAAGTTAGATTGGATGAAATGGTAAAAGCACACCTACGGAACATTTAACGTATGCAAGAATGGATGTGGATGTGGGGTGTGTGCATGTGTGTGTGTATCTACACACACACACAAGGGAATAAATACTTTCAAGCAAAACCATTCAAGAATTTCACCATTCTGTCGTGACTTATTCTTTCCATATGTTCGTGTTTAGTGATAACAGGAGATTTGGAAGTGTTGGACCCAGTCAGTCAGGAGGATTTGTTTAGGGATTGTGACCGGTCACAATGTGACTATTTAATCGACACGTTTTCTGACCCTCGTAATAAGTAACTGCTCTTTTTTTAAAAAAAATATTTTAAGCACTTTTATTGAGATATAATTCATATATCATACACTTCAACCATTTAAAGTATACAATTCAGTGGTTTTTAGTATATCCGTAGAGCTGGGCAATCATCACCATAATTAATTTTAGGACATTTTCATGACTCCAAAAAGAAATCCTATACACATTTGCAGTTACCTCCCCATTCCTCCCTACTCCCCTTGCCTTAGGCAACCACTAATTTGCTTTTATCTCTGTGGATTTGCCTATTCTGGACATTTCATATAATTAGAATCATATAAAAGATGGTCTTTATGAACTTTCATCAAAAAAACCCACAACATTATGCTCAGTAAGTAACTGCTCTTGCACGGGGCTGCTGTGTGATGAAGAGCAGCCTGCTCTCTAGCCAGACACCCCCGGCGCCTTTGCTCTTAACGCAAGACAACAGCGACCGCCCCTGTGTGGGCAGGCAGGCAGAGGTATGCACAGTGTGGTTTGAGATGCTCTTGTCAGGTCTCCTGATGTTGAACAGGACTGGGCAGCATTGACAACAACTCTAATTAGGCGATTTGGATTTTAGACTCATCTTTGTTTCTGTAAACTCCTGTGAGTCTCCCTCCCTTGCCTCAAATATCCAGCCAGAAACAAATATAAGAATATGACATTGTGCACAGAAGTCCCCAGAGACGGCATTATATGGACTGAGACCATGGACTAAAAATTATAAGTCAATATAAATTTCAAAAAGCCATTAGTTGAAGTCATATATTTACAAAATAAAGTCAAGCATTTACTGTTGCTTTAGCTTTCTTGACAGCTTCTTGGTAATCTGGACATAAGATGCTAGGACAATAATGACGTGGGCAGATGATGCTAAATAATAAAACAATATTAAGTGTTATTAAATTAAATAAGTACTAAAATAATAAATCTTATATCATTATATAAATAATATAAATATAATATAAATGTAAATTACAAACTAAATAATGCAACAGCTAAGTAACTTAAAAATGGAAAAGGAATGATAAATCAAAAGTATCTCTGTAGGGGCTTCCCTGGTGGCGCAGTGGTTGAGAGTCCGCCTGCCGATAAAGGGGACACGGGTTCGTGCCCCGGTCTGGGAAGATCCCACATACTGCGGAGCGGCTAGGCCCGTGAGCCATGGCTGCTGAGCCTGTGCGTCCGGAGCCTGTGCTCTGCAACGGGAGAGGCCACAACAGTGAAAGGCCCGCGTACCGCAAAAAAAAAAAAAAAGTATCTCTGTAACAACTAGAGATAATTCTGCAAGCCTTAGATAGCTGTGAAATTGGAACACTATAGAAAATAAAGATGTTAAATTAGGAAGGAACTCAACGAGGTTGGAAAACATATTTATTGTGTTAAAGTGGCCCAGGTAATAGCTACACAACAAAGGTGAGAGTACATACTGAATATTATGATGGAAAATTCCTAGTATCAACTTGTTGATGAGAGGTGGGCAGTTCAGAGGCAGAATTTAAAGTAGAATTGAGGAAAACTGAAGGTTGCTACTAAAGGAAACATGAAGGTGTCAAGGAAAAGTTCTGCTAAACATGACCCAGTGCAACAGGCAGGGGGACAGGAATCATTGCTGCATAAAAGATCTAGAAAAGGAAATCAGGAAAGGTTCTTTTTCCCTCAATATTCAACTGATTTCCGAAAATGCAGCCTGTTGAAGTAGGAAATATTTCGATAAAACAGACAGCAGAATTTTTACTTCTTGGGAAAGGCAGATTAGATAAAATGCTGAAAGATGGAATAAACCTTTTCTTTATTTTATTCTATTTCACTTCATTTTATCTTATTTTAAATTTATGAATGCTTATATAGTACTTACCATATTTCAGGCACCATTTAGAGTACTCCATAAGCAATAACTAATTTAATCTTCAAAACAACCTGAGAAAATATTCTTGTTATCCCATTTTACAGATGAGAAAACTGAGGCTTGGAGGAGTTGAGTGCCCAAGGTCACACCGCTAGTAAGAGGTGAGGCTGTACATAGGCAGTCAGGCTCCACAGTATATGAGACCACTATGCTTTGCTGCTTTTATAAGCCAAGGAATTGGTAAGTGACATATTTTGATTAACTCACTCAAATGTCTCGGCTTCTGAATCTTTGAAAGATTTCATCAATATATGATACAGCTCCACATGCTAGACAAAGAAAAAATTGAGGAAATTTGGCCTTATAATATGTCCATTTGTCTTTTTAATTTTACGTTGAACCTGAAGGATCCTTTAGAGGATTAAATTGATATTACAAAAAAATAAAACAAGAGACTAGATGAATTGGAAAGATATATTTTTCTGTTATTCCACAATAATTTTCACAGTGAGATCAGATTAGCAAACGACCAGGTCACTGGCCATGAATAAAATTCTCCCAAGTGTGCAGACACATTCTACCAGAACACTGTGTGACAGCATGTTTAGGAAGTGTTTCCTACCACAAAGGCGCTAATGTTAACAGCTCCCAAAAAGCTGCAGCCTAAAAGAATAATGTCTTGAAGGGTAAACTGCATTTCCCTATAAAGGTCTTAACTATAAGCACCCTTACCTTCAGCTTTGACTCCTTATATTTGCAACCTTACCAGTAAGAATGTCATCCTCTCACTCATTCATTCATCAAACATTTATAGGGCTCCAATTGAGATAATCCCAAAATGGGTGAGACAGTCTCTACTCCTTAAGAAATTCATTTAGAGATTATAAATTTAAATAAATAATTACAAGGCCATGAGCTCCTGTTAACAGAGATTCCAATACCACAAGAATCAGCAGCTTTTAAAAAATGTGCAATGTGCTTCTGGGTCAATATGGTGGAATGAGGACATGCATTATTTCCTCCCATGACTAAAACCCCACGAATGAGAGTAAATGCCAAATTCCTACTTCTGGCTAAAATGGAGTAACAGGGACTTGACTTACCCTCACATCTAAAACAACCAAAAAATGGACAAAATATATGAAACAACAGGATGCAAGACACTGGACATCAGTCAACAAAAATAGTGGTCTTTAGGAACTCCCTGGTGGTCCAGTGGTATAGGACTCCGTGCTTCCACCACAGGAGGCATGGGTTCAATCCCTGGTCAGGGAACTAAGATCCCACATGCCACATGGTGTGGCCAGAAAAAAAGCAAAAAACAAAATCAAAAAACAAACAAACAAAAAAACCAGTGATCCTTGAGATAAGGGAAACAAATGAGGTGAGCCCAAAGCCAAATGATACATGAGGGAGGCTCCAGGCCATGGCACAAAGAGGACAACCCAGGTGGAGCCTGGTGGACTCCTGGAGTTGAGTGGCTTAAGCTGAGTGCTGGAGAACATGTAGACAGCTAGAGTTTACAGAGAAGAGTCCTGGAGAGGAGTGAGCTGTACAGAGAGAGAACTCCAGAGACTGGAAGATGGTCCTCCTTGAGCATTCAGCTGAGGACTGAAAAGTGCATGCTGGGGAGGAAACTACCCAAGGCCAGGTAAAAAAGCATTAAAAAAGGACTAGAGGACAGTGCTGCTTGATCACACAGACTTGGGAAAAGTCCTTATTCCAAACCAGATTGGAAACCTCAAGATTTACTGGGCTGTGTGTACATACACAGAACAGTTTGCCTCAATCGTGGGGAATAATTACCCCCAAACCAAACATTTCTTTGGTCCTACCAAACACATCTTTAAAGAAAACTATAACATCTAAGATAAGAACCACATTGGATAGGATTAATGGTAGATTAGACCTTGCAGAAGAAAAGATTATTGAACTTGAAGACATGGCAATAGACAGCATTCAGAACAAATGACCAGGAGAAGGAGAATTTTATAAAATGAGCAGAGCATCAGTGAGCTGTGGGATAACTTCAAGCGGCTGAATATACAGGAAATTGGAGTTCCTGAAATGCAGGAGAGAGAGGGCAGGACAGAAAAAAATTTGAAGAACGAATGGGTAAAACTTTTCAAATTTGATAAAAAACAATAAGATCACAGATCCACGAAGCTCAATTAGTCCCAAGCACAAGAAACATGAGGAAAATGACAGCAAAGTACATCATAATTAACTTGCTCAAAACCAGTGATGAGAAGAAAATCTTAAAAGCAGCTTCAGACAAACAGACATATCACATAGGGAGGATCAAAGTAAGATTACTGCAGCTCTCTAGACAGAAATAATGCATTCAAGAAGATAGTGGAGTCACATTTTTTAACTACTGAAGGAAAAGAGCTGTCAATCTAGAATTCTATATTTAGCAAAACTATCTTTTAAAAATGAAAGAGAAGGCAGAGAAGCTGAATGGGCTGGGCATGTGCAGCCGAGCGGCTTGAGTCCAAGCACACAGGTGTGGCCTCTAGAGGTGGAGAATGGAGAATGGGGCCCAGCCATGCACCTCTTCCCCTGCAGAGGTCTCTCTAACACCCATGCTCTCTAACACCCCTATAGCTGACTGGCACTGGGAGACAGAACCAACTACTGCAATATGTTCAGTAGCCTGGTGCCTGCTCAGAGCAGGAATCTGGTGGGAAGCCTCCAGCTGTTAACAAGAAAATTGCTTTAATAAAACTTCTTTACGAAATTCAGAAATATTTTATCTTGAAGGAAATGAAACTAAGTAGCACCAAAACAAATGCCATCACAGTCAACATCACCAAATCAGGCAGTACCAAAGCCAAGGATTTAACATGCAAAATGGCAATTAGATTGGCATACTTTTACCCTTACACATGAAAATTCCCATATTTAATACCCCACTCTTCACCACGTAAAGTGGTTTCCAAAATACGTCCAGACCTTTTTCTTCAAGTGAGTATTCGTGAACAAATAATACTAACAGTAGGTATCACTTCTGTCTGTTTAGTACATACCAGGCTCTGTTTAAAGCCTTCACATATCATTTAATCCTCACAAGAACTCTATGAAGTGGATTCTATTATTGTCCCCATTTTATATGTGGCAATAGTGAGGCACGAATGAAGCTACTTGCCCAAAAGTTCTAAGTTTTTAAGTGGCAAGGTCAGGATTTGAACCCAGAGTTATATAACAGTTATACTATAAAACTATTATGTATATTGCTTCACTCAGTTTTTAAAAAATTAATTGACTTTTAAAATTAGTTTTAGGTTTACAGAAAAATTGAGTAAGGTACAGAGAGTTCCCATACACCCTGTCACTCCTTACACCAGTTTACTCTATTATTCGTGTGGTATACTTGTTACAATTGATGAACCATTATTGATACAGTATTATTAACTAAAGTCCACAGTTTGCATTTGAGTTCACTCTTTGTGTTGTACGTTTTGGGTTTTGACAAATGTATAATGACATGTGTCCACTGTTACAGCATCACACGTAATAGTTTCACTGCCCTAAAAATACTCTGTGTTCTGCCTATTCATTCCTCCCTCCCCGCTAACGCTTGGCAACCACTGACCTTTTTATTGCTTCCACAGCTTTGCTTTTTCCACAATTTTATATAGTTGTAATCATACAACATGTAACCCTTTCAGATTGGTTTCTTTCACTTAGTAGTATGCATTTAAGGTTCCTCCATGTCTTTTTCTGGTTTGATAGCTCATTTCTTTTTATTCCTGAATAATATTCCATTGTATGAATGTACCACCGTCTGTCTATTCACTACTGAAAGACATCTTGGTTGTCCTCATGTTTTAGCAATTATGAGTAAAGCTGCTAAAACATTCACGTGCAGTGTTTTGTGTGTATATAGTTTTCAACTCATTTGGACACCTCAGTTTTACAGCAAGAAAATCTGACATTATAATTTTTTTAAAAGGTAAATAAAGACTTTTTCAGACATACAAAAGCTAAAATAATTCATTACCTGCAGACTGCACTGCAAGAAATATTAAAGAAAATCCTTTAAGCAGAAGGAAAGGATATCAGATGGAAATCGGAATCTACACAAATGAATGAAGAACACTGAAATGTGTACATAAATAAATTTTGCCCCTAATTAAAACCTCTTTAAAAGATAACTGTTGTAACAAAAATAATAACATAATGTGGGATTTGTAACATCTGTAGAGGTTAAATGTATGGCAATAGTGGCAAAAAAAAGGTTGGAGGGGGAGAAATGGAAATATACTATTGCAAGACTGTTACACTATATGTGAAATAGCATAAAATCACTTGAAGGCAGACTGATAAACTACACACACACACATGCTCTGAAGTACTAACTAAAATAACAAAGAGTTATAGCTGAATAGCCAATAAATGACAAAAAATGGAATGGTAGAAAATATTCAAGTAATCCAAAATAAAGCAAGAAAAGAGAGAAAAGGAACAAAGAGAGGATGGAACAAACAGAAAACAAATAGCACTTAAGCCTTATCACATTAAATATACATGGTCTAAATGCCACAATTAAAAGGCAGAGATTGAATAAAAAAAGAAAGACCCAACTATATGTTGTCTATAGGTAACACACCCCAAATATAATGGCAGGAATAAGTTAAAAGTTTGAGGGATTAAAAAAAATACCATGCTAACACCAATCAAAAGAGAGCTATATTAATGTCAAACAAAGGAGAATTCAGAACAAAGACTATTACCTGGGAGGAAGAATGTCCTTTCCTAATGATGAGGGGATCAATTCATTAAAAGGACATAACAATCGTAAGTTATAAATGTTTATGTACCTAGTAACAGAGCTTCAAAATAAAAGAAACAAAAACTGGAATAATTACAAGAAGATAGATATAGACCGCTCCACAAACATAGTAAGGTATTTTGATACTCCTGTCTTGATATATAGACCAAATAGACAGAAAAATCAATAAGGAAATAGAATATTTAACCAACACTATCAAACAACTTATCTAATTGATATTATAGAACATTTTACTCAACAATAGCAGAATAAACATTCTTTTCATGAGCACACGGACATTTACAAGGATAGGACCATATTGTAGGCTATAAAAGAAGCCTCAGTAAATTAGAAAGAATCCCAGTCACACAAAGTATATTCTCTGATCATAATGGAATTAAATAAAAAACCAACAACAGAAAGATCTCTAGAAAATACTCAAATATTTGGAAACAAAATAACATGCTTTTCAGTAACTCATGGGCCAAGGATGAATTCAAAAATGAATTTAGAAAGTATTTTTAACCGAATGAAAATCAAAATAGCAACATATCAGAATTTGAGATGCCACTAAAGAAGTACACAGGAGGAAATTTATAGTACACAGCTGCCTGTGCTAGAAAGGAAGAAAAATCTCAGCTTCCTACTTAAAAAACTTAAAAAGAAAGAGCAAGTTAAACTTTAAGTATGTAGAAGGAAGGAAATAATAAAGATAGGAACAGAAAACAATGACATAAAAAAAGAAAAACAATAGGAAAAACCCCCAATGAGACCAAAAGCTGGTTCTTTAAAAAGATCAATAAAATTGATTAACCTGTAGCCAGTCTTTTCAGGAAAAAAAAAAAAAAGAATGAGAAGACGGAATTTCCGATAATAGGTCTGAGAGAAGTGACATCACTATATACTCTACAGATGCTAAAAAGATAATAAGGGGTGATATTGTGAAGAACTTTATGCCAACGAATCTGACAAGTTAGATGAAATGGACAAACTCCCTTAAAGACACAAATTATCATGAAGATTACTCAAGAAGAAATGGATAATCTAACAGTCCTGTATCAATTAAAGAATTTTTAAATAAAAAAGTCTTCCCATGAAGAAAACTCCAGGCCGTATGGCTTCTTCAGTGGTTAATTATATTAACTATTAAGGAAGAAATCATATCAACTCTACACAACTCTTCCAGGAAATTGGAAAGAGTTGGGGAATATTTTCCAATTTATTCTATGAGATCAGCATTGCCCCAATACCAAAACTAGACAAAGACATTATAAGCAAAGAAAACAGAACAACATCCTTCACAAATGTAGAAAAATTCTAAACAAAATTTTAGCAAATCAAAGCAATAATATATAAAAAGTATAATATATCATGACAAAGTAGAGTTTATCCCAGGAATACAAAGTGGTTTAACATTCAAAAATCGATCAATATAATTCACTATGTTAACAAGCTGTAAAGAAAAAAAAATATTGTCATCTTAATAGATACAGAAAAGGCTTTGACAAAATCTAACATACATTTCTGATAAGAGCTCTCAATAAAGTAGGAATTAAAGGGAACTTCCCCAATATGATAAAGGGCATCTACCAAAAATATACGCTAACATCATACTTAACACTAACAGAGTGAATGTTTCCCCCTAAGATCAGAAACAAGACAAAGATGTCCACACTCACTTCTGTTCAATAGCACGCCAGGGTTTCTAGCCAATAGAATAAGTAAAAGAAATAAAAGGCTAGATTGGAAGGAAGAACTAAAACTGTCTTTATTTACAGATAACATGATTGTCAATGTAGAGAATCCAATATAATGTACAAAAATGCTTCTGTAACTAATAAGTGAGTTTAACAAGGTTGCAAGATATAAGATCACTATGCAAATGTCAATTTTATTTGTATAAGCTAACAATGAATCATCAGAAATTGAAATTTAAAAAAATTAATAACACCATTAAAAGATGAAATACTGAGAAATTACTGAAGATAAGTGAATTGACATCTTTACAAAAATCTGAAACACTTAGGCGTAAAATCTTGTACATCATTTTGAAATGTCAAATCACCCATAAAAGGACTGAAAATCACACGGGCATTAGACTTCTCAACAGTCAAAACATAATGAAGCAAGAGGAAAAGGGAAGTGGTGACGGTGTTAATTAATTTCTCATCTAACACAGCAAGAAACTATGGTAAATTACCAAATAAATGTATGAGCATATTACATAGAAATGTGGAGCTTTCCACCAGAAGGCCTGTAAATAGAATGGGTTAAAATCGGCTGCCTCGGGGAGTATGCTTGGAGGAAGAGGATGGTGGGATAGAAAATAAATGCAATCATTTAAAAGTCTTATTTGTATTACTTAATTTTTTAAACCACATGCATGATTTCAAAATACTACTTTAAAAATACAATGGGTACATATTGACATCAGAGCCCAAAGCAAGTTAAGTGGAGCAACTTAAGTGGATTCTAGAGTAACATGGCTGCACTTTTCAAAATATGGCCATTATATCCTATGTTACTGCCAGTAGGCAGCTGTTTTCTCCCTAAAATATGCATGGATTCCACTGAATGTATTTCTTCTCTCCCTCTCTGTCTCTCTCTCCCCCCACCCCCCTCTCATTCCCCTTGACAAACAGCCTTTCTGGATGGAACAGTGCTTACATATGAAGCCACCTGATCTAGGACTAAGCTAAATCCACTAGAGTATATGATCTGGATACTCAGAGCAGTGACCTCACACCCAAGCTCTGTACATCAGTCAACTCATCCTGAGATGATGCTCAATCAAATGTTCAATCAAATGCACTCTAAGGGGAGATGGGACAAAGGCAGTGTTTCGGAGGAAGAGACAACTTGACCTCAGAATTACTAGGGAAGTGGGTGGTGGAGAATGTCATACACTCTCTCCCAAACTAAAGAAATTTATTCTGTTTTCAATTCCCTCTTAATTCTATTGATATCAAGGAGAAAATCTTAGTTTGTACTGTTATGTATTTAATACCTTTCTCTCTGTAATAGTTACTAAATCTCCCTTTTAATCGAGAGATAGCAGACCTCAGCCTCAGAGTATTTCACTACTACAAAATTATTGTTTGTATTTATTTCCATGGTTACTGTCTATCTTATATATGACAAGTGAAACATTTGTGGTAGGGACAAAGTTTAAATTTACCCTTTTAAATAAACTTACTTACAATTAAAAATTAGGTGATTGAAGAAGAATGTTAAGTAAATAATAGCACAGGAGGAAAGTTATGGCAATCTTTGAAAAGGTGTTTTCCAAATCACTGAGGTTTGGGGAACTCCAGTCTATCAAAGCTCTGTCCTGGTTTACCTTCTGAATATGGCTACTTGCGGGACAGAGAAACAGGAAGGGAAGAATGGTCTCATTTAGGCTGAACATCGACAGCAACTTCTGGGTGAAAAACTCTGAATTTTCTCATGCTTTTTAATAATCTCCCAATTAAATGCAGCTGTTGTGACATATATCCCAATTTGAAGCGTACAATAAAACCTAGAATATGGCCTTGGGAGTTGTGGGCCCATAGTTTTTGAAAAGTGGATGGCAGGTAAACTGCTGAGCTGTTTTTTTTTTCCCTTTCCAATTATACTAAAAAAAAAAAAAACCCAACTCCCATATATGATTGCACTCACTAGCTCCACGTATATGTTCCCTCAAACTTCAAGCCCTCAACCCAGATAAACATGTGGAAGAGAAGTTTCACATCAAAGCTAAGCGGCTGCAAATGGATTTTAGTACCAGTCACAATTCTTTCCCCCATGAGCCTCTCCTACAGCTGTGGATGGTAGATGGCAGCAAGGTCACCATGGAAGTCTCAGCTCTAAAGCTCATCTGAATATGATTATTTGCAAATGTAACCAGCATACAATAAGCTCAGGATGATAATCGCTACATGTTTACAAAGAAGTCTGAGGAAAAGAAAAATAAGATTGAGAAAAATAAGTTACAAGAACAATGGTGACAAAAAGATATTATAAACAAATTGAAACACAGGCCATGTTCTGGGAGATTGCAACATGTCTAACAGATAAAAGATTACAATAGAGTATCTATATTGCTTATATATATGTGTGTACACACACATATACACACATAAAACGCCTACAAATCAATAAGACAAATAACCCAATAGAAAAATGGTCAAAGTGTATGAATAAGCAAATTATAGGGAGGAAATGCCAACAGCCAATAAACATAAAACAAGTGGTTCAACCTTATTAGTAATAAGAGAAACGTACATTAAAAGAACAAGACACCATTTTGCACACATTAAAGTAGCACACGTTTGAATGTCTGACAATATATATTTTTTTTCACACACACACACACTGTATTTTATTTTTACAAGAGATAAATAAACTGACGCCGAGCACTGTAAATGGATGACCACAACAAAAGCAACAATGATTGCAATTACCAACGTCTGACAATACTAAGAGTCGGTGAGGATGCAGAAGACACCAGCCCTCGTCCCCTGCTCGTCCCCAGTGTGAAGAGCAAGTTGGCCCAGGCTGTTAAACTGTAAAATGTGCATATTCTGTGGCCCAGCATTTCCACCTGTAGGTATAAACCTAGAGAAGCACTTCTGTGCCCAAGAAGTCACATACTACTGCAGCATTTTTAATAGTGGAAAACTGGAAAAACAATTAAATGCCCCTGTATGGGAGAAAAGCTAAATAACTATAGCACAGGCATACCATGAGATGTTATGAAGCAATTAAATGAAGTCGATCTATACGGATTAACATGAAAAGGTCTCCAAGATATATTAACGAGTGAAAAAGCTATTTGCAGAAAGAGACGTACAATATTATACTGACATAGGGGAAAACTCTTTTAAAAACAATGCTGTCTAGTTGCTTAATGCTATTGAATCACAGGTACCATGCTGAAAAGTATGAAAACCACTTCAGAGGATACAGACTAAACTGATCATGGTTACTGGGAGAGTGGAGGGCAATAGGAACCTGTATTGGTGGTAGGGGTCCAAGGAGACTTTTTAATTTTTTTAAGGAGTTGATTTTTATGTATTACTTGAATAATTTAGATAATACCAAAAAAAAGTTTAAAAGAATAGCAGTAATGCCCTAAGAAGGACTGAGAGAAAGCACAGAGAAGTGAGGCCAGCAGTGTAGGGTGTGTCTATTATTTTATTGAAATTCATGAGAGAATCAATTGTCTTAATTCATTATGTGGAAGGCTGTCCACATGGGGGTCCCCTCCCTTCTAAAGGAATCTGTGAACTTGCCAGGCTCTCAGGCTCCTGGGGCCCGTGTCTCCCTCATTCAGTACGACAAAAGGTTGAGACCTCACTGACAAGACCCAAAGAAACCTTGACTGGAGAAAATTCAAAAAGAAAATACACATGCAGTGTAAAGGAATCCCTCGGCTTCTTTATTAAATTGTTATATTCACACATAGCACTTCAGCAGCCAAAATAAAGCCCCCTAATGTGGTCTCCTGATAATAATACTGTAAAACAATACAAAATGGCAATAACTCTACAAGGTGGAGGTCTGAAATCTGCAGCGTTTTCCTCATGAACCACAACTTGGTAAAATGCAGAGCTATTAGAAAGCAGATCCTCTTCCTAAATGTCTTAAAATTCATGTCCTTTTTTTTTTTTTTTTGTGGTACGCGGGCCTCTCACCGCTGTGGCCTTTCCCGCCGCGGAGCACAGGCTCCAGGCGCGCAGGCCCAGCAGCCATGGCTGACGGGCCCAGCCACTCGGCGGCACGTGGGATCCTCCCGGACCGGGGCACGAACCCATGTCCCCCGCATCGGCAGGCGGACCCTCAACCACTGCACCACCGGGGAAGCCCTCATGTCCTTTTTAATTGCCCAGAATTCATGTCACTTGTGTGAAGCTATAAACATACACAATCATAAAAATGCATTTAGACACCTGGAACAAAATCAATGCCATATTATTTTAGTTTATTATTCCTTGTAGGCTTCACACTGGTCTTCCTACGTTGATATTTATTTATACCAAAGAAGAGAAAGAACATAAATGCCACACTTGGGATAACTCTAATGCTAGAATTGAGTAGAATACATATAGCTTCTGCCTTAATTTAAAAAACTAAAGCCGTCTTTACAAATCAACCTCACATAATATAGGACAAAGCTGAAGGTCACTGTATTATTCATTTAAAAAGGTACTGATAAGGATTAAAATTAAGGTTCATGAGATTTGAAGAACTGTTAGCTTGCATAAATGGCTTCTCCCTTCTTAACGGGGCAGACGGGGTTGGGGAGGATGATAAATAGTATAAGAAAGAATATACCTTTTCTTTTTCCCCTGGGCTTTGTTATTTGTCTCTCTTTGGAACCTCTAAGCTCTTTATTCAAGAGGTCCTCTGCTATTCACAACTTTGCTGCTCTTATGAAAAATTAATGATTGCTTTCTCTTCGACAGAAAACTGCCTTATTTTGCAAAAGATTAACAAAGAGGACTCGGTGCAGAAGTGATTCCCTCAGCAGGAGAAGCTTATCTCACACCAACTCATTTATGGCTGGGGGAAAATACCCCGTTAGTTCAAGGATAGCAAGTAGAGAGATGATGTGCAGCCTGGTACAGACTGTAGAACAAGGACTACGTCCTTCACAAAAGGGACGTGCCAACAAAAACCAGCCTGTCCCCAACAGCCGGCTGACCCCACGCCCTGCCCACTGACTCCTTTATGCCTCACACACACAGAGTGCTGTGCTGTGTTTGCAAGCTATTGTTGGGCAGGCAGATTTTCTGCTAGGGGGTTAACAGGTGACAGCAGTTATCCCATATGCAATAGCAAGAACAAAATAGAGAGGATGCTTCTCGTTAAGCTACCAATGCTCAGAAAACACTTCTGAAAACATCACAGCCCAGTATTGCATCCTTCTGGAATGGAGGAGCTGGGGAGGGTGGGGAGGGGCGAACTTGTTTCAGAATGATTGACCAAGGTAAGGAGAGAGTGTAAATTGCAAAAATAAAAGATTTCAAGTTCATATTTTGTCATGTGTATACATTAGTCTTCATTTTAAGATCCAGTGCTGTCCTCAAAGGAATTTCTGATGAAATTCCACTTTCAACATTTAAAAGCCCTACATTTTTACATCACATCTCCCCTATAGTGGAAAAACCCGAAGTGTTGGGAGGTTATGTCAATTACTGGTCAATTTGTGTGTGTGGGTGGGGGGGGCAGGTCTCAAACTCAGCTCTTCTCACTCAAACCAGCACTCTCTGGTAAGCTGGTGGAAGGGCGTTTGGCCAGGAACTGCGGGCAGAACAAACTACAAAACATTTGATGAGAACAAAGGGTCCACCAACCTGACTCTAAATACATATTAATAAGTGAATTTAACCAATATGCATTCGGCATCTACATTGCCTTGGACTTCATGGGGCTTACAGACTAGCGGGGGAGGAAGAAGTGAACAAATATTTACACAGATAACCATACAATTGCACTTGTAAAGAGCCAGACTTTTGGAGATGTGGTGCAAGGTTATATCTTTTGTGTTTTTGGTTTTTAAATTGTTGATTTTTAAGTGTTTGGAGTAGGCAAGCACTGAGCTTGGGTGGTTAAAAGCGTGTCATGGGGGGCTTCCCTGGTGGCGCAGTGGTTAAGAATCTGCCTGCCAATGCAGGAGACACGGGTTTGCGCCCTGGTCTGGGAAGATCCCACATGCCGTGGAGCAACTAAGCCCGTGCGCCACAACTACTGAGCCTGCACTCTAGAGCCCGCAAGCCACAACTACTGAAGTCCATGCGCTTAGAGCCTGTGCTCCGCAACAAGAAGCCACTGCAATGAGAAGCCCACGCACCGCAGTGAAGAGTAGCCCCTGCTCGCTGCAACCAGAGAAAGCCTGTGCGCAGCAGCAAAGGCTCAACGCAACAAAAAAAAAAAAAAAAAAAAAGTGTGTCATGGAGAATCTATAAAAGATAGTTCTGCATTGATCAGTTGTTCTCAGGAGTGTTTGTATTTGTCCATTTTTCTGTATCACTAATGGAATATAACATGACAATTAGAGAAATTAGCTGCTCTTTAACTTCTGTATACTTTTCAGAGAGCACTAAATTTACAGTGCTTTTCCTCATTATAAGAATCTTGAAATATTTGAGGGACAATGACTGTCCTCATCTGTAGTGTACCTTCTCTGTGCCAACCACTGCTCGAGGATGTTCTGACGTGTTACGACTCATTTAATCTTCACACTGGTCGCGAGAGGCTGTGGTATTATGACCCATTTTACAGTTGCGGAAACTGAGAAACAAAGAATGGAAGTGATTTGCCTAAGGTTTCTAGGTAATAGGTGGTAGAGCTGGGATTCAAACCTGGTAAGACTAGTTCCAGTCTGCATGATTTCTGTCTGAAAAGGTATGTTATTTAAAATAATTTTTAAACATCTAAAATCACTTGCAGCATAATTATAGATAGCAGAACCCAATAAGTAGAAAAGGGAAAGAGGAAAAGAGCCCAGAAAAAACACTCTAATTTTAGAGTATACAATGAAAGGCAAAATCAACCCTTGCTTTAAAATCTATTACAAGGATTTTACCACTGTCAACATTTTATTATTAGATATCAAAAGATCATTACCACAACAACATAACATTCACGATGACATAAAAATGAACTTTGTCCCTTAAGGAAAATGCTATAAATATGCACAAGAAAATATTTTTTTCCTAGAAATTGCAGTCAGCCAATAAATCACCAAGTCATATATGTCAGCTTTTGTTTCTTTTCCTAGAACTTAACACGTGAAGATCCAGTAAGACTTGCAAACCATTCAACAAGAATGAGTAAAGCCTGTTTGAAGCCACTGTTAAGAGTCTAAAACTTAAAATGTCTGTATGACAAAATAAATCATAAAAAGGGTAAAAGACAAGTTATAAAAGGGAGAAAATATTCACAACATATTTAGTAAACAAAAGATTGTTAAGCAGAAATTATAAAGAAATCCTACAAGTCAATAAGATAAACAACTCAATAGGAAGAAACCATAAATGATAAAGTCAAGACTTTCACAGAAAAGGAATTTCAAGTTGATAATAAACATGGATGAGAGAGCTCACTAGTAATTAGGGGAACACAAATTGCAACCACAAGAAGCTATTACCTATTTTAGATGAGCAAAACTTTAAGTTGGTCAATATCAGATGTTGGCATAAGTGTGGGAAAATGAATGCTTTCATTCACCTGGTGGGAGTTATAAATGGCACAGCCAATTTGGAGGTATTAAGAACCTAGTGAAAGGGAAAATAAGCAAATCCTATAATCTTAAAATTGTTTGTCCTAGAGAAACACTTGTGTAGACACACTAGAGAATATGAACAAGGACAGTCATTGCAGCATCATTTGAAATAAACCGGATGTAACTTAAATATCCATCAGCAAGAGAATGGGTAACTAAAACTGTGGTATGTTCATTTGATTTAATAGTTAGGGACACTAATATAGATTTAAACGTAGCAAAAATGCATGAAGCTGAAAAACAACGATAAAAGTGAAAAAAGCAGAAAAAAATACAGTGTGATATTATTTATATAAATGTCAAAAAATCCATGCAAACAACATTATGTGTCTCTAAGTATATGCATATATATATATATATGTAAAACTATATGAAATGGCTGGAAGGATACACACCAAGTTCAGAGAGTAAGGGAAGGAGACTATGGCTGGATGGATAGGCAAAGGGAGATTTAAACTCAATAAGATGCTATTTTTTTAAAGGGAGAATTCACTCATAATTTGTATAATTTGTATAATTAAAAAAATATATTATATACATAGAAAGAAGACTGGATCAAATATGCCAGTGATTAATTCCAGGTGGTGGGAATATTGCTGGTTGCTCTTCCCCCCTTTAAAAAAATAGTTTTACATTTTTTCAAGTTTCCAAAATAAAAAAATACAATTCAAAATTCAATAGAAATGTAACTGTGATTTTTACCTGAACCTGCAGTGTCACGCTCTACCTCTTGTCATTAGCTTTTCTTTATTTTTATCTTACACAATTATGCTCTTAAATAAGAAAAAAATCAGAGTCAGAACATTTTGATCCTCCATTTCTTTTTCAACAAAAAAGAACATAATGCATTTGGACAACATACCCTTTTTTTTTTTTTTTTTTTTTTGTCTGAGGGAACTTTGAAATCAGAGAGGCATACGTTCCATTAGTTATGGATGGCACTGTTTGAAAGACATCAAGTTTGTGGGCTACATCATTTCAGGGAATCTCACAAAGATGCATCTTTAAATAACAGTTATAACAAAGAGTTAAAGAACTCTTTGCCACTCTGACAGTTACATCTAAGATGCACTATTAGTTAGTGGTTTAGAGCTCAGCTGTCCAGTAAAGAAACAACATGCTTTTATTTAAATTTAAATTAATTAATGGTAAATACAAAACCCAAAGTTAGTAGAAGGGAAGAAATCATAAAGATTAGGGCAGAAATAAATAAAAAAGAGACAAACCATAGAAAAGATCAACGAAACTAAGAGCTGGTTCTTTGAAAAGATAAACAAAATTGATAAAGCTTTAGCCAGACTCATCAAGAAAAAAGAGAGAAGGCCCAAATCAATAAAATCAGAAGTGAAAAAGAAGATGTTACAATCAACACCACAGAAATACAAAGGATCATAAGAGATTACTATAAACAAGTATACGTCAATAAAATGGACAACCTAGAAGAAATGGACAAATTCCTAGAAATGTACAATCTTCCAAGACTGAACAAGGAAGAAATAGAAAATATGAACAGACCAAATTATCAGTAATGAACTTGAATCAGTAATCAATAAGCACCTAACAAACAAAAGTCCAGGACCAGATGGCTTCACAGGTGAGTTCTACCATTTAGAGAAGAGTTAACACCTATCTTTCTTAAACTATTTCAAAAAACTGCAGAGAAAGGAACATTTTCAAACTCATGCTACGAGGTCAGCATCACCCTGATACCAAAAACAGTATGTCACTGAATGTTTATGTAACATTGAGTCATAGTTTGGTAACTTTTTCCAATGAAATTCAGAACGTGCTCATTCATTCAACATTTACTGAGTGCCTATTATGTGCCAGGCATTGTTCTAGGAACTGCAGATATGTCCGTGAACAAAAAAGATAAGGATCCCTACCCTTATGGAACTTATATTCTAATGGAGAACACAAGCAAGAAGCATGATATACAAGTAAATTACACAGCATGACGGAAGGTAATAAGTACCGTGGAAAAAACAGAGGAGCTACAGGAAATCTGAATTTGGGGAGAGGTCAGATTACAATTTTAAAAGCAGGTAGGTTAGGGCTCACCGAGAAGGTGCCATTGGAGCAATTACTTGAAAGAGGTGAGAGAGTGAACATTGCAGATTTGAGAAGAGCTGGAGAGGCAGAGGTAACAGCCTGTGCAAGGGCCCTGAGGCAAGAGCACAGCAAAGAGGCCAGAGTGAGTAAGTGAGAAGGAGAGGAGGAGGAGAGAGCTCGGAGATAAGGAGGGTGGGGAAGAGACAGTGCAAAGACCTGCCAGCCATCGCTAGGACCTGGGCTTCCACTCAGATGGAGGTGGGATCCTCTGGGTAGTTTTGAGCAGAAGAGTGATAGGATCTGACTTACACTGGAAAGGGTCATGTTGGCTACTGTACTGAGAAGAGACTGTAGGGGATGGAGGGTGGGAGCAGGGACAACAGGAGGAGGGCACAGCAAACAGTCCCTGGGACAGATGATGGTCTTTGGGCCATAGTTGTAGAAGTGGGGGGTGGTATGAGAAGTGGTTAGATTTTGGAGGTTGATACTGTAGTCTGACAGATTAGAGAAGGGCCAGGGAGGGCCAGGTCAGGGAGTTCTTTCTACAGGATGAGGGACATGAGCAGCTTTCAAAGTCCTCCTGACACATCCCTAAAATCCATGTGGAAAACTCAGTATATTTGGTGTAATACTGGAAACAAGTATCCTTATACTCATATTACGTATCAACCATACTCATTTCTTGGACACCTCCTTCCAACTAAAGTATAAATATTCTGCTCTTGGCAAGCAAATGCTCTTGGTATTTGATGTCTACAAATGCTAAAAACCACACCTAGGGATTTCAAGTATTCATTAGCAGTAGAGTCCTTCATCCAAACTTAAAAAAACAAAAAAACAAAGCAAATCCCTACTTTGGGAGGAAAGTGGCAAGTCAAAAATGTACATTAGCACTTAAAATAAATAAGTGGATAGAAGGATCTCAGGAACCCCTTGGAAGTGGGTGCCATGTGACACAGCCCAGGTTTGCAGCTTTGCAAACGGTTTTTGTACTCACAGAGTGAGATGCAGGTCCTGTGTTCTGTCAAGGCTGCTGGGCCTTGACAGAGCAGCAGAGCAAATACTGCTTCAAGGCTTCAACTTCAACAACCTATGAGGACATAGCTTGTAATAACATGATTAGAAAAAAATCTTTTTATTTTCTGCCATACTGCTAATGCTGTTAGGGGGATATGTGGAGACAAGGGTGGGGGAGGAAGTGGACACATAAAGGGTGATATCTTCTGCCCTAATTCTGTATATTTCTCTATCATTTGCATTTTAACTAAGAATTATGTTAGGGGCTTCCCTGGTGGCGCAGTGGTTGAGAGTCCGCCTGCCGATGCAGGGGACGCGGGTTCGTGCCCCGGTCCGGGAGGATCCCACATGCCGCGGAGCGGCTGGGCCCGTGAGCCATGGCCGCTGAGCCTGTGCGTCCGGAGCCTGCGCTCCCCAAGGGGAGAGGCCACAACAGTGAGAGGCCCGCGTAACGCAAAAAAAAAAAAAAAAAAAAAAAAAAAAAAAGAATTATGTTAATGTAATTCTCTTAAGTAAAAAAAAAAAAAATTCTTCTTTCACCTACATATCTCATGATATACCTCAATTCCCCTGAGAGAACTTTGAAATCAGAGAGGCATACGTTCCATAAGTTATGGATGGCATTGTTTGAAAGACATCAAGTTTGTGGGCTGCATTATTTTTTATTTTGCAGTAGGGTTTTCTGGGAGGATGAAAAGCAATTGGTTTCCATATTCTGTGAAGGAACCCATCATATACTCAAAGACAACGATCAAGCTTTCCCCTCGACATTCTTTTCCAGAGTAAACAGCCAAGAACTGGTTATTTTTGCACAAGTCATCATGTATTTCAAAAGGATTAGGGGTTACACTGCATAAATCCTTGAGGGGCTTATAACTGCTGGCAATGGCATGGGACTCATTTTAATGATAACTCTTACACCTGCTTCCTTTAGAAGGCTAGATGCTGATGAGGAGGAGACAGAGATGGATGAACGGCAGGGACTCTGTGCTGAGACGACACAGAAGGAGGACATGTGCATGAAGATTTGGCAAGGGACGTTCTTGACGTTGTGTGTGCACAGGTCACAAGTCCCCCCTTTTCTCCCCAAGCCTGGGAAGGAAAAAAAAGTGGACCTGTTGGCATTTGCTAAACTTCAATGGTGAAGATTACTAAACCATACGGTAGAGTATTCTAAATAACAAACAAGGGGAAAATAGAATCTTGTTAAACTCAAGATGAGAAGGACACTTTAAGATCATCGATCTTGTAGGCTGGGGTACTGAAAATGTAAAGTGACATCCCCAAAGGAGATACTGAATAACACGGAAAGAAAAATGTTGGTGACGTATTGATTAAGTCTCATGTGCTGCATATCCTGTGTTCCTCCAGACCCGCTCTCACCCTTCTCCAACATGCTCTGTGCCCTCTAGACTGATGAGTGTGAACAGCCTGAACGGGCTCCCTGGGGCTCTGGTTTCTGGTTGGGGCCAGCGGGAGCCTCAGCAGGGGTTCACAGGAAAGGAAGGGGGAGAGTTGGGGCATTTACAACTCTGGTTCTCTCCCTGAGGGCTTGCCCAGGGCTGACTGCGTCTGTTGTTTTATGTGGTCTTGGCTCCTGTCAGGTTACTCTCTGTCTCTCCGTGTCTGGTAATTGCTCCTTCCCCTGGCTTCTTCAGGCCTGGAGTGGTAACAACTGTTATTACGCCTGAAGCACTGCACTGTCCCTTGTGATTTCACTACACCCCGTCCATCCTTTGTAAATATCCCCTTTACTCATTTCTCCTCCAATAACCCGATTTGATCATGCCATTTTTGTTGTTGTTGTTAAGAATCAGAAATACCAACAAAGGAAGCTCTTAATTAGGTCCTTGGTGTCTTGAAAATTCTAGTGGACATTTGTCACTCTTTTTGCACCTTCCCTAAATCCCTGCCCTGTCCCCCCACCCCAATCTGAGCTAACTTTCTTGCCTGGGGATTTCCCTACCTCATGGCCCTTGACGAGAGATGGAGACCAACAACCACTTGGAAGACACATCCTCACTTTCCCAGCCTCCCTTGCAGCTAGGGCTCAGACATGTGATCCAGGCTCAACCAATCAGATAGAGTTTGACTCTTGCTCTGACATGGGAAAAGGGGGACTGCAGAGAACCCATTCTGGTTGGGGTGGTAGCAGCGCTGGGAGCTACATCAGTTCCCAGAGAGAGCAGCTGAGCCTAGTGTCAGGCTCGAGGTACAGGTGGTGCATCCGAAGGAATCTGCACCCAGCAGTGGTGGCTAGTTGGTTCCCTGCAGAAAGTTTAGGTATTGCTCCTGCTTCTGGGGTACCCGACACTTGTCTCTGTGGACCTCCCAGGACCTTCAAGTAGCCCAACAGCCTTCAATTCATCCCTTTCCTGCTTGAATGAGCTAGAGTTGTTATACTGCTCGAGACTAAGAACTCTGCCTGATATAAAAATCAAGCTAATTTTTTGACCCAGAGATTTCTGGCATCCTAAAATCCTCATCTCATTTTAAATAAATAAAAATATTAAAATATTTTTTAATAATAAATAAATCCATGTTTGAGTATCTACTCTGTTTCAATTACTGTGCTAGGCGTTACAAAGCTAATTAAGATGGAAAAGTAAATAACCATAATCAACACGATAAACACTGTGGTGGATCCTTCGCTTTGGGAGTACAGATGCAGAAGTGATTAATTCTGCCTGGGAGGGTCTTGGAAAGTTTCAGAAAGGTAGTGAGCTGAACAGAGGGGTGAGTACAGGTAAGAAACAGTGTGAAATGTTTGGCATGTCCAGAGAATGTAGGTGAGGTCCGAGGGGCTGGAGTTAAGAGCACAACAAAGGGTCACTGGAGGTGAGGCTGGGAAAGTGAGCCAAGGACCAGCCAAACCATCTGAACTTCATTCTCTAGGCAAGCAGGAGAAGCCACAGCCATGGGTTCTGGAAGATGGGTTGCAGAGGGGGAAGAATAGAAGCACAAAACCCATTTATTCTCACAGAGGGCTATGACTACAGCAGAGGCTGTGGTACTGAGAGGCAGGTAGAGACGTGAGAAACATTTAAAAAGATGCAAGTGAGAGTTCCTCTCCTGTTGTGTGTGGAGAGCCAGCGAGGATTCCAAGAGGGTCTTGAAGCTCTAGCTTGCAGGACTGGGTGGGTGGCAAAGTTTCCTACTAATATGGGACACTTGTCCATTAGCACAGCTTTGGTGTAGAGGGAGAAATTGACATGCCCATACCCTTTCTTATCTTAAGGATGTACTAATGCATGCATTTTTATACACTGGGATTTTGCTTCTAATCATTGCTACAAACAAAGGAAGGATCGAGTTGTTTCCAATCTGGTTTCTGTTATTCTCTGCTATTTATGGGGCTATTCTAATTGCTATGGGTATATCATAGCCTTAAAGTGCATGGTCATCTGGAATGTTCCTGGGTTGGCATTTAGGAAAATACAATTCTTTAGAGGGGCTAAAAGTAAGCTACTTAAATTCTCTCCACACTAACCTCTTTCTCAGCTCTGGTATAAACGTGACCTAGATCCACTGCCAGATCCACGCTAGAACATTTGGGAGGTCACTGGACCCCAGGACCAACACTAGTCCTCTCTCTGGTCCATCTGCTGCTGACTGTCTCCATTCCATTCCTGACCTTGGCTTCTCCTGCCAAGTGCAATTGTGAGAGCTGAGAGTGGCAAGCTTGGCTTCCCAATATGTCCTTTTTATGTAAACTTACAAACTTCAAGAATGTATCTGGCTCTGCCCCCTGTGGTACTAAGCCTCATTGCTGACAGCATTTTGCCTTTGTTGTGAACTGTAAAGTTCTTCTAGTTGGCTTTTTGTTAAGAAGTGTGTGGACCTGGGGTTTGATGACATCTTTAGACTTCGATTCTAAAAAGGTGCTACCACTGTGCACTTGGCTAAAGGAATCACTTACATTTTACCAGTGAATGGCTTTCATTTATCAAATTCTCAGTCAGCACAAAAAGCTAGGGCCATGCAATGAGTACTATCCTACAACACTCCTCACTTCTGAAAGCACAAAGCGATGACTGGTAGCTTTAGAGATGTTATTTGGAAACCGAATACAGAAACAGCTCTGTTATCCCACACCTAGAGAAACAGAAGATGCACGGTCACTTATTCATTTTTGCTCCCTTTTTGAACAATCATCTATCAGGTGGTGTGATTCTCTACTAGACCATGAGTCTCTGAGGACAGGATAAGCTTTAATCCATATCTAAATTCACATCTTCTGGCACAATGAATGTTACATGGCTGGGGGCAAATAGAAGTTCACTGAATTAATCTGTACTATACAGCAAGAGAACTCACAGCAAGAGGGGAGTTACTCTCAGCCACAGTAACTGGGCAACTGAAACTGCTTTGCCACCAGCAGCACTAGAGGCAGAGTCAGTGACTATTACCATGTAATATGAAACTCCCAAATGAAAGGAGAAACTAGACTCATAGATAAGCAATACAGTCATCAAAGCAACAGTGTCTTAGAGATCTTTTTAAAAGTCATAACCATGCCACATAAGCAATAAATTATGAAGGCTGAGCATGTGAATAAAACTTAATATGGTCATAAATTTTATGACAAAGTTAATTTGACATATTTAATGACATGCATAATCATTATTATGCAGCACTGTAATCAGACATTAATAAGTAATACACAACGACTGTAAGAGCCTTTACTTGTGTTCAGACAAACCAAATGCTTAGCATTTTCCCCCTTCTTAGTTATTAATTCTTCACACCTACTCTATCCATCCGTGGTGATGGGCTTCTCTGATGCTGTGAATAACTTAATCCTCAATGCACAGACACAGAAACCCTTACTAAGACAGTCTCAAGCAGGTAAGGCTCTCTGCCTTCCCTCTGCCACCTAAGACACCTGAAGCAGAAGTCTATGGATGCTCTGTCCACAGCCCTGGGACCACCTTCAGTGGATTCCAACTCTGATAGCTGGATGTCTGCTGTTGGGAGGTGGATCACTGGGAAAATGCAGAATGTTCTCTGGCTTCCTGACAACTTGGAAGAGGGTGGAGGGCGAGAGTACACCTGGCTCGAGCAGAAAGGGGAGAAGAGAGAGTCCCATTGCTCAGGAAAAGCTGCTCCACATGCCTGATCTGCAACAATTACACAGTCCAAGTATCTCTGGGCAATAGGTCTCTGGTGGTCCTGATGTCTAGACCAACTCCCAGCTCATTCTTCTCAGGGAGGAAACCAGGATATTTCAGAGACTTTCATTTTATAGTTAGAGAAAAAGTTAGGCACAAACAGCCAGGCTAAAATGTAAATGACTAACAGCTTCTTTTCTATTTTTATGGTGGGGAGGTGCTTAAGAACATAAAGGCACTAACGAACTAAAAAAGAGGAAGGAACGTCCCTGTCAAACAAAAGATAGAGAAGGGGGAGGGCAGCAGTGCCCAAGGCCAAGCCCCTCTCCTATGTTTGGCCAACAGTTCTGCCTATTACAGCTCTGGGGCTGGGGCGGGAACAGAGATGCTGCACATGGAGGTATCCTATGCCATCCCTGCTGATCAACACAGAGACCCACAGAGTGTTAAATTCCAAGCCAGAGACACAAATGTAGAGAACACACCCTCATTAGTGTCAGAAGAAATCTAAGTAGTGGTAGTGGTATAGGAAAGGATCACACATAGAGCTTACGGTCCAGTGCCACTGTTCATTATCCTGTATTCTGAGTAGGTCACCTGCAGTGTATGGACCTCGATTTTGCCATCTGTGAAACAGGGGTAATACTCTTCATCCTGCATATGTCAGAGTTGATTATGAGGCTCATGGGATGCGTCCCTGGGAAATTTGTGTTGTTTAACTGTCTGACTGAATAGGTTGAATCCCTGTTCAACACATTGCAGCTCAACCTGGGCAATCTATTTACTATTGCTTTCCTCATCTGAAAGTGAGATTAAAAAAAAAAATCATAAGATCATCCCAATGACTAATTACAACAATGCATGTAGAGAATTTAGCCTGGTCCTTGGTACTTATTATGTTGGCTATTAAAAGCAATATGTAAAATACTGAGTATTTTATAGATGTTTAAGGCACTGAAAATAAACTTGTTGCTTACTGCAGTAGTCCTGAGCCCTTTCAGAGGGCTAAAGTCAGAACATAAAAGGTTAATGATTTGGCTGTGTAAACGTGGTATGCTTCTCTTTGCTCTGGATACAGTGGGCTTACCCTGTTATTAAAACCTGTTTAGTGGATATTGAGCTGCCATGAGGCCTAACATTTAGTTCCAGTTATTAGATTAAATATTTGCTCAGAATGGTATTTGAATTGCCAGGTTCTAGATTTTTCTGCTTGGTAAGGACTGCTTTGTATTTTGTACAGAGGCTAAAAGTGGTAGACTGACTACAGAACAGATGTACCATTTCTCAAAGGATATTAAAACCATGGTTCACTATAACATTGTACCTGGTGGCACGGAATTCAATGAGTAAACTGAACTTTACTTGATGAGGAAACATTGAGTGGAAGAGACAGGACTTTATTTTAGGTATTTTTCATGATCAAATCATTCTGATTTAAACATCTAAGACTTTGTTGCCATGCTCTTTTCCCCTTACTTTCAGTCTGCTAAATGCACGGTTAAGTACATTTCTGATTTAGAGTTTGTTAACAAAAAAAAGATATTATATGATAGCCAAATCAATATTAAGCACTATAAATGAAAAACTTATAGAATTATAAACTAAACACGTATGTGACAACACTAACTTTTGTTAACGTATGCTTACCTCTCCTCACGGGCACATTCCTTCAGGCTAAAGTTCTCACATAGTATGAAAATAAGGCAGATGCATTTTGGAAAACAAAAGAGGAGTAAAACAAAAACACACTTTAAGCAAAACCTTACACATCTCAAATTCATGATTAACTAAATTTTAGAATTTTTTAAGTTCATTAGGTTAGTTTGGATGCCTGGGTGCTTCTACCCCAAATCATGATCTTTGAGGGACTTCTGGGTCCATGTTACACAATGATCACAATGACACTTTCCAAAGTTACTCATCTCAACACACCACAGGAAGAAAGGGCATATTCCATATACGTTTCTATATATCTATACCATGTGCTCAAAACATCTAGGAAAAATAAGCTTGGTATTTATAAGATGAAGCTCTCTGAGTGGTGTCATAGATGTGTCAGGCCAATCAGCTTGCAACGGTAAAAAGAACACTGGTACGTACAGAAATGGGGTGGGAAAGGAGCAAGAGAATAAAGGATTTCTTGTTAAGGGATGAGAAAGAAACATTAATAGCATATCACAATAAAATGAGCTTTAAAAAATATCTGAAACTTAAATCTTCAAAATGACAAGACAAATGATTCACAAATAAACCCAATGGGTCAAATCCTGTTAAACGCCTGACTGGGAAGAGCAGTGAGTTCAGTCTATACACTTAAACCCATTGGCTCACTTTGTACAGTGTCCACTTCTCAGTATGTTATTGATACGTTTTGCAAAAGGACATATTTGTAAATTGTACACATCTACTTCTAGGTACCATCATGTAACCTGGTACAAAGTAAGCAATCTTCCTACAGGTAAAAAATTTGGATGGTGTGAAAATTAGAAAAAGAAATGTCCTATCATTATGTTGTGACCAGGTTTATGGCATGTGAATTTCACCTTCACCCAGTAAAAGGTTAAAACCTGGATATTAAAAAGTAATGCTGGGCTTCCCTGGTGGCGCAGTGGTTGAGAGTCCACCTGCCGACGCAGGGGACACGGGTTCGTGCCCCGGTCTGGGAAGATCCCACATGCCGCGGAGTGGCTGGGCCCGTGAGCCGTGGCCGCTGAGCCTGCGCGTCCGGAGCCTGTGCTCCGCAACGAGAGAGGCCACAACAGTGAGAGGCCCGTGTACCACAAAAAAAAACCCAAAAAACAAACAAACAAAAAAAGGTAATGCTGTTTCAGTAACACGCTACCCCTCATTCCCCAAAATGTCAGATCACAAAAGTATCACTTAGGTAATTGCTTGTAGTTTATTCCTTTGCTGTTGTCTTTTCTCTGCACATCTTTCTAATATTTTTTTAAAAATGGATATGTAATTGTCATGTGAACAGCTGTAAAAATGATTAAAAGTTATGGAAAAGGGTAACACGAATGCCAATCACCTGTTTCTAACAGTAATATATATGGAACACTATTTAGGGGCAAAAGAGAAAAAGGAAGAAAAAAAGAGAGGTTTATCATCTTTGACATTTTGAAAACTGAACTTCATTGCTTAATAGGAAAAAAAAATTCACATTTAAAGTTAATAGCGCTAACTCCTAGCTAGAAGCACTACGTCACTGTCACTGGATTCAGTGGGAGTGCCTTTTTAGAGGGGCAATGTTGCAGAGAAAGTGGACAGGTTTTTAGAACAGGGGACAGAAAATAATCCCACCTCTGCCAGCTGAATGAGTTTGGGCAAATTAGTTTATCTCTGCCAGACTGCATTTTGACATCCAAAAATTGGATATACTAACTATCTGAAAGCCTCATGTTGAGGTGTGTCTATCAAAGGTTTACTGGTTTTTAAATAGATAGCACTGTGCAAATGAAGGCTATGGTTTTCTATTGCCAATTGTCAAATATACTATTTAATTCTATCCAACTTACATACGTATAAGTGCCTAATGGTCTTTTAAATGGTTAAAGGTTTATGAATAAGATGATTTTCCTACTGGGATTCACCTGATGCTTTTCTTAAACATGTAACCTTGAGTCCACCACACAAAATAATGCTTTGATAAGAGCAATGCACATAATAAAGGTTATCCTCATTTCTAAGACATCAAACATCATTCACAAAAGAGAACTACTTTTGAAAGAGATGTATTTGTGCTGGGAAGAGAAGATTTCTACTTCTAGTTACAGATGATTTATTGATGAATGCATATCATAGCCTGTCTGAGAGGCACTGCTATGAGCATCCTCATGTGTGGTTTGCAGGTCAAGGAAGAGGGGAAAATGCCTTGGTGGTACCAATGGACATTGCATGGACTTTAATATTCTTAAAAGGAAATTCTCTTTTAGGCATTTAAAAAAACTGTATTAAAATACATTTATTGAAGTTTATGGAAGGCTAAAAAAATCATAATCCTAACCAAAGACAACTATCAATTAATATGCTGATTAATATACTCCACCAGTCATCTTCTATAAATAGTTTAAATAAATTTTATAATTCCTGTACATATGTCCTATAAATATAATTTTGTATTTTGCTGTCTTCCCATTTAATATCAACAGACTTTAAAGAGCAATAATTTGGAAATTTTCTTGGATACGTGGGAAAATCTGTTTCAACTGAAATAATTTAGTGGACAATGGAAAGGTCATGAAGAGCCCCTAATTTTTCCCATCTTGTTGAATAGAAACAAAAAGTTCTTATTTAGAATGAGTGGAAATAACCAAACTGATTTAGGCCTCTATTTATCATCTAGTTAAAAAATGTAGCCCCACGTAGCAACAATATTACAGGGAACAAAAGAAAAAAAACAACTCTGTAAATTTGCAGTAGGGTCATTTCCTCAGACTACCAAAGCCCGTCTATTGACCAGCTCTATGCTTTAGGCTTAAAATGGATCTCTCTGAAGCAATGACAGAATTTTTGCCAAGTGACTAGGATATAAACACCATTTTGGTCCCACAGTGAGACATATGCTATAAAGAAAACAGGTTCAAAATAGGCAAGTGGGTTTCTCTAGAATAAATGAGAGCTCATGTAAACAGCTTCAGCTTCAGAGCTTCATGTCTGCGCTGGTGTGGAAGCTCTTTGTTTCTTCCACGGGGGATGGCGGCACACTGTTTTCCTGATTCCTTACACTAATGAACTGCTATAAGTTTGTTTGCGATATTCCAGAGAGCCCTAACTTCAGCTCTTAGGCAATGCTGAGGATGCACCCTATATGCCAGACTCACCTTTTGCAAGGTGTACTCTCAGCACTGTGGGTGATTTCCATGGGAGAATATTCTATTTAAAGAACTACTGTCCCAGCGTAATACAAAAAATCACTTATGAAGATGCGAGAGACAGGGAAAGCTTTCAATGATGTTTACACAAGCACAATGTCAGGGCCTCCCTTTCCTGTTCCCCAAGAGGGTGGGGAGGAGAGTGTTCCTTTGTGAGGAAAGGCATACAAAAAGTATTCCTGTAGTCATAGGACTGGGAAAATTGAAGCTCTTCCAAAGGGGATATGCACATATACTTCCTGAGCCCAAGAGTGTGCTGTGAGACCAGAAAGGCATTGATATAAAGGAGGGAGGGAAGGAAGGAGTCTAAAGCAGAAACACAGGCTCTGTGTACCCTGTTTTTTTTTTACCTCAAACACAGATATCAAATTCTTCTCTTAGCATGTTTTAAAATGGAATATCTTTAAAACAATATATATTTAAAGGGCACATTAAAATTTATTGTAAAAACTTCACAGATGAAAACCAAGCAAGCCATTCTCCATCGACAAAAATGTGCCAAAAAAAAGGCAACATAATAATTACCTTCAACTTTCACTTACAGGCAGTCAGATTCACAGTCCTCGAATCTGCTTACATTTAAAAATGGCAATGACAACATAAAATTTATAATGTTGATGATTTTCCAATTAAATCTCAAGATAGAAAAAAATTTTGATGTCATAAAAAAAAAAAGATAGCCAACTCCCGAGTCGTGAGATGTTTCAGCAGAAAAAACTGTGGCCTCATAATTGTGTGGTCCAGTGAGGTGAGGATGATTTAGCTTTAATATCAAGGTGTTAAAATTCATAATGAAAAGAATATGGTTGTCACAAAATCAAATCTCTCCTTCAGATAACTTACATAGACGTCAGGAAGTTTTGCCAGTTTTGTTCCCTGATGTATCCCCGGTGCCCACAACAAATACTTGTCACACTGTAGGTGGTCAATACACTTTAGTTGAATGAATAAATAAATACAGAAAGAGGAGTGCATGATATGTTTGTGAAACTGTGCCAACTGTGTGTATACTATTATCGAGGTACATTAAATAGTCTTTGCTTTAAATTTGCAAATGAGGACTTTCAATGGAATATATCTACTGAAATCAAACAAAGACATTCTGGCCTGGACTTTTGTGCAGCAAGAGAAGAGAAAACATTGGCAGAGAGCCAGGGGAGTGGCTGGCCAACCTCAAGATGAGCCTGGAAGAAGCATGGGGCAATGGGGAATGCACCTGGGCTTCTAATTCTAGCACTCTGACCACCTGGGCACCCGAGGAGGCAAGCAGCAGCGCTCATGCATGGACAGCCTGGGCCAGGTGTAGGCTAATCACATGGATGGATTAGCTCATTCCATCCTGAAAACCAGCTTTAAGGTAAACGCTTTCTGTTATTCCTGCTTTGTGGATGAGGGAACTGAAGGCAGAGAGATGACATACCTTATCAAAGGGTTCCTGCCTACGAGGCAGCAGCATGGGATTTGGGCCCTTGCATTCTGACTTTGGAGCCTCTGCACAAGAACCACTGTCTCAGAGGAACTTACCCTCCCTGGGCTTCCGTCTGCAAAATGCAGGCAGTTGACTTGCTAAGAATTAGGGTTCAACATCTAGGGTTCAAGATACTCCAGGTTGAAGATCCAAAATCCTGGTCTTTATTTATCTAAAAAGACCATAGAGGTCTCACTGCATTAATACCCTATCATCTTGATATTGTTGGTGCATTAAATATTGGGACCAATTTCATCATGAGGACAGAAGAGTGTATTCACCAAATTTTATAATATACTGACAAAACCATAGATAAATCTCAATACATCTGTAATCACTTAAAACACTTACAGAATGCAGCATGTTATCACAACAACCAAAAGAAACAGGAATTTAACCAGCCTGTTCTTCTAGACCAGTGAACACTAGAATTGAATAGGTATTTTAGTTGAATTTATCCTAACGTTTGTTGCCATTTGTGGATAGCCTACTGGTCAAATCTTACTTCCTACTGCTTTCTATTTCCTAACTAGCCTTTAATACTGTTTTGGTAAGGACCTCAAACAATGCTAGGCAGTAGGTGTGAAATGGATAGTTAAGTTGAATGGATGACTAAAAGGGTTCCCTCATAAGTACCAATCTATTGAAACATACTTTATTGTGGCTTGCTTTCAAACTGTTGTTTTAAGATCTAAAACATTACCTGTCTTAGAGAATAAGAGTAAGGCTCTTATTTGTTGAGAACATGCACAGATAAAATTTACAAGTTTAAAAAATGGAATAGCAGTAATTATCATGCTCTTCAATAAGAAAAACACATTTTCATATTTTAAAAGGTTTTTATATTTTAAAAACTCACAAAGTAATATTGTATTTTTCTCAAGATATTAATATATCCTTGTATTGCAAGCATAGGATGTATTTTACTTGGAGTATTTGCTATCTTAAAATATGCTTCTTTTGATTTTTTTCACTTTAATATTCTGAAAACAGCACAATTACATTTATCAGCGGTTAATCTGTAAAACTCATGATGAATAGTTTTGTTTGAAATATATAACTTTGGTAACATCATGCACCTAATCTGAATTTGAAATGTATTAGGGTTTAATTCATAGTGATCTTTTCTATGATACAACTAGTGATTAAAGAACTAATGGTTCCACAAGAGGATAAAATATATCAAATCTGTTGGTTCTGAAGGTGAAGCAAGATTTTGTACTAATACAGTCTATCCCTGAGATCCCAGGAGGAAATAGAATTAAACTCAGATAGTTCGAATGGAGGGATTTTAATGAAGGGACAACCTACAGAGGTGTTGGCAGGGTCTGGGGAATCAGCACAAGATGCTGAGAACCCAGATTGGCAAACCTCCCATCCTCAGGCTGAAGATACAGAGGGAGGAAAGAGTATTACTGGAGTGAGAGCTGGAGCCCAGGAAGGGAGGAGGGGTGCTGGGCAGGAGCTACAATCTTGAAAAGGGGAAGCACCGCCAGAGATTTTTCAGGGTCACTGGTCCACACCACCTGCCCTGAAGCAGGGAGAGATCTGGAAGAAATACCCCCAACTTCTCTCTGCCCCTTCTCTCTGACCCCCTGCTTGTGCCTTCCTTCTGTTGGCCAAAACCAGAAGCCAGCTGGAAGGAGTCAGCCTTCAGGGGCAAGAACAGCAAAGAGGAAAGGGAATGGCTCTGGGGCGGGGGGTTGAGGGGGCGTCAGAGCACTAGGAAGCTAATCACGTCACCGCCCCTGAGGCCTGACACAGGGTGGCAGGATGAAATGTGTTTCTCTGATCTCATTTCTCAGAAGTCTACCAGGAAATATCATTTTGGGAAAATAAGTTTTTAAAAATACAAAACCCTCTTTTTTCTTCAACGTTGTTTCCCCTTCAAGTTTTATTTAAACCCTTCCTTTCATTTACCTCCTAGTAACACAGAGGTGTTTGGTTCAACCAGCCCTCCAGTTGGCAGACTTTTTTCTAAGACCTCATTCTGAGAGCTTTCTGAACTGTGGGAAGTCTTTACACAATTGTCAACGAATGCAAGATCCAGTAAATTTCCCTAAGATCCCATTAAAGTTGGTGACAACTTTTCCGCAATCTCAATCCAGCCACCCACAGATGATATCATTCACCATTTCTTTGACAGATGTCAAATGCATTTGAAGTAACACCTGAAATATTTGTTTGAATGTTCTCTCATCTATTAATTTTGCACGTGTGCATAATTTTTGTGAAACTTCTGATTATAGGGCAATTGTAAACAGATACAGAGAATAATCAAAGCTACCATGTAAGAACTTATGTAGCACCACTACTAAGAAGCCTTCTCAGTAGAACCAGAAGGATCTTAAATGGAGGTTCCCAAGAATGCACCCCTGACCACCCTCAAACATAAAGTCTGGGGTGGTGGGTGTGGGGATCAGGTGCGATTCATCTTTTCAGTAGCCAAGGCCCTAAAACAGTGTCTTTCACATTTCATGCACTCAATAAATATTTGCTGAATTGGCCAAACCTTGGTTTGTCCCCATAATCACCACCCCAAAAGCACACAGATAATTACTTCTTGGAAAAATTCCAACTAGTGTTTGATGTCACCTATGTGCTTTCTCTCTCAGGAGCAGCTCTGTAGGATTACATTATTTTATGTTTTTTTATCCTTTCACTTTAATGTCATATACTTGAATAACAGCTTTATACAAAATTCCTACCAGCACAACCACAGCAGATTCAAGGCATCATTTTAAAAATGGTGCCAGCATCTTTCAATTTAGCACTGTCAAGTGGCTAGGAAAATGCATAATTTGGTATTAAGAGCTAAAGATATTTTGAATATATTCTTTATTTTTTTAAGATCAAAGTTTTTTTTAAGAATTAAAATGTTACCATAAACTTGGCCTTCACTGAAAAATAATCATGCATTTCTTTGCATTTAATGAAAGTGTCCAATTACAAAGTTAATTTTGTAACTTTTTTTTTTTTTTTTTTTGCGGTACGCGGGCCTCTCACTGCTGTGGCCTCTCCCGTTGCGGAGCACAGGCTCCGGACGTGCAGGCTCAGCAGCCATGGCTCATGGGCCCAGCCGCTCCGCGGCATGTGGGGTCTTCCTGGACCGGGGCACGAACCCGTGTCCCCTGCATCGGCAGGCGGACTCTCAACCACTGCGCCACCAGGGAAGCCCTGTAACATACTTTTTAAACTTAAACAGCAAAAATATATCCAAAGTGAATCTGAATAGGCAAAAAAAAAAAAAAAGATATATACAGGAAGACCAAGGTTTTGGTGAAAGTTAAAATATAATTTCATACTTTGTACAACTTAGAATTATTCCCAAATTTTATAGTCTTGATCCAAACGTTAATTTGAAATGACCTTGACCATTGAAACCCTAAATTTAACACTCTTCAGAACAAAATAGCCTTTCTCTTCTGCTTCATGGGCAAATGAACTAAATACTAGGGAATGGTACTGCCTGGGCCTTTGAACCAAGGCTAAAAGAGAGGAAATACTATTTGATGTGTATAAACATTAGAGAATCCATTTTGAGTTTATAAAAGGATGAGTTTTTTTCATATTCCATGACAAAATATTCCCCCTTTCCTGAAAATGCTCTCATTCCTACAATAGGGGATTGTTATTTTTTTTCCAGGGTGGAGGTGGAGGGATAAAGATAGCTGTTGTGTTTATTTCTCAAAATGCATTGTGGTGAGAAATTCAGAGTGCAGTGTGGGGAAATAAACCTTGACTTCACCAAAATATAAATCTGCATTTAAGGCAGTAGGTAAAGGATACAACAGCAACAGTACAAGTTCATTACTTGCAATCTTGCAGTTCCTGAAATCTCTATAACACACTACCTTAAAAGCCTCAGACAGGGTTTCCCTGGTGGCGCAGTGGTTGAGAGTCCGCCTGCCGATGCAGGAGACACGGGTTCGTGCCCCGATCCGGGAAGATCCCACAGGCCACGGAGCGGCTGGGCCCGTGAGCCATGGGCAGGAGCCTGTGTTCCGCAACGGGAGAGGCCACAACAGTGAGAGGCCTGCGTACCGCAAAAAAAAAAAAAAAAAAAAAGCCTCAGACAGATGATTTTATAATACTTTACCAACATTTCAACACCTGAAAAGCCTCAGCAAGTTAAAACCTCTAGTTTTAAATTTCAGACATGACATCACTAAATCCTTTTATTTTTAGACTTTCTCAAATTTTCATTTGTTTTCAATAATCAGTGAATAATGATGAATTTTAGGTACCTATCCACAAAGAAAGTAGATTTTCACTTTTTTTAGGAGCCTAAGAAGTGAAAAGGAAAAAAAAAATCAACTCCAACAAAATGTTGCCATAGAAATCTTTTAGAACAGAATGTTAAATTACTTAATTATTTATAATCATCTGGCTCTACCATTCGAAGTGCATTCAGACTTCAAAGCTAACCCTTCGGTAGCATCAATGTTGCCAGTACCTGACTGCATGTTTAGCTGAGATCTTAAAGATCCCATAGGACCAAAACAAACACATATCTATTGTTCTGGCTACTGCATCACTCTTCATCACCATTCTTTTCGGGTGAAATATATTGCGGTTGACCCTTTGAGAGGGACTAAAATAGACATGTGTTGTTTCTGCCTATCCAGCAACCTTCCTCTAATTTTCCTTTGGAGAACTCCCCTACTCCAGATAACGTGGAGCTAACATCAAACCCCTTTCTGGAGGAAGACATCTGAATCCAAGCTTAGTCAGCAGAACGGTCCATTCTCCATGTTCAGAGAGGGGCAAGTGACACTGATGCCCCTGTAAGAACAGCTCTGGGACTTTTGCAGCAAATGTTGAAGAAAAAGTGCTCTCCTTTCCTTGTTCTGAGTTGGCAGTAGCTTCTAAGGGGCTATTGTATAGAAACAACTTGTCCGAAAATGAAGCCAAAACCAGGAAACAGATCCTGATAAACTTGACTGATGGCTCCAACCATACTTTAACTGGCAAGACCTACCTATAGGCTTTTTCATCAATTAAATGAAATCCTTTATACTTAAGCCAGTTTGAATTGGTTTTGTCACTTGCAGCTAAAAGAATCCTGAGTGTAACAATGTGACAACATTAAAAATAAACATGACTGCTTTTGAGGTTTCTAATGAATTTGCCTCCTCATATGCATTACTTTATTTAATCCTCCCAATTCAGGAAAGCACATATCCATTAACATTAAATTCATTATTTTTTAAACGCATACTCTGTGGAAGAGGGACAGGAAATGCCAGGGGAGTAATTATTCTGAAGTATGGTGGCCAGGGAAGTCTCCCTTACATGGGAGAAAAGTGGGGGTTACATATTTCAGGGCACTCGATAGATAACTACCAAATGAAAGAATAAACACTATATAGCAGAGCCAGGAGGTGATCCCTATACAAATTCCCTGACTGATAAAATTAGGAGGTTTTTGCAGTATCCCAGGTCAGAGATGATGAACCCCAAACAGGCAGCCCTACAAGAATGGCTCAAATAGGACGTAAAGATAGAGTCAAGTTAGACGTGGGGATCCCTAGGTGGGTGTAGCTATTGTCACTGGGGTAGGGAAAGAAGGAAGAGACAGAGTCTGGGTGACAAAGGGAAGGAGACAAATTATGGGTCAGTTAAAGATGCCTGCAGGATATATAAACAAAAGACGTCCAGCAGGCCCTTAGAATGACTGGTCTAGGTTGCAGGGAGGCTGCGGCGACTGCCCATACAAGATCCCCATCCCTGGCATACAGATGGCAGTTCGGGCTTGGGCAATGCCTGCCAGAGCCTCCCCAGGAACAGAAGAGGAGGGGGCTGGAGGGGGGTCCCTCCAGGTAACCTCAGTCCTGTTTGTGAGCTCCATGAAAACAGGCTTCCCCACCAGACGGGGTTGGCAACCAGTAAATATCTGTGGAATGTCTGTGTAGAGCCAGGGCACTGAGCGCATGCCGTTGGTTCTACACGGGTATTTCGCCAGGTACCCTCCACCGCTGGAGCTGCCAGCCTCTGCGCCTGTACTGGGTGCAGTCTCATGACTCAGCTCTCCCCTCTTCAATTAGTTCATGCTCTCACATTAAGTGTAATCACAGCTGGCAACGTTTTCTGGGGATGTCTCAAAAAGATCTGAGTTGAAAGAATAGTTTTGTGTCAATTTAATTTAAAGTAAAATTGTTGCCTCTTCCCCGCTCCTTCCCTTTCTCCTGGCGAACTCAGTGACCCCGGCAGGCAGGCGTCCCAACGGAAGCGAGGGTCGGCCATGGGGTACCTCCAGGTGGTTCTTAACAGCTAGCTAAGTCACAAAGACACAAAGGAGGCTGCGAAGCTGAAAGGTGTGGCTGTTGGCGATTCTAAGGCAGGCTCCCGCGTAGGGAAGAGCGTACCCTAGGCGACTGCACACCCCGCCAGCGGCGAGCCCGGAAGCCGAAAGGAGGTGCTGTCAGCCCGCGACCCATGTCTCTCCAGATCCCCGGGCTCGCACCAAGCCGCCGCCGCCGGCCGCACGTCTGCTCCGGCTCGGCAGAGCACTCAGGCTCAAGGTCGCCCGGCGGGGGCCAAAGCTCCAGGTACCCCGGTGGGCAGCATCCCGACCCGCCTCTGCTTGGCGTCCGAAGCCCGCGCTCTTCCTTTGGACTTGACGGAGAGGTCCGCTCGCCCTCCAGCCTCCGCCGGGTTAACCGCCGGCGTGCATCTCCAGGTCTCTTGCCTTCTCGCTCCCAGGCTAGAAGGCGCCTTTCCTCTTACCATCTCAGCTGTTCCTCTCTCTCTGCCACTTACCAAAGCTGTATTTTCACTTTCACGTTTGTGACTACTTGTGTATAAAGTTCTAAGTTAATACGTGAGGCGAAAATTCACTCGCCTTGAAATTTCAAAATCACCCTTGAAAAATCGCCCATAAATCACAAGATTTGGTGTCTATACTCAAGGCAATAATATGCAAGTACACGTGGATAAAACATGCCGCAAAGGTGCATAGTAAATAAAAAAATACGGATGCAAAATATAACTTTTAAGTGCAAAAGATAAAAATGATATCAGGGAAATGAGCCTGCCTGTGACGCCACTGGACTTGTCACTGCCTCCTGTAAGAGGCACGAATACAGGCCTCGTCTGTTTTTGCTCATCACTACATCCTTGGCGCGTGGCCCTGTGCCTGGCACTTCGTAAGTGTTCAAGTGATCTATCTCGAATAAATAAACGAACGAATGAATGAGTGAACGCTAGATCCGACTCCGCGACCCGCAGAGCAGGCACATCGAGAAGCGAGAGAGAGCTGCCGGCCCAGCGCTACGCTCTTAGCCGCGAGGCCGGGATGCTGACAGTGGCCTCCAGGCCCCGCCGCGCCAGCTCCCGGCGGCTGCACGTGCGCCTCCTCCCACTAAGGCCTTGGCGCACGCCCCGCCCCGTCGCGCACGCACGCGCCTTGCAGCCCAACAGCCCGGTCAGCCCGCACGCCACGGCTCACCCGCGCGCCCGCTGCCCCTCGCACCTTTGCCCGCTGGAGGGCGCTCCCCTCCCGCCCCACGCGCCCACACGCGGGCGTCTCTCGGCTCCCTGCGACTCAACTCCGGACCCTGGGCGCGCGCCGCCTCCTACCTGAGGGCCGGCGAGGGAGGTGCGCGGAAGGGCTGAGGGGCTGAACAAGACGGGAGGCGGGAAACGAGAGAGCGAGCGACCGCGGCAGACGGCCCGGGCGCGGGCGCGCGCGCGCTCCCGGCCCTCGCTCTCTCCGTCGACTCCCGGCCAGAGCCCATCCCTGCTGCCGCGCGCCGCCGGCCTCGCCGCGCCTAATAACAACGGCGCCCAGGGTCAGGTGGCCGCGCGCGGACGGCGCCGCCATTGGCTCGGCGGGGAGCGCGGCGCGCCAGGATTGGCCAGGGGGCGGAGCCTCTGCCGGTGCGGGGGCGGGGCTGGAGAGGGAGGTGGCAGGGGCGGGGCCAGGCCGCGGTCCGCGCCTTTGTGCCCGGCGCGCGCTCTCCGCCCGCTCCGGCTGCATCGCCGGCTGCATCAATAATTCAGAGCGGCGGCGGCGGCGGGAGCGGCCGGTGCGGGAAGGAGGCGGCGGAAGCAGCGGGGATCAAGCGGCAGCGGCTATGCATCCAAGTGCGGCTGGGCAGCCGCGGTACCCCTGAGGCCCGGGCAGGGCTCCGGGAGCATCGCGCGGGGGGCACGCTTGCCCAGGAGTGCAACGAAGACCTGAAGTGTCCAGAGCGGCGTCGGTGGAGCTGCGCACGGAGCTGAGGAGGGGGTTTCGGAGCGGGGCTGCGGCGGGGGGGGGCGGCTGGCGCAGGCAGCCCCCGGGGTGGGGGGCGGGGTGGGCGCCGGAGCCGCGATGCTGGGCGTCGTGGAGCTGCTGCTGCTGGGGGCAGCATGGCTGGCGGGCCCGGCCCGCGGGCAGAATGAGACGGAGCCCATCGTGCTGGAGGGCAAGTGCCTGGTGGTTTGCGACTCCAACCCTACGTCCGATCCCACGGGCACAGCTCTGGGCATCTCTGTGCGCTCCGGTAGCGCTAAGGTGGCTTTCTCTGCCATCAGAAGCACCAACCACGAGCCGTCCGAGATGAGTAATCGCACCATGATCATCTACTTTGACCAGGTGAGTGCTCCGGGAAGATTGGATTGGTGGAGGTTAGGGGAGAGTTGGTAGGTAGATGTCTCCGAGGTCTCTGCGGAAACGCAGGGACAAGAGTTCGGGACAGATTCTTGCCTACTCCCCTTCGTTCCCGTCTCGTTATAGGTACTAGTGAACATCGGGAACAACTTTGATTCAGAACGCAGCACTTTCATCGCCCCGCGCAAAGGGATCTACAGTTTTAACTTCCACGTGGTAAAAGTCTACAACAGACAGACCATCCAGGTCAGCTGCCGCCTCAGGGCCAGGCCCCAGCCCCGGTAGGGGGCTACTAGCCGCGGGAGTGAGCGAGCCCTGTGGGCGTGGGAGATGGAAGGGGCAGCTGCATGTGCCCGGGCTGCTTGGAGGGACGGGTAGCAGGGTCTCACGGTTCTGTGGCTTGGACTCTCCCTTGCCTTCTCTATCATTGGTTCTTGGAACCTGTTCCCATCCCCAGGCACAGTTTTCTGCCTCTGCCTTCTGGGACCCTCCAAAGAGGTTCTCCCGCTATGGGACTCCAGGGATTTCCCTTAGAGGTTTCTGTTAGCATCAGGGACAGTTCCCACTTCGGGAAGCTTTCCGCAATCCTCGCCCTCAGCACCACGGACAGTATCCCCGACCCTGTCCCAGCTCTGAAGCCCGCGAGACGCCTGTGCGCTTGCGTTCAGCGCCACGCTCACGGGGGCTCTCCTGGCGTCTTTAAGTGGGGGCCGACTCCGGATTTCTGAACGAGCAGCGCCGAGCCATAGCAGTTTAAGGGTGGAGACAGAAGGGAGGGGCATAGTGCCACTCCCTCCTGGCTCCAGCCTTTCCTTAGCCAGCACTCACCGGCTCTCCAGGTTCCCAAAGGTGTCCAGGATTCCTTTGGGCAGACACAGAAGGCGGAACGCGCGGTTGGGGAGAGGGTGCAGGGCCTTTGGCTTCTGGTGCCACCGCAAGGGCAAAGCCAGGCGGTGGCGGGCGAGGCTGGATCTGGGACGGGAACTGAGCCCGGGGTTTGGGGATGAAGCAGAGTGCAGCTCTGCGCGAGATTTCTCATCAGCCGAAGCCTTGCCTGGCTCCTCCATTGCGTCTCTGCTGTGTCCTGGCAGCCGGGTCCGGGAGGAGCCAGGCGTTTTGTTTGTTTCTATTTGTTTGTGTTCCCGGAAGCGCCGGTTGCCTGAGTTTCTCTTTGAGGCCGGGGGGAGGGCGAGGCTGAAGGTCTCTGGGCGCTTGAGCCACCTACGGGTTCATTAAACTGGATAAAAGAGCGAATCAGGATTCTATTGGCGCGTCCAAGAAATGAAAGTGACTCCTGTTTTGGGGGCAGACCCTTCCTGTCACCCAGATGGGCCGTCTTTCGCCTCATTGGACCCTCAGCAGTAAACTGCAAAGCGCCTTTTCTTTCCGCTCTCCCGCCCCACCCCCGCCCCCTGCTTCCAGGCCTTACGGCTGTTAGCCAAGCGGCGAAGGTTCGCGGCTTTATCGCCGCTTCGGTACCCGCCTAGGTTGCGCCTCTGAAGCGGGCCTGTCTCTTTCTCAGGTGAGCCTCATGTTAAACGGGTGGCCGGTGATTTCAGCCTTCGCTGGTGACCAGGACGTGACCCGGGAAGCCGCCAGCAACGGAGTTCTAATCCAGATGGAGAAAGGCGACCGAGCATACCTCAAGCTGGAGCGGGGAAACTTGATGGGGGGCTGGAAGTACTCGACCTTCTCGGGATTCCTCGTATTTCCCCTCTGACTGGCTCATCGCGGGAATGGAGGCAGGGAGAGGGCGAAGGCAGGAGGGGAAAATGATAAAGAGGCAGAACTTTAGAGGACGAGAAAGCGGCACGACTTGAAACTTCCTACATGTTCCCCAGCTGTATCCGGGTAAAAGGTGCGCACCCGGCGGTCGGACAACTTTGTCCGTTTCCTCTAGGAGAAGTAAGTTCCGCTTATCTCTGCGCACTCCCATTTCCAAAAATAAACTCGCCTCCCCCATTCTAGTGGCAGTAATCAAGAGAGACTCCTTGTCATTGTTTCTTACCTTCATGTTCATGTTCCCTACAATTTATATAAAAGAAACTTTGCATTTCACTGTATAATGTGAAATATCTTCCTCCTCTGAGTCGCCATCTGAATCTTTACAACCGCTGAAATCTAATATGTCCCTCCCCCCTTTTTTATTTTGGAGAGGGGGGAAGGTTTTTTTGTTTGTTTTTGTTTTTTTTGTTTTTTTTGATGGGGAGGTAGTTTTAATTTGGCAAGTATTGCTCGGAAAACACCGCTCAAATTAATTAGCTGAAGATACTTTGTATCCTCGGCTGCTTGTTAGCAGAGAAAGGACTCACCTTAGTGGTGACTGGTTTAAGAAAAAAAAAATATAAATATATATCATTTGTACACAAAGAACTCTTCCCAGTGGAAACTGGCTGTATTTCCGTATTTCTATGTCCTATTCGGAGTGATCGTGAAATCTAAGGCTGCTTGATGTTCTGATGCTTGTTAATGCCCTCGTGTTCTGTGGCTCCACTAAACGCCAGGAGGTTCTTCCGGACGCTTCCTCGTCCTCTGTAACATACCTGTGAATAGCCAAGATTTAATTTTGCTTTAATCCAATAAAGTTGAAGTGGGACTTTTATTTTTCTGAAACGGCTTCCTAAAGTCCGCACCTTCCCCAGTTGCGAGGTCTGGAGGCAGGGGTGCGGAAGGGTGAGATTCAGAGGGGTAGGGGACTTGGGGGGTTGCAACCCAAGAAAGGCCAGGGCAGGAGGGCTTCCTCGCCAAATCGGCCTGCGCTCCTTCCTGCGCAGGCCTAGGGCCAACCCTGCCTTCGCCCCGTGCTCCCTGCTTTGGCGCAAACGTAAGGAATTTGGCTGAAATCTTGCTAGGCCAGGCCTGGCCGCCGGCCTGGAAGCGAAGTTTGGGCTTTTCGCAGTCCAAATGCATCAGGAGTAATCCCAGTTCGAAGAGCCGGAACCTTTCTGCCCTAAGCGTCACGCTTCCCACGCCTCTGCCTCTGGACTGTCCGCTCACAGATCCCGAAGCAGCGTATGTTTTATTTCGCCGCCTCTGAACCCCGAGTCCTCTCTGCCGTATTACCCCGCCCCCGGGACCTGTGATCGCGCTCATCGCAGGACTTTTATTCAAGAGGTTCGTCCAGGAGTTTTGATTGTATCGGAACATAATGTGAAAGCAAAATTGAAATAAACGACTTCGTTTTAAGTCTGGAAGTCTGACCAAGTCGCTTCGGCCGAGGGGAGGTCGGGCGTGGGAAAAGAGGTGGGCAGCCCAGGGGCGGGAGCCGCGGCCTGCATGGGCCCCTCTGGCTCTGTTCCTTTTGGAGGCTTTTTCCTGGCCGGAGATTCAGAGATGAATTTAATTAGCTCCTGGAGGCTGGAGAGAAGGGGGGTGTGAGGGATTAATAATAGCATAATAAGCAACGTTTCTCTGTTTGTTCCCGCGGCTCCTCCGATTTTGAGACTCAACAGGCACGCGGTCTGCGCTGAAACTCAGACCGAGTTATTCCTCTGCTCGCGGTCCAGGGGTCCGCCTCTCTAGCAGGTGCCACCCGCAGCCCCAGCGGCCCCGGATCCTTCGGGGGATAGGTAGGGACTTCGGGAGTGAGGAGGGGACCCGGTGCCCCACAGTTCTCCACCCTAGTCACTTCCCAGGGAAGTGAGGACGAGGAGTCCTAGAGGAATTTTTTTTTAAAAAAACTATTCTTTAAAAAAAAGGAGACACTTAAAAAAAATCCTTTCTCTGCATTCTTCCGGTTGGGAGGTAGAAATCCGGGAGAGCTGGAGCCTTGGGCAGCGGAAGCAGCTCGACCCAGTCGCTCAGCCAGAGCAGAGCCCGCCCGAGGCACACAGATACCGCCCAGGCCAGGGCTCACGGCCGCGGGGCTGCGGTAGCCACCGCCCAAGGGAGCTGAGCCCCAAGCGCGCTTGAAGCTTACTTGGCTGTGAGTGGGTGGTCACCCCTCTTCCTGAAGAGCAGACCACCAGGGTGGATGTCCAAGCTGTGGGACCACCAGGCTGTGCTCCGCTGGGAGACTTCGGCAAGTCCCCTGGCTTGGCCTCAGTTTGCCCATCTGTACAAAGACAGAGAGGAATCTAAACATCTCCAAGAGCCCTCTTGCCCCGAGGTTCCAGCGGTTCTCTGGTCCTCTCTTCCCCCCAGTTCTTTTGCCTGGGTTTAGTGAGTCCTGGCTGCAGCCGAGCTGATCTGGCTCCTGAAGGCTAGGCCTGAGGCTGGGCTGGAGGCCAAAGGGAAGCCTCCAGGAACTCAGGCTCACTTTGAACGCCTGCTCTGGGGCCTGAAAGGTGAACACAGAGGGGGAGCAAAGGGGGCCGGCCCCAAGTGGGACAAGAGTGAGAAGTTATCCCTTGATTCTGCTGTGGCTCCAGCCGGCCCCTTCCTGGGGGAGCTCTTCCTCTCCAAATTCTGACCTTGGCACTGGAGACCCTTCTCAGTCTGGTTCCAACCACTTCTTCCACCTGCTGATGTCTTCTCTCGACCATTTGTTGAACCCATGTCCCACTACTGTCTTCATACCTCTGCACCTGCTGCTGCTTTGCTTCCAGTTGAAGTACCCTTTTTCTTCTTCCCTACTTTTCAAAATCCTATCTTTCTGGGGATCTAAGCAGTTCATCTAAAAGGCTTGTCCTCCGAGAAGTGGTCTTGTCTATACAGCACAGACCCTACCTTCCCGAGGCTCACAATCACCTCCTCACCCTCCCACCGGGCCTTATTTGGAGCTGGCAGGGAAGAGACATTGGCGGCTGGGCCTGTCTCCCCTCTGCACTGGGCTACAGGGGTTAGTGGTGACCCACACCAGCAAGTGCTGGGAAGTGCTAAGCTGCTACTCCTGCCCTAGGGGGCTCTGAGGAAATGTGTGGTTCTCCACCCCTCAAACTGCCCTCCTCCTCAGGCCTGAGCTTCCCATTAGCCTGGATGGGGCTGTGGACAGCTCTCTCTCTAGAGGCCTAGCTGGGGCCTCACCTCCCTCACCTCAGGGGCAAAGGTGATTATTACCTCTGCCAGAGACAGGTGAATGACCTTCATCTGAAAATTGTGCTCCAGCTTCAAGGGTGGTGTGTTGGGGATTCAGAGGGATAGAGAAACAAGGGGTCATTAGCTCAGTAGGGGCTACCTCCCTGCCCCCAACCAGAGGCTAAGAAGGGGGGGTGATTCTAACCTACACCTCACAATGGCTTCCTTTCGTGCTTAGAATCATCTAGGCTTCTAGACCTGGGCCCTGCTTCTTGCTTTTATCTCAAATAAACCTGATCAGAATCAAGCCTGTAGGGGTTCCAGGACCACCCCCTCATTCAACCTCTCCCTCTGCCTGAAAGACTCCTCCGCTGCGCAGGTCACCTTGGTCACTTCCTTCTTTCTTGCCTCCTCCTTCGGGAAGCCTTCCCCACCCAAGACAGGCAGAGTGGTTACAGCTTCCCGGCCTTCTATGGAGTGTGGTCTCTCCTACCACACTGCCTCCTCCCTCACCCAGTTCCCTGAGGGCCGAGATTGAGTTAGGCGTCTGGTGCAGGGCAACTGCGGAGTGGGGACGGGGGCGCTGAAGCTGGGGTGGAGGTAGGGGGGATGTAGTGGTGGTGGTTTCTAGGACCCAACGAGCACAGACCAGACTTCTAGGCTTCGGTTTTCCAGGAAGCCCCCGGAGATTCAGGGTGCCTCCGGGCCAGCGCTGGATCCCCGGCCAGGTGCTGGGGTCACTATGGGCTTTGTTGTCTGCTGAACCCCAGAGCTCGCTCCCTCCTCGCCACGGCTTCCACTGTTAGCAGAGCTGGGAGCGCGCCCTCCAAGCAGCTCCTGGCCCGGGCGGGTGGGCTCCTAAGGAGAACATAATTACCCAGATGGAGCTGGAGCCTCACCTCCCTCCTTAGCTGTTACCCTAACGGGGTAGTGGAGGTGGAGAGAGTGCTGGGCGGAGCGACGGGGCTGGACGTTTCCTCACGTGCAAGGCGGGGTCCTGGGACCCCACGGGCCCGCCAGAGGGTGAAGACCGCGGGCCCTGCGCCTGACCTCTGGCGTGCTGTGCGACCTGAGACTATTTCCCAGCCTGAACCACATTTTCCTCAACTCCCAAATGCAAGGGGTGGGCTAGATGTCTGGGGTTTCCTCCAGGTGATCTAACATTTCTGATCAACCCGTCCGTGAGCCTGTCTTCCCCTCCCCCCACCCTGCCACCCAACACCCAGCTGCATTTGGCCGAGTCCCTGTCATCCCTACTAGCTTTCAAACAAAACAGTGAAATTTCTTACGGAGTCTGGGGAGGTCAGCGGTGCCCTTGAACTGGAAGGTCAAGCTGGGAGGGAATGTGCAGGTACACTCCCTTTGAGCCAATTCAGTGGGAAAGAAAAGCTTTCCCGGGGTGATGACAAAGGTCTCTTGGCCTCTTTGCACAGGGCTCCTCATTGAAAATACATCCACACTCTATCTGAGCCTCAGCTTGCTCATATTTCAAATCGGGACAATAATGCCTTCACAGCAGGGTGGTTGCTAAAAGGCATAAAAAATACTCAGCACTGCCTGACACACAGTAGGTGCTGAATAAATGCTAGCAGCCATGAGGAGCAGTGGACACCGGGGGCATCACACTATCACAGAAGCAAGACTTAAAGGAACATCAAGCAGATAGGAAAACTGACACCGGAGGGGGAAGGGACACAGAACACGTGAATTAGGATCCTGTGTCCTTTGTTTCCCCTGCACATTCATCTCCCCACCCACCTCCAGTTAATCATGAGAACAGGGGAATTTTACCCTGTAAGTGTCTTTCATCTCCATCCCTGTTGCTCATATATTTGCATCAACCACTGTGGATGAATACTCTGTTTGCATGCTTCTCCACTGGTTATGAGCACTATTTACATATCTGTGTCCATTTAGAGGGTGAGCCCTTTGCATCCTGCTCATCTCGCTTGGCCCAGTGCCTTCTGTTGTGTCAGGCACAGAGCAGGGCTCCTGTGATTGTGTCAGGAGTGAAAGCAAACTGTGCCTGGCACAACTGCAGGATATGGACGCAACCAGTGAAACTGCCCTTCAGGGGACCTCTCAGTCCTGCATGCACCCCCATCACTGATAGGAATGCTGATGTGGAAGTGCTTCCAGACCCTGTGCTGTCAGGGAAACCTTCCCAGGCACCTGCACTTATTCTCACCTCTTCCTATTTCACTCTGCACTCAGCCTGTCCCCAGAAAGTCCCAGCTTTGACCCTGGGATAGCAGTGAGCAGGGGCAGCGAGGAAGAGGCCAAGGTTAGATGTATGGGTTGGTGTTTGGATTTGTTGCTAGGTCTTCACACTGGGCAAACATTTTCTGGCAGCAGTGAGGAGACACTGTACAGCTGAAGTCAGGAAGGAGAACTTTATGGTTATAAAGAAAGAACTTCCAGGTGTGTGGCCATAGCCCAGAGCCTAGGGAGGTCTCTGTTCATCTTGCTCAACTCTGAAGAGGTCAGGGAGGAGATGCAGAGGGAGGGAGCAGGGGAAGGAAGCAGGCTCCAACCTGACCTTGAGATCCACCTCATCGGCCAAGTCCCCTCTGAACCCCACCCATAAGGGCCTGGCCCTCTGCTGACCACCTGAATTCTCCCATTCAGGTCACACGCTCACCACAATTCTGTTGGACTCTAAGCTCTGTGGGCATCAGTCCTCATCTGCGGTTTCCCACAAGGCATCCAGAGCCTGGCACAGTGTCAGGGCTGGTAGATGCGCTATAAATGCTCCCTGAATGCATGAGTGAGTGAACACACGAATGGGTGGGCAGAGGGAGGGAGGGATTCCTGGTTGCATGGCGAGTGCCTTTGTCTGGTCCACCAGAATGTGAACTCCATGAAAGTATCTACCTTGTTATTGGCCTTATTTACAGTTACATTCCCAGTGTCTAGCACAGTGCCTGGGATAGAGTCAGCATGAACAGTATTTCCTGAACAAATGAATAAAGAATTACGGTACTTTGGACTGTGGGATTCTGGATTGCAGGCTTGACCTTGTACACTTCTTGAGATCCCCACTATCCCCATGAAAAGCCACATTTATTTATTTGTTTTTTTAAACATCTTTATTGGAGTATAATTGCTTTACAATGGTGTGTCAGTTTCTGCTGTATAACAAAGTGAATCAGTTATACATATACATATGTTCCCATATCTCTTCCCTCTTGCATCTCCCTCCCTCCCACCCTCCCTATCCCACCCCTCTAGGTGGTCACAAAGCACCGAGCTGATTTCCCTGTGCTATGCAGCTGCTTCCCACTAGCTATCTGTTTTACATTTGGTAGTGTATATATGTCCACGCCACTCTCTCACTTCGTCCCAACTTACCCTTCTGCCTCCCTGTGTCCTCAAGTCCATTCTCTATGTCTACATCTTTATTCCTATCCTGCCGCGAGGTTCTTCAGAATCTTTTTTTTTTTTTTAAGATTCCATATATATATGTGTTAGCATACGGTATTTGTTCTTCTCTTTCTGACTTACTTCACTCTGTAGGACAGACTCTAGGTCCATCCACCTCACTACAAATAACTCAATTTTGTTTCTTTTTATGGCTGAGTAATATTCCATTGTGTATATGTGCCACATCTTCTTTATCCATTCCTCTGTTGATGGACACTTAGGTTGCTTCCATGTCCTGGCTATTGTAAATAGAGCTGCAATGAACATGGTGGTACATGACTCTTTTTGAATTATGGTTTTCTCAGGGTATATGCCCAGTAGTGGGATTGCTGGGTCATATGGTAGTCCTATTTTTAGTCTTTTAGGGAACCTCCATACTGTTCTCCATAGTGGCTGTATCAATTGACATTCCTACCAACAGTGCAGGAGGCTTCCCTTTTCTCCACACCCTCTCCAGCATTTACTGCCTGTAGGTTTTTGATGATGGCCGCCACATTTATTTTAGAGTGAAATTGGATTGTACTAGCTATCTGGAGTTGACCTTACAACACAAGTTTTCTTGCATGCTGCTTGCCCCACCCCGCCCCCAACATATGGGCAATTCTTTAGAGGGTAGGGACCATATTTTATTTTCCTTACAGGACAACACCTAATAACATGATTAAGTACTAGTCGATTGGTTGCTTAATCCAGGATCAAGCCATTAGGTCTGTGGCAATGGGTGGGGTTGATGCCCCTGGTGATGGTACCAAGCAGCTGGCGAAGCCCAGCAGGATTTTCCATGGTGCCAGCAGAGAGGCCAGGTGTAAGCAGTAGCTGCGCAGTGCATTGGTCAGTGAGGGAGCTGGTATTTCCCCAGCAGACCCTGGCTTGTGGCTGGGCGTGGGCTCTCTGGGGTTTTGCTCTAGCTAAATGCAGAATGACCTCTGAAATCCCCTCACAGTTTTGGATTCTGCTGCAGACCATGGAGGTGGAGTGGGCTCAGTTGGTTTCCTCTGAAGAACATCAAGGATTCCCCCAAATCCCCCTCCTTCCTCAGACCCAGTGTCCGGCTGGGTGTTCAGCCCAACAGAGAGTTCTCTGGAATGCTCTGCTAGCCAGCAGCAACCTGCTTCCTCAGGTGAGCCTCCAAGAGCCCTTTCTTCCATCATCAGAAATTACTGCATGCTTCCAGGGAAACTTGCACAGAAGGGAGAGGGAATTAAATGGAGAGGCAACTGGGCATCATGTCCTCCTCATTTAAAAGGGAGCTGTGTGCTCTGCCCAGATCCTGTGTTGGACAGACTCTCCTTGGTATTCTGAGAGGCTCAGAAATAAACTCCCCAATGTGTACTTCCACTGAGAAGTTCAGATGATTTTATAATGACTGAATGGCTCCAAATATGGAGTTAAAATGCAGCTGATGAAGAGCCTGCAATTTTACTTAACTCATCTTGATCAAAGTTGGTCATTTTAAGGCTCAGCAATGTTCCAGATGCTCACTCACTCTCTCTTTCTTTCTTTTTGGAGGAGTTCATTTCAGGTAGACAGATTATTTACTTATTCTGAAGATGCCAAGGGAGAGGGCGTGTTAGCAATACCAACTGATCTGTGGGTGTGGGATCGAAGCTCAGCCTTCATGTGGCATCTGTGTGTCTGTTGCTTTTCCTTTCTTTCCCTCTGGGCTCTCTGTGCTTCCCAAGGGGGGACCTTGCCTGCTAGGTCCACCTAAATCATCTCCAGCATCAGTTTGAATGACAGTGGTGCTCTTTGAGACTGTGAAGTTTGCAGCTGTTTTCCTTGATTGCCTAAATGTGTCCCTGTCTCTGTCATAAGAAGTTGGGGTCCAGGCTGAGGGCAGAAACAAGCCTGTTCCCCCAGGAGCGAGACCACAGGACCTCCAGATGCGACCCCTATAGGATCCCATTTCAACCAGAAGTCTATGAGATGCAAGATTCTCTGGGCGGCAGTTGGGGTCTTCATGTCTGAGTTTCCAGCCTAAATCTGTCACCAGAATTCTGCCTTCCAGCCCCAGCCTTCAGAGAAAGCCACCTGGTGACTAGCTTTCAGAGCTGTGACATGGATTTTCTTTGGGCCCCTCATAATTCATTCTTCCCCCAGTAGCCAGAGTGAGCTTCTGAAAACATAAACCAAACCACACCGCATGAAACCACCTAGTGCCTCCACAGTGCGCCGTGACTTTTTACTGTGGCTGGCTGGCCTCCCTCATCTGGCCCCAGCTGACCTCTAAAAGCTTCTATTGCTTTCGTCTACCGCAGACAAGCTCATTCTGGCTTTCCGTCAGCTCCTAGAATATGCCAAGCTCTCTCCTGTCTCCGAACCTCTGCACCGGTTGATCTTCTGGGGCTATTTCCTTCTCTCTCAGGTCTCAGCAGGCCACCTCTGATTACTCTCTCTGATACCAAGGCCAGATTATTTTATTATTTCATTGCCCTGAAATGCTCATTTACCTGTTTGGTTGTTTGCTGTTTCTCTCCTTCCCTGGGGACAGGGACCTGGTCTGTCCTGGGTGTTGCTTTGTCCCCAGAGTTTGGAACAGAACCTAGAATGGTAGGGGCTGGATTAATATACAAAACAACTGAATAGCAAATTAGCCATCCAGTCATGACCCATCAGAGCAGAGTCATCTCATTGGTCCCTCTCCTCAGAAGCTCAGGGGAGCCATTAAACATTTCACCCACCAGAAGGCATATCCATCCAGAGGGGAAGTAGGCTGGAAATCATGGGGTCAAGGATGGGGGCTGGAAAATTGGTCTCTTATCTACAGGCCCAAAGAATTTTTTTTTTTTTTTTTTTTTTTTTTTACTTATTAATGTCTATTGTTAAAATTGCTTAATTCAGCTAACCATGTGGTGGGCTACGGAAACCTGAAGTGAGCTGTGAATAATTGAATTTTTCCCACTGAAGTTATCCTGCAACAGACAAGCACGAACAAGAGAACAAGGAGAAAAGAAGAGACCTTGTTCTAGGGCAGAGGTGGGAAGCAGCCAGGGTGCTGTTCCTGGAGCTGTTAACTCTGCTTGGAGCAAAGATAGGCAGTGAGTGGGGACTAAGAAAGGAGAAGGAAGACTGGAGAATCATATGCACAAGAGAGAAGGCAGCTTCTCGACTCTCTCCAAGACGGGAGGAGGCAGCAACGTGGATCTAAGGCTGTAGAAAAAAAGACATGTATCTTCAGACTGCAAAATATCCACCGCAGAAATACCCAGCTAGCCCGGAGTTGTCAATCACACATTTATTCAACAATGTTTACCTCGCAACGCTGCCTGCATGCCCAACACCAGCTCTGTTCTTGAGGTCCAGTAGAAAAACCCAGGCAGGGGGCCAGCCTTGCCTGCAGTGCAGCTGAAGGGAGCATGGTACAGAGAAGGATAGGAAATTAGGGCAAGGAGCTCAGCTGTCTGTCCTACTTGATTTAATCCTCTCCCTCCTACACCACTGTGCACTCCTCATGGTCCAAGTCAATCTTGGTGACCTTTGGGTTTCACCCTCCTTTATATGGCAGAGTAGGGGGCACTGGTTAAGAGAATGAGCTTTGAGTTAAGCAGAGCTGGTTTTGAGGGCTGCCTTTGTTGTTATATTCATCAGGATCCTTACGGTTTCAAATTATAGAAACCCAACTCAAACTGGCCTTAGTACCTTCTACCCAAAATAATTTATTGGATTGCATTCCAAAAAAGAAAAAAAATCCAAGGATAATTACACTTAGGTGTGGCTGATCCAGGCCCTTAAGCAATGTCATTAGAAATCTGCCTCTTTTTACATCTGGATTCACTTCCAGGCCCCCAACTGTGGCAGCAATAACAGACCCACATTTTGTCTAGTTTCCCCATTAGAAAGAAAGCATTTTTTTCTCCACAGTTCCAGAAAAGATTCCAGAGCTGATAAATATTGGACTGACTTCTCAGGTGCATTCCCAGAACCAGTTTCCTTGAGCAGAGGAATAAAATGAGCGAACTGGCCAGGCATGGAGCCAGGTTGAGGGTGGGGTGGGATGGGGAGAAGCAGCCCTTTCTGGGGGCAGCTGGTACAAGTGAAGGGGGACTGGAGGTGAGGTGAACAAAAGCAAGAGATGTTCACCACCGCAGCCACTTCCTGTAAGGGAAGCGTGACTTCAAGTAAGGGGTTAATAATGTCTAATTCTGTTAGCATTAATGAGGTAATAACTATGAAAGATTTAACAGAGCAAAGAACATAGTAAGTGCCTAGCAAATAGCAGTTATTATTATTGCTCCGGAGGCAATTTTTGCCAATGCCCATGCACCTTGGCATTGTTATTTATTTATATCACAAAGATATCTTTTTTTCCCAGGAAGAGCACAAGCTCCTTTTGGCCTATGACTGCTTATTTGTGGATTCAGATCATCTGGAGATCTTGTTAAAATGCAGATTCTGATTCTTTAAATCTGGGTTGGGGATTGAGGTTTCCAATTTTAATAAGCTTTTTAGAATTGACTTTTTATTATTTATTTATTTATTTATTTATTTATTTATTTATTCGCAGTACACGGCCTCTCACTGCTGTGGCCTCTCCCGTTGCGGAGCAACAGGCTCCGGACGCGCAGGCTCAGCGGCCGTGGCTCACGGGCCTAGCTGCTCTGCGGCATGTGGGATCTTCCTGGACTGGGGCATGAACCCGTGTCCCCATCTCAGTTATGGCCACTCCATTCTTCTGGTAGTTCAGACCGGAAACCCTGGCATCACCCTTGACTACTCCTTTCTTATACCCAACCTCTAATCCATCAGCAAGCCCTATCACTTTACCTTCAAAATAATCCAAGAGTCAGCCGATCCAGACCACCAGCACCTCTCCCTGGAACAATCGCCGTCACCCAGTTTGTCTCCCAGCTGGCCCTCTTGCTGCCCTCCATCTACAAACACACATGATCACAGCAGCCACAGAATGGTCCTGCTGAGAGGTGAGTCAGATCATGGCATTTCTCTACTAAAACTTCCAAATGGGTTCCCTGCTCTTTTAGAAGAAAATCTAAACTATTTTTTTCTGTCCCCCACCCCAGCCCACACTTCCTGACTGCCTCTCTGACCTTATTTACCTTTCATCTGGGAGCTTATGTAAAGTTCACCTGCCACTTCCTGCCCCTGGAGATTCTAATTCAGTAGCTCTGGGCTGGATCTGGCCGCTCGGTGTTGCTACAAGTCCCATGTGTGATTTTGATGTGCTGCCCAGGTTTGCAAACAATTGCTCCCAACACCTGGCCTGGGCTCTGGCATGTAGGTAGAGCATAACGTCTGCTGAATCAGCATCTCATCTTTCCCTCTGTACTTGTGTGTGGTTTTTAGGCTGGCGTGGAAAGTGGGCGCAGAGCAGGGTTACTTATTATTTCCCAGAGTGAAATCTGATTATACAAAGGCTGCTACTTGTATAATACTGGGGGAGATCGTCTGAGGAGTGCAATTAGCATCAGCTCACTTTGCAGGAGGAGGGATATCCTGCCCCTTTTGGCTAACACTCCCGCCTCTCAGCGGGATGCCTGCGAGGCCGTTTGGGGACTGCATCCTTCACTTTCACTTAGTGGTAACAGCGCATAGCAGCACACAGTGTTTCTGCCCAGCTTCTGCGCTGATAATGAAGGCAGCTTCACGAGAGCCCCTGTACAAACTGTACCCGCTGGAGAGCCTGCGCGCCTGACTTGTGTCATTTTAACTTTGGCCCTGCCAAAGCCACCGTGTCTGCTGTCCTTTCTTGCCCACTGCCATTCTTGGGGCTGCCTGCCCCCTGCGGTGCAAGCATCAGCTTCTTCCTTCCCTCACCCTTACTCCCGGACCTGGTCCTGGAGGCCCCTGCCCACCTTCCAGCAGCTCCTTCAGCTGTCCCTGTGACAGGCTTTGAGCCTGGCGTTCTGGACAGTGTCTATTAGGACACTTTAGTTGTAAGGAACAGAAATTGGCTATTGTAAGCAGAAGAGGAATTTCTTCATATGCCTTATGGCAGCTCACAGAATGGAAGTGAAGCCTGGAGAACTAGACTCAGAGAAAGCCAGGAAGTGGGACAGCCCTGATGACAGTCCCTTTGGGAGCCCACCTCCAGGGTACATTGGTGGTAGTAGTTTCCACTCTCATGTCACTCAACATTTAATGGAGAGAGGATTACCTCACAAGCTCACCCCTCATCTAGGGGAGCACCGAGCATCATGACTGTCCACACCAAGCCTGCAGATGACGCAGCCAAGAAAGTTCCTCAGGATGAAGTGTAGTTAGAAGTGTGGGCTCTGGGGCCAGGCTGCCTGGGTTTGTATCCCAGCTCTGCCATGATCCACAGTGTAGCTTTCAGCAAGTTATTTATTTATTTTTGTCTGGACTTCAGTTTTCTCATCTGAAAAATGGGAATGATAATAATGCCTTCTTCATTAAATGAACATATGTAAAGCACTTAAAATAGTGCCAGGCATACAGTAGGCACTCAATTCAATCAATGTTATTTATTGCCCGAAAGGAGGGGTGTGCATGTATGGGTGCTGTGAAGGCAACGATTCAAGTGCTCTCCCTTTCCCCAGGCCCTGACTTGGGTTTCCTCTCCTCCAATGTGGGTAGTGCCTGGTCAGGAGGAAAGAAGCCTCAGGGACCTCCTGGCCCATAGGTCCCATAAACACAGAGGGACAGGTCAGGACAAAATATTGATCAAGAGCTTTAGGGGCAATTTGACCTTGTTTAAATTCTGGCTCTGCTGCAAGGAGCTGTATGACCTGGGTAAGTTGTAGAGTGTCTCTGAGCTATGCAGGAAGCAGGATAATAGAAACCTACTTCTTAGGGATGTTGGAAGGGTCTACTCTTTCAAGTAAAAAACAGTTATTGAGCCTGGTTGGAGTCTGACACCGCTCTAGTGTTGGGATTACAGCGTGAACCAAATAGATACCTCCTTGTTCCCGTGCAGTTGGGGATACCTTAGTCCAAGCATCATTCAGAGTTGCATGATTAGAGCGATAAGGACTCTGGAGGACCTGCCTTCCTGGGGAACTGTGAGCTATGAGGGGGTTTGACTTTGAGCTGAGAATTGAAGTTTGACTAGGAATGAGCTAGGCCAATGTTGGGGACGGGAGAAAGCATTCCAGGCAGAAGGAGAGTGTGTGTGAAACCACCAGACGGGAAACATCATGAATCTGAGGACTGAGGGAGGGCCAATGTCACGCCCATTTAGGGAGGAATGGGGGGTCAAGGTGAGGCTGGAGAGTTGCAGGGGCCAGATCCTGTGAGGCCTGGTAGGCCAGGGCAAGGATTCAGGTCTTCATTCTGAGAGCGATGGGTCCCTGTTCAAAGTTTTAACCACAATTGTCTTTTTTTTTTTTTTTTTTTTGCGGTACGCGGGCCTCTCACCGTTGTGGCCTCTCCCGTTGCGGAGCACAGGCTCCGGACGCGCAGGCTCAGCGGCCATGGCTCACGGGCCCAGCCACTCCGCGGCGTGTGGGATCTTCCCAGACCAGGGCACGAACCCATGTCCCCTGCATCGGCAGGCGGACCCTCAACCACTGCGCCACCAGGGAAGCCCACCACAATTGTCTTTACACTTTTGGAATGTCAGGGTGGCTACTGGGAGGAGAAGGCCTGGAGGGGGGCAGGAGAGGATGCAGCAGTCCAGTGACAAGGCTGTGACAGCCATAGGGCTTAGGGATAAAGGCAGCTAGGACTAGAGCAGGGACAGCAAAGTTGGAGACCAGAAGATGGATTTAAGAGGTATTTAGGAGTTAACAGTTTAGGATTTAGTGATGGATTAGGACACAGAGGTGAGGGATAGACCACCAAGTGTGGTTTCTGATTTCTCCAGAGTTTCTGGTTATTCTGTATTAGGATGGGCAGCATTGCCACTCCTGGAGAGTGAGATCCAGGGGCAGGAGGGTTGTGAGCTCAGTGGGGGACGTGTTGTATTTGAGATATCATGTGTCAATGCCAAATAGACAGCTAGATGGGAGGGTCCGGAGGCCAGAGGGCAAGTCTGAGTTGGAGGCATAAACTCAGGCCTCATAGGCATTAAGGCAGGTCAAGAGCCCTGAGATGAATAGGCTGATGGGGAAACATGCAGACAGTGCGGGGGGAAGCTCTTAGGAAGTGCCGCCATGTTATGAAGACTTAAACTGTGGCTCTGTGTGTGTGTGTGTGTGTTCCTGCAGCCAAATCTCCCCTCTCAAGGCTGCTGCTATGATTGGCTTCTGGTAGGGTGGGCTTCATCTCATACTGGGACTTGTTTGATTAGCTCCTATTGTCGCCTAATAAAGCTTAATATCCACAAGAGGCTACATTATCATGGGGCGGGGGGGAGGGGAGGGAGATGACTGAGGCACAGAAGGGAGTCCTGTTAAGCGCCTCTCACCTACGCCTACGCCTCTCAACATACACACAACTCAGACCTGAGACTTTGATAGAACTTAATTTCTTTCTTTCTAAAGGCTTTCCTGGAAGAATTACAAGCCCAGCTTCCCCTGACAGCACCAGGGGGAGGATGGTATTGGCGATGGCATAAAAGTGAGGACAGAGGGAAGAGCAAAAGATAGAGCATTTATCCCAAGCAGAGTCCTGGAGCACCAGCCACCTTCTGAGAAAGACAGAGAGAAACCAAGGGCTTTAAAAATAGAACTGCTCCATTGCTTCAGGTGGGGAAAACAACCCAGACTAAAGCCGACCTTCCTGATTCTAAGCAACTAATCCCCACTGAAGCAAAGAGGGCCCCCAAGCCCCAGAGAGGAGATAGAGTGCAGCTGGATGGTGGGGGGCAGGCAGAGCTGGACTACGGGCCTGGAGTGATCAAAATGTCCCCTGCCTCTGAAGAGAGACCCCAGTCTACGGAACACAAGGAGCCCTTATTGAAGACAGCAGTCTCCAGAGGAAAGGCAATAGACCATAGCACCAGGCTCTTTCTGGAACAGACCAGAGCATCTGCATGCAGGCAGAGCTGGTTGTCTCCAAACAGTTCTCAGAAGACGCAATTCCCCTTTTCGGATGGTTGCAGGGTTACAAAGTTAAGGACGGCAGCGTTGGTGCTGTGAGAAGGCTTAGGGACTGGCGGGGGATAGGCTTGGAGAAATGCCCTCAGGGACATGGTGTGGGGGCCAAGTCCCATGGGGTCTTGGAGGAAGCAGAGGGCTTCCGGGAGGAGGTAGTCTTGTTTTTATTAGATTTTATTTTTTAGAACAGCTTTAGATATACACAGAAATTGAGAAGATAGTAAAGAATTCCCCTGTACTCCCTTGCCCAGTTTCCCCTGTTATTAACAGCTTGCATTAGTGTGGTGCACTTATCACAGTTAACAAACTGATAGTAACACATGATTATTAACAAATGTTCATGTTTCATTCAGATTTCCTTAGCTTCTATCAAATGTCTTTTTCGGTTTCAAGATCTCATCCAGAATGCCAAATTATATTTCGTCATCATGTTTCCTTAAGCTCCTCCTGGCTGTGACTGTTTCTCAGAACTTTCCTCGTTTTGATGACAGTTTCAAGAAGTACTAGTCAGGTATTGTGTAGAATGTCCTTTTCCCAGAATTAGTCTAATATTTTTTTCATGATTGGAATGGAGTTACGGGTTTGGGGATAAGTCCACAGACATAAAATGACATTTTCTTCACGTTATATCAAAGGTACATACCATCAACGTGATTTATCACTGTTGCTACAGACCTCAGTGATCTGGCTGAGGTAGTGTTTGTCAGGCATCTCCACGGTAAAGTTAATCTCCCTCCCCTTGCCATTCTGTCTTCTTTGGAAGGAAGTCAATGTGTGCAGCCCACACTGAAGTGGTGGGAAGTTACTCTTCCTCTCCTTGAGAGCTAAGTATCTACATACATTTTTGGAATTCCTCTGAAAGGGAGATTTCCCTCATTTACTTATTCAATCATTTATGTATATCAGTATGGACTCATGGATTCTTATCTTATAGTTTGGTTTATAATCCAACACTATTTTATTGACCGAATGGTTTCTGCTTTAGACATTAGAAGCTCTTTCCGTTGACTCCTATCTCCTTGACATACCCCCTTCGATGTAGTTTTTTTTTTTTAACTTCCTCACTTTTTTGGCACTATAAGATAAGATATTCTTGGACATTTCTTGCCCTAGTCCTAGAATCAGCCATTTCTTTAAGGAACACTGGTTCCTTTGGTTGGAGAATGATATTGGAAACCAAGATCCGGGTATTCGGTGTGCTCACTGCTCTTGGGGGCGGGGGTCATTTCTTCTAGGGCCTCTTGGCTGACAGAACAAGAAAATGTATGATGTATACGAAACTCAACATATACAGGCATCTGTAAGTATGTCTATATGTAACCATCTGTATCTATATTAAACTAAAGATGAGTTCATACTGACATCTCCAACTCTAACTCATTACCATATGGATCACTCCAGCCTCCTCCCCTTGCTTGTCTGTGCATTCCCACTCTAACAGTGTAAAATCTGGCTCCCAGCAACTAAGATCCATATACTTACTTGTTCAATTCCAGTATACATTTATAGTGACTTCAGAATTATTAACCTCCAGTACCCCTATAGGATATAACTTTAGCAAGTAGAGTACAGTGCTTATGTGAATTCTTTCTGGCTTTAGTTTTACAGACTCCATTCATATGCAAAGTTACTTAGGCCGGCACCTTTTCTCCCCACCCTCTTCCCTGAGGTTGTACCATACGTTTATAATACAAGTAGATTCTGTTGTCCCAGTCTGTATTCCTTCCTGTGATCCCCTAACCTCCTGATTTAAAAACATTTGTATACATTAAGTTTCACTCTTTGTGCTGTAAACGTCTATGGGTTTTTAAAAATGCGTAATGTCATGTATCCACTATTCAAGTGTCATGCAGAATAGTGTCACTTCTCTAAAAATCTACTGTTCGTTATATATTCATCCCTTCCCCCTACTCTCCCTTAAACCCTGACAAACATTGATCTTTTTACTATCTCTATAGTTTTGTCATTTACAAAATGTTATATAATTGGAATCATACGGTATGTGGCTTTCTCAGACTGGCTTCTTTCACTTAGCAATATGTTTTTAAGATTCCTTGTCTTTTCATGCTTGACAGCCCATTTCTTTTTATTGATGAATAATACTTCACTGTATTGATGTACCAGTTTATCCATTCACCTATTGAAGGGCATCTTGGTTGCTTTTAGTTTTTGGCAATTATGAATAAAGCTGCTAAATACATTTGTATGCAGACTTTTGTGTCGACTTAAGTTTTCAGATTAGTTGGGTAGATACCAGGAAGGCAATTGCTGGATCATATGGTAAGATCATGTTTAGTTTGGGGATTCTCTGGTTGTCCAGTAGTTAGGGCTCCACACTTCCACTGCAGGGGACACAGGTTCCATCCCTGCTCTGGGAGCTAAGATTCCATATGACGCAGGGTGAGGCCAAAAAACAAAAGAGCTGCTTGGAGGGACTTATTTCTGGTGGACAAAGAAGGGTGTAAGAGAGGAGCAAGAAAGAGAAAGTCATACACTATGGATAACAAAGTGATGATGAAATAAAATTCATATTAAAAAAAAAGATCATGTATAGTCTTGTAAGAAACTGCCAAGTTTTCTTCCAAAGTGGCTGTACCATTTTGCATTCCCACCAGCAATAAATGAGAGTTCCTATTGCTCTGCATCATTACCAGCATTTGGTATTGTTAGGTTTTTGGATTTTAACCATTCTAAGAATTGTGTAATGGTACACTATTGTTTTAATTTGCAATTCCAAAATGGCAAATGATGTTAACATTTTTTAATATGCTTATTTGTTATTTGTATATTTTCTTTAGGGAGGTATCTATTCAGATCATTTACCCATTTCAAAATTGGGTAATTTGTTGCATTACTGTTGAGTTTTAAAACTTCTTCGTATATTTAGTTACAAGGTCTTTATCAGATATGTGCTTTGAAAATATTTTTTCCCAGTCTGTGGCTTGTCTTTTCATTCTTTTCACAGTGTCTTTTGCAGAGCATAAGTTTTAAACTTTAATAAAAGTCCAGCTTACTATTTTTTCTTTTATGGATTGTGCTTTGAGAGCTGTATTTAAAACTCATCACCAAACCTATGGTCACCTAATTTTCTTCTCTCTGTGTGTTTTTTTTTTAGAAGTTTTATAGTTTTTGCACTTTATATTTAGGTCTATGATCCATTTTGAGTTAATTTTTGGAAAAGATGTAAGGTCTGTGTCTAGTTTTTTGTTTTTTTTTGTTTTTGTTTTTTTGCATCAGAATGTCCAATTGTTCCAGGGCCATTTGTTGAAAAAACTGTTCTTTACTGACTTGACTTTGCAAAGATTGGTTGACTATATTTGTGTAGGTCTATTTCTGGGCTTTTTATTCTGTTCCATTAATGTGTCTATTCTTTCACCAATACCACATTGCCTTCATTATTCTAGCTTTATAGTAAGTCTTGAGGCTGGGTAGTATCAGTTCTCCAACTTTGTTCTTTTCAGTATTATGTTGGCTATTCTGGGTCTTTTGCTTGTCTTCATGTAAACTCTGGAAATGGTTTATCAATACCTGCAAAGTAGCTTGCTGAAATTTTATTGAGATTTCACTGAATCTATAGATTAGGTTGTAAAGAATTAACTTCCTAACAATACTGACTTTTTCAATCCACATACATGAAATATTCCTTTATTTATTTAGATCTTTGATTTCCTTCACCAGAATTTTGTATATATATGGATACTACATATATCTTGTTAGATTTATACCCGAGTATTTAATTTTTTGACAATATTTTGAATGGTATTGTGTTTTTAACTTTAAATTCCAGTTGTTCATTGCTAGGGTATAGGAAAGCAATGGACTTTTGAATATTAACCTTGTAACCTCCAACCTTGCTTATGAGTTCCATGAGTTTTCATATTGATTCTCTGGGATTTTCTACATAGAAAATCATATCAGAAAACAAAGACTTTTATTTCTTTCCAATCTGCACTGCTTTTATTTTCTATTCTTGTCTTATTTCATTATCTAGGACTTCCAGTACAATACTGAATAGGAGTGGTGAGAAAGAATACCCTTGCCTTGTTCCCATTCTTAGGGGGAAAGAACCCAGTTTTTCACCAGTATATATGATGCTAGCTGTAGGATTTTTGTAAATGTTCTCTATCAAATTGAGAAAGTTCCTCTGTATTCCCAGTGTGCCGACAGGTGTTTTTTTTTTTTTTTATCATGAATGGGTATTAGATTTTGTTAATTGCCTATTCTGGATCAATTGATATGAGCATAATATGAGCATATCGTTTTTCTTCTTTAACCTGTTGAAGTAGAGGATTATTTTAGTTCATTTTTGAATGTGGAACCAGGCTTGCATACCTGGAATAAATGCCACTTGACTGTGGTCTATAATTCTTTTTGTATATTGTTGGATTCGATTTGCTAATATTTTGTTGAGGATTTTTGTATCTATGCTCATGAGAGTTATTGGTCTGTGGTCTTTCTTGTAATGTCTTGTTGGGTTTGGGTATTAACGTAATGCTGTCCCCATAGGATGAGTTCTAAAGTGTTCCCCCTGCTTTTATTTTCTGGAGGAGATTATAGAGAATTGTTTTTTTTTTACTTAAACCTTTGGTAGAATTCACTGGTGAAACCATCTGGGCCTGGTGCTTTCTTTCTTGAAGGTTAATTATTGATTAAATTTATTTAGTAAATATAGGTGTATTCAGATTACCTGTTTTCTCCCTTATTAAATTTCTGCCTACCTGATCTATCACTTACTGAAAGAGTTGTTGAAGTGTTCAGCTTTAAGAGTGGGTTTTTCTATTTCTCCTTGCAGTTCTATCAGTTTTGTGTCATGTATTTTGATGCTCTGTTGTTAGGTGCGTACATATTAAGGATTATGTCTTTTTGGAGGAATTAACTCCTTTATTATTATGTAATTCCCTTCTTTATCTCTGATGATTTTCCTTGTTCTGGAGTGTGCATTGTCTTTCTTTTGATGAGTATTAGCATGGTATATCTTTTTCAACCCATTTACTTTTAGCCTATCAATGTCTTTATATTTAGAGTAGGTTTCTTTTAAACAATATACAGTTGGATCTTATTTTTTAAATTCACTCTGACATCTGTCTTTTAATTGTATACTTACACCATACACATTTAAAGTATTATCTATCTATCTATCTATCTATCATCTATCTTGTTTGTAACTGTTTCTATTCATCGCATTTGTTCTTTTTTTCCCCCATTTTCTTCTGACTTCTCTGGGTTTAATTGGGCATGTAATATAATTTTATTTTCTCACCTCCCTTTGCGTGTTAATTATACTTCTTTTAAAAAATTTTGAGTAGTTTCCTTAGAGTTTGCAATATACATTTACCACTGATCTAAGTCTACTTTTGAATAACACGACTGCTTCCTAGAGCAGTTATTTTACAGCAGGGTATTTCCAATTCTGCCCACCCATTGCTATAACTGATTTCATTTGTCCATATGCTATAATCATACAGTACATTGTTACATTGTTAGTATTATTTGAACATTTATTTATTAGATCCATTAAAAATATGAAAAATAAAAGATATTATTTTACCTTTATTTTTTCTCTGGTGCTTTTCCTTTTATCACATAAATCTAAGTTTCTCACTTATATAATTTTATTGCTTTCTGAAAACTTCTTTTAACATTTCTTACAGGGCAGGTCTGCTGGCAGTGAATTCTCTTAGTTTTTGTTTGTCTGAGAAAGTCGTTATTTCCTCTTCAGTTTTGGAGATGATTTCACTGAATATAGAATTCTAGGTTGGTGATTTTTCAACACTTTAAGTATTTTACTCTACTCTCAGGTTGCTTGCATGATTTCTGATGAAAATTCCACTGTAATTCTTATCCTTGCTCCTCTATAGATAAGATGTTTGTTTTTCTATTGTTTCTTTCAAGATTTTCTCTTTTGTTTTCTGAAGTTTGAATGTGATATTTCGAGGTGAAGAGTTTTTGGTATTTATCCCGCCTAACGTTCCTCTGAATGTCCCAGATCTGTAGTTTGGTGCCTGTCATTAATTTTGGAAAGTTCTCAACCATTTTTAGTTTAAGTATTTTTCTGCTTCCTTCTTCTTTCTTCACCTTCCAATACATGTAAGTTAAATCTTTCAAAATCACTCCACAACTCTTGGATATTCTACGTTTTTTTAAAAAATTCTTTTCACTCTTGTATTTTAGTTTAAGTCTTTTTTTCTATTTTTTAAAAAAATTATTTATTATTTAATTTTGGCTGCGTTGGGTCTTCATTGCTGTGTGCAGGCTTTCTCTAGTTGCGGTGAGCAGGGGCTTCTCTTGTTGTGGAGCGTGGGCTCTAGGCACACGGGCTTCAGTAGTTGTGGCACATGGACTGTAGAGTGTAGCTCAGTAGTTGTGGTGCATAGGCTTAGTTGCTCTGCAGCATGTGGGATCTTCCCAGACCAGGGCTCGAACCTGTGTCCCCTGCATTGGCAGGCAGATTCTTAACCACTGTACCACCAGGGAAGTCCTAGGTTAAGTCTTTATTGACTTATCTTTGAGTTCATTGACTCTTTCCTCATTTGTGTCCAATCTGTTGATGAGCCCATAAAATGCATTCTTCATTTCCATTACAGTTTTTTTTTTATTTCTAGCATCTCTTTTTTGATTCTTTCTTAGAGTTTCCATCTTTCTGTTTACATTACCCATTTGTTCTTGCACAGTGTCTACTTTTTTCCATTAGTGACCTTAACATATTAATTATAGTTATTTTAAATTTCTTGTCTGATAATTCCCAGATCCGTGTCACATCAGAGTCTGGTACTGATGCTTGCCTTGTTTCTTCAGACTGTGTTTCTTCTGCCTTTTATAATGTCTTGTAATTTTTTGTTGAAATACAGACATGATATTTTGGGTAATAGGAACTGAGGTAAATAGGTCTTTAGCACCAGTAAGGTTTTGTATTAATCTGGCTAGGTGATGGTCCATATTTAATGTTTACATAGGTGTCAAGGACTTCAGATTCCTCTAGTATCATATTTTGTGTCTCCTGTTGTCTTTGGGTTTTCCTAAAATCTCCTTTTTAATTAGAATCTGATTCTCATAGGTCTTTCAGCTGTAACCCACTATTATTGCACTGGAGCCCTGTTATTGTGGTGGTAAGATATGGGGGAAAGGAGGCATTCTATACTTTTCTGATAAAATCCAGGGTTATGGTGGACCTGTGTTCCTGGGCTGTGACCTTCACAAGGACTTGTTACCTTTTTTTCTCTCCTTCTTTAGGTGAGATAGAGAGGCTATCGTGGGCAGCAGTTGGGTAATCACCTGCCTGCCTGTGTGAGACAAGGCTCTGGTAAAGTTCTTTTAACTAGAGAGTAGGCCTTTGTTATGAAGAATGCACTGGGCATATTTCAAAACGTTGCTTTCTCCCTCTCTTTGCCAGAAATAAGAGGGATTTGTCTTAGCTTTTCACAATGAAGATATGGTGGAGTTCCTGCAGTTAAAACCCATGAAAATGCAAGGAACTCTGTAAGACCTTGGCTCCATGATTTTTTTACTCTTAAACTAGTCTACACTTATCTTCTAGCAAGTCACCAAAATTACCATTTAAATGTCCTACCACCTTATGGCTCCAATGGCTTGTGCTCCAAGGAAGCTGATTTTGGCTCTTTCACTGTGTTTTACTGTCCCCCCAGGTTTTGGGACATCCATTTGTCCTGCAATCTTAAAACTATTCTCTAATGGATCCAAGAAAATATATTTATTTTCAGTTTGTTTAGCTTTTTCTTATTTTTAGGATGGGAATGATGATTTCTAAGGTCTTTACATTGCAGACTTGAAACCAGAAGTTTCCTGGTGACTTTTGAGCTGGATCCTGAAGGACAGGATGATTTTCCCAATAGTGCAGGTGGTTGGTTACATGCAACTGAGAGCACGTGGCCCATCCAGACCCGTCTTCCTCTACTTTTCCTCTTACTTTTCAGGAGCTGTCACCAGGAATTTACCTGTGAAAGTCATATCAGAGTGGACATTAGTTGTGTTTTGATCACTCACCATCCACTCTGCCTTCTGTGAAAGGAAATGTGTTCTGGAGCTCCTAGCAGGCATTATGGGCTCAGAAGGGAGGAGCTTGACACAACCACACTAACATAGAGGAATATGGATCTGCAAGGATAGCACAGAAGAAAACCATGTCCTGGTGATGTGGTTTAAGCTTCTGCTTCCAGCTCTGCCTGAAAACACTTAGACTTGTGAACAGGATCCTTTTGTTACAGGATTCTCATTTTGTTAAAGCCATGTGGGCAGAGTTTACTCCTGCTGCTTACCAAAAAAAAAAAAATCCTAAGTGATACAGAAATCTTCAATCAACTACATTAATGCCAGAGTACAATACCTTACTAAGGAGATGGACATTTAATTTCAGACACCATAAGGGAGATACAACTTAGGCCCCACCAAAAATGTGCCCACATCCGGGTGACTACACCTCAGTATGTGGTACTGGGGTAAATACTTGTTTGCTGAAGTTTCATGTATTGGGGCTTTTCACCTCTTTATTATCTTCTTTTTACCTACAGTTTACTGGGAAGTTTTCCCAATATCCTATTCATCCATGCATGAGATTTTGAGATGTCTAAGATACTTTCTTGAAGATAAGTCTTCCTCTCCCTCTCATTTTATATCCTCAGCCTCTGAAGTCACAGATCTCTATTTAGTGTGGGGTTAAGGTTACTGCTGCAGCTTTTACTCTGAGGGAGCCAAACACAGCCATAAGAAACTACCATAGACTGGGTGCCTTAAACAACAGAAATTTACTTTCTCACTCTTCTGGAGGCTGGAAGTCCAAGATCAAGGTGTGCGCAGGTTTGGTTTCTCCTGAGGCCTCTCTCCTTGGCTTTCAGGTGACCACCTTCTGGCTGTGTCCTCACAGGTCTTCCCTCTGTGTGTGCCTCTCCAGCATCTCTCTCTTCTTACAAGAAAACCACTCATATTGGATTAGAACGCTGCCTTTATGGCATCATTTTACCTTAATTACCTCTTTAAAGGCCCTACCGCCAAATATAATCACTTTGGGGGTTAGGACTTCAACATATGAATTTGGGGGGATACAATTCAGTCCATAACACCACCTTTCAGCCAGTCCTAGCAATTTCTTTAAATTCCAGATACAATTTAATTACCTTAGTTGAGTGACGATCAGGAGAAGTTGTTTTACTCAGCACCTTCTCTGTACCAGCTACTGAGCTGAGCCAATGGGACCTCCTCTCACCCTGAGAAGACATCATGGCCTAGAGGGTAAATGAAAGGAGGACTGGCCTTTGACTGTGGGTGGTGTGTCCTCTCTCTCTCAAGCCCATTCCACTCCTGATATTCTCTGGCCATCTACTATCCCCCATTCAGGCCTCTGCTCCCCAAAAATGCCCCCATGTACTGAACTGATATACCATACTAACTGATGTACCACACAGCTGCCCACCCAAGCTTGCCCTTAACTCTCTACTCCTGGGGGAAAGTGGTCCTATAAACAAGTCCACTCTGAGAGGCTAGTGATGGATAACTGCCTCGGGAAACTACGTCTCCCAGGCTCAGAGCAGGAGCCACATGAAGAAAGCCTCACTGGTGGAGTTCAAGGCTTTGGTGAGGAGATGCTTCAGGGATGCTTTCTGTCTTCCTTCTCTCTGTACTAAGAAAGCGACACTTTTACAGATTCTGGAAGGGATAGCCACTGGAGAGGGGGAGACAGAGCTTAGTAGAAGGCCACTAATAAAGACCTGGGTTTTAATCCCATTGTTGGCTCTGGTGTGTTATATAACCTTCCTCTTTCCAGGCCTCAGTTTCCCTACCTGCACAATGGAAAGAATAATTCCCGTGTGGCTCAGGTCTCCAGGGACACTGAGAATGACTGCCATAACAGACAGAAAAGTGTTTTAGATGGAAAATGCCATAAAATAAATTCAAGATGTTATTATTTTAAGGTGTAAAATCAGAACTCATAAAAGCAGGCATAAAAATGTCCTGGTGGATATATTTTCATTCTGGAGAAAATTAATGGCTACATCTTGGGCTTGAATCTTCCACAGAGTCCATCCCAGAATGTTGGAGTTGGAAACACCCTTAGAGATATTTAGTCCTAGCCCTCCCGATGGGGAGCTGAGGCCCAGAAAGGGAAGGGACTTGTTCAGGGTCACACAGCAGGTTAGTGGCTCAATTGGGACTAGGACCTGGTAGTACTGACAACTTTTCCTTCGTTCTATTCTTCCTTTTCAGGGGGATGGCAGAGAGTGTCAGGGCTAAAACCTATGAACCGTCTCTAAGCAATACCTGAGGTTTGTGAGACCCGCCTCAACTTCCAGGCACATCTGTTCCTGATGGAGTTCTCTGACTTGCAGGCCCAGTGAACTCTCAGAGGAAATTCCTGCCACAGTAGTTGACTTCATCTCCTTAGCACTACAGAATGGCTTGACCTGGAAACTCTACTGCTGGTCACATCTTTCCTGCTGGGCAGGCTCCTGTATAGTGTGGCTTGGTCTGGTTGAGTGTAGAGGTAATTGCAATATACTGAGGTTTGGTATTGTAATAAAAATAGGAGCCATTACAGCTACCATTTATGTCATTAGTATTTAGTGGTGGTGTGTTGCAGCTTTTTTAGTGCTCATAAAACTGTCGCTGCTTGCAGATATGTCACGGTGCTGACATAAATTTAAAGGGTTGGAAATCCATAGGTCATAAAAACTAGATAGTAAATAGCAACAGAACAGGATGGACAAGAACTGTTGCATTAGGCATGCAAATGCTTATAGATTTGCATGTCTAGTGCTTGCATTAGCATAATGAGAAGACATTTACATTACAGATGGACATGATTAACTAGGCCCTTGTAAATAAGTCCACTCAGCCTAGATAAGGTGTGTTTGGACCCTAGAGGAGGGATTGTTACAGGACTCAAAGGGCAAGTAGAGCCACTTCTTGCTTCTCTTCTGGCATGGACTTAGTAGAGAGGTCTTCAGAATCACTGATAATGCTCAAATGGGGATGGATTTGGACTCATGGCTAACACGAGTTGAATGCTTACTACGTACTAGCCACTATTTAAACATTTACATATGTTAAATCACTTAATCCTTTCAACAGCTCTATTATTATACCCATTTTACAGGTGAGGAAGCTGAGGTATAGAGAAGATAAGTCTATTAATAAGTGGCAAAACCAGGATATGAACCCAGGCAGCCTGGCTCAAAGCCCAGGCTCCTAACTACTACACCAGTTGCCTCTTATTCACTGAATTCATGCATGCATGCATGCAGCAAACACTTATTAAGCATTTGCTACATACCAGGCTCCATGCTACTGTTAAGGGTATAAAAACAGCAAGATAAAGACTCACTCTTCTTAAAAAGCTCATGTAGTCTAGCTGGAGACATTGAGATGAAAGCAAAAATTCTCACATTGTGCTCAATGAGCTCAGAGAGGACACTTAATCTCCAGGAAAAGTGGGTAAAAGAAGGCTTACTTGGAGGAGGTGCTCCGTAAACTGAGACTGGAATGATGTGTAGGAGTCCAGCAGGTTAAGAGTAGAGGATTAGAGCGCTTGCTCAGGGAACAGTAAGTACAGAGCCATGGAAATGGGGAACACTGGCTGTGCTCTCAGACCCTTAAGTCATTCCACACTGGAGGTGGGGAACATATGAATGGGAGGCAGAAGGAGAAGCTGAGACTGGTCATGAGGACTGGCAGCACACGGGAAGACTTGGAGGGTTCAATTGATCAAACAATTCTCTGAACAAAATCCTCCCTTCAGATTAGGCACTAGCATTTGCATCTCAAATACCCACTCCCTATTACAAAGTCCTGTACCTCTTCCATTATTTCATAGATTCATTGCCCACCCCCTCAGAGTTGCTTAAGACATCATGGCCATTCAGACCAGCCCTTTGATGATGCATGAATCCTGCTACAAGCTCCTCATAACTGGCGGGTTGTTTAGGAATCTCCATCTGCAGCTGGGCAGGCGTGGAAGTTGAGCTAGCTCATTGTTGGGAGCCCAGTTTAATGAGAGGTCCAAGGACTGCACAATATTTTCGAATGCTCTCCATTAAAATGTATCTGTTCCACAAGCTCTCCTTTTGGTAACAGCTCTTGATGGTAAATATACCCATTCAAAGTACATTTGAATGGAAGCCTCCAATAAATTATTTTTTATGGTGGCAGACAACTTGGGGAATTCCTGAGAGCTGGCAGTTCTCTTTGAATCATCCTAGGGAATCAAGGTGGGACAAATACACCTTTCTATCTTCAGATAATATGCAGTGTAAATTATTTTAGGTTGAATCGTCAGGCGGTTCAGTGATACTGGTCATCTTTGCCACTGCTTGGAACCTTCTGTTTCCCTTATTGGTGGCTCTGTGATCTTCGCTCAGAAGGCAGGAGTTGTCATCTTGAAGTAGGTGATAGATACTGTGTGAGGATGTTGGTCCTGGGTCTGTAAGCCATAAATGGCCTCAAGAAGGCATCTGGGAACAATGAGGGATGAGGGTTTCAGAATCAACAAAGCATCAGGGAGAAATATGGCAGAAATGTCCCAGACAGAACCTCTCACAGGAGCAGTGAAAGCTATGCTGGAGAAACCATAAGGTCATGGTCCTCCCCAGTCATCTTTCACCCCACCTCTCAACCCCCGACTCCTGGTGAACTCTGGCTAAGGCCCATTCGTGTTTCTTCTTCCCCCAGTGAGTCCAATGAAGATAAAGTTTGTCACACTCGTGGCTGCTTCTGCCCTTTGGTCAGCCAGGAGCTTCTCAAAAATTCCTTTTCAACAGATGGTGGAAAAGCTGGGTTTGGCAGCCAGAGACCTAAGTAACAGAATGCTCCTACCTAGCCCACTGGCTTGCAGCATCCACTTCCATGGTCTCAAGGCCAGCAAGTCTCTGACAGCTGGATCTTCCCAGAGCCTGTAGGGCACTGTCTCCTCTGACCTGCCTCTGTCCTCCAACCTGGGCCATCAGCACAGCCCCAAAGTGGGTCTGTGTAGTGTTGACTTCAAGCTAGAACTAAGGCTGGGGACATGGTTTCCTAGTTTCTCAGTTTCTTGAAGGTGCTGGACATGTGGTCCAGTTCATGGATGTACAGTCTGTGACAGTGTAACCGTATGCCAAGTGACATATTATTAGTGGATACATACATGTGCATATTTGTCTCTTTGTGATTATACATCAGTATATGTCTGTATGTATTACATATACGTGTATGTATACCTTGTTCTGTCTAAGTGTATATGTGTAAGCGTATTTATATATTTCTCTGTCCGTAGAGTAGTATAGGTGTGTACAGGCACTTATGTCTGTGACCATGTGTTGCTATGTGTGTCTGTGCATCCGTACAAACCTGTGTGTACCGGTGCATCTGTGTATATATACATCTGGAAATGCCAAGGAGTGTTAGGCTGGTGCTTGGGGCAAGGCTAAGAGCCGACATGGTAATTTCTTCCCTGGAATTTCAGAGCCTCTAAGGACAAAATGCCTTCATAGGAGGCAGCAGCTCGAGTTGCCAGCTGGTCTGTAAATCCCTTTCATGTTGCCCAAGGCCATTGTCAGGGATTAGCCCTGGTCTAGCAGGCTACACAATGACAGGATCTGCAGGGAGGCGTGGTAAGAGCTAAGGGGGCTGCAGCTTCCTCTCCCTGTACCTCTTGCCCCCCACTCACCGTGAAATAGGATCACAGCAGCAGAGGCGAATTAGCAGGGACAGAAAGCCTTGCTGAGCTACGTTTTACATATATGAACTCATTTGATTCTCATGACAGCTCTCCAAGGACTAAGAGTCCCAATTTCCAGATGAATACATGAAGGTACAGTGAGTTTAAGTAACTTGTTGGGATTGGAGGTCAAGCAATATTCCTCCAAATGCAGTCTGGCTCTTGTGTACTAAGTTCTTCTGGACTGAGCCATACAGACCTGAGATGTCTTATTCCCAGTGACCAGAGGCCACTCTTGGCCAGAATGCCAACAAAGTGAGGGTTGTTGTTTTTTTCTTTGTCATTCTTCCCTTCCTTCCTCATTCTTCTCTTTGCTCTGAAGATGTCCACATCTCATCCCTCAGTGAGCTTCCCACTGGGGTGTCAAGCTAGAACTTGTCCTCCCAATACTCCCCAATCTTTTGTTTCCACCAGAATTTCCTGTCTTGCAAATGGACACTTCCTCACTGCTCGGCTCTCTGCTTTCCAAGGTGTTTCCATATTGAGCAAAGATGCTCAACCAGTGCTAGGATGATTATGGCTACTAATGAAGTCAAATGTCTCACTTCCCTGGGACAGAATGCAGGAGCTGAAAGTTCATAAAATCCAATGTCCTCTTTTAGGCTCACAGGAGGGAAGGGACCCAAGGGGCCAACAGCTAGGAAGATGGTGTGTTAGCCTTGAATCAAGTCTTGTAGTTTCAAACCTAATATTTCTCTCACTTCACCAACTTCTGATTTTACAGTTAATCCCAAAGAAATGTGATGATGGTGGGAACTACAGGCATTGAGACTGGTCAGTGGTGGAGACAGTTTGGCCATACTATAGCTCTCTATCTGTGAAGAGAGCTGGCTTTCTTGAAGTGTTGCAGTGGGAGCCTTCCTGAATGGATTCAACATGACAACTTGCCTATCCGTCTCCTGGGTATTTGTCTAAGATCATGAAAATCCCAACCTGAAATATGACCTCTTGCACAAATTCAAGATGACCACAAGTGTCAGCCACCCAAGCATCAACTTTCTTTTAAGAATAAGGTATAGGAAAGGGGGATAAAGGATAACTTTTATTGCAATATTTGGGTTAAATATTTGGTGCAGACCACCTATATGTAAAAGTCTGGACAGAGGTCACTCTGTGAAGCTCCTCAGTAGCTGTTCTTGCAATGTTTTAAATAAACATGGACATTCAAATTACCTGGTTACAGTGTCTTTATTTACTTAGTGGAGCATTGAAAAATACATAGCAGAAGCAGCAAGAATCTACAAATCCCAATGTTGGGGAGAGGAAGCTGGGGCATCTTCCAACAGTGGGTTCTCTGCTTTTCCTGAGCTAAGGACCCAGGATCCCTACTGGGCTTTAAGGGACTCAAGGATACCAGATGTCCTGCAGCACATTTGGCCTCAAGGTTTCCCCATCTCCAAGAAACTCATGAGCTGCTTTAAATGAGTTTCCAAATGTGTGTTTAGGCTGGATTTACATCTGGGTTGCTGCATATTAAATGCTGATTATTAAAAACATTTGCATGGCGCTTTAACAACGAGAGATTATGTATCTGTTACCTAAGTCTCAGTGAAGGCTTTATTAATTCATTATTATTTTATCAACATACAATAAACTGTTCTATTAAATCTAAATTACACAGATATTTAGGGAGGGATCATCTAAAAGGACCTCAGCCGAGACTATCCCCAGGGAGGGACTTAATGAAGTTTCAAACAGTTAATAACCCTCAGTTCATAAATAAACCATGGGCATTTAAAGACCTGCAAAATACTAAAATAAGATGTTGAGACTCAACAAAGGAGGTATGAGAGAGCACTCTTGGAATTACCCTCCTTGTAACTCACAGGTAAAACCTCTACTTTTAGACAATATTTCTTGGATACCTGGGAATATGTGACACTCCTGGGGACTTTAGGATTAACCTTGCCCTTGATTCCAAATTCACTAAGGAAATGGGCAGAGGCAGCCTTGAAATAATTTTTTCCTTCTCTCAAATAATCCACCTCTGACTTTAAAACATATTTTGGTCTAAGAGGTGAAGGGTGAGAAAGAGATTCTGCCCAGATGTAAGGTAATGTGGTAATTTCTTAACAATCCTACAGGGTAAATTGAAAGTCAAAGCTCACAGCTCATACTCTGGAGACAGGATTAGCTATAATTTTCAGGGCTCAGAGCAAAATGAAATGCAAGGCCCCTTGTTCAAAAATAATTGAGAATTTTAAGATGCTAAGAGTAGAACAATGAACCAAGAACGGGGGTCCTTCTTTGTGCGGGGCTCAGTGTGACTGCACAGGTTGAATGACCATGATGCTGGCCTGTCTGGATGGCTCCTGAGCAAGGTGGATGGAGGCATAGGAGGCAAAGGCCTCAAGGTGGGGAAGTTCTGGTGTTCCACTGGAACATGGGGAGTATAGAGATTTGTTGGGACCATTGTAGGGAGAACTGTCAGGCTATAGGAGTAAGTTGGAGCCAGATCATAAGAGGCTTATCTGCCAGGCTAAGGGAGGCAGGAAGTTATGGAAAGTTTTCGAGCAGAGTGTGATGACCTCAGAAGTTCAAGCTCACTGATGGTCAAAGGCCAAGGACTGACTTAGTTGGGAAGGTTTCTTTGCATTGCAGTGATCTGTCCTTCCAAACTTACTCATATTTGAGCACTGCTCTGAGCCAACACTTGGCTTTTTTTTTTTCCTTTTCATCTTGAGTTCCCAGCAAATACTGTGTGGTTTTTTGGGTGGTGACCAATTACAGAAGAAATGAGTCTTTCTTAATTTAGGTTCTCTTGAAAGAAGAGCCTGAGATATAGAGTCGGGGGTAAGTAGTTTAATAATGGGGTGATCCAAGTAAGCAGAATGAGGAAGCAGAGAGAAAAAGAGAGACAGAAAGAGAAAGAAAAGCCAATAAAAGATGTATCGTGGAGTGATTTACCACATTGGATGCAGTTTCCCTGGGAATCCTCTGTGGTTCAGAATGCACCACGGAATTGTTGCTCTGAAGAACAGGAAGCTGAAGTATTTATCCACTGACTCCCATGCCCCACAGGTTGAGGATGCCCTTTGGAGGTATAATCCAGTGTGAACTTTGGGGCTATACCTGCCAGTATCTGAAGGGCATTCATGGGTTTAGGTAATATTTTGGGACAGAAAGAAATAGAGAGATGCTGAAACACTGTTGATGTAGGATGTTGGCTGTGTGCTCAGAGGTGCCCCCATGGCTGCATAGAAATCAGGTGGGGCTACGGCCTATGGTGCGGGATACAGAAACTATTTGTAACAGGCTCCTTAGGCCACTTAAAAGTATCTAAAAGTTTTCATGGCCCAACCTAATCAGGACTTAGTCTCTGGAGACCCACAGATGAGTGGAAAGGTTTTGGGAAAGCAGTTGATTGTCCTTCCCAGTGCCAACCATAGCAGCAGAGTATGTGTCCCAGATGGGGATAACCTAGAATGTCAGTATATAGGTTAGACCAGAAAGCTGCCCTGGAGGGTATACTGAGTCCCCCCACATCTCTCTTCCTGTTGGGTGCCTAGAATTCCACCTCTACCCTGAAAGCTTTAGTGGGAATGGCAGCATGGGAATGCTGGACTCCTGGCATCATGGAGTGAAAGGGAGACACATGACTTTGCCAATGACCAGCTCTGAATCCAAAAACCAGGAGTTAATCTTAAGAGCATGAACTATGGAGAAGGGCAGCCCTGGGTTTGAATCCTGGTACTTGTCAACTGTGAATTTGGGGCAAGTCAGTCATTCATCTATGTAACTATTAATTAACTAAGTAGTTACTGAGCATTGATTCTGTTCCAGGCATGGAACAAGTCCACCTCAGGTTTCTAGGCTAGAGGAGAATATAGGCAATAAAGGATAGGGAAAAATGGATAAAAACAAACTGTTATAAGTCTATAAATATGAATCATGTGAAATGGTAGAGTATGATTGGAATGGGGAAGGTGAATAAACTATGTAGATAGGGTAGTAAGCCTGGGTTTCTTACTGGAGTAAAAGGAGACAACCGTGGGAAAAGCAGAGGTAAGAGATTTCCAGGCAGATGGAACTACATGTGTTAAGGCCAGGAAGTATTAAAGAGCTTGCATAGCTGTGGAACCAAGAGGAGGCCAGGTTGACTAGACCACATTAAGTGATGGGAAGGGAGGCAGGAGATGAAGTTGCAGAGGAGGGCAGGAGTTACACCATGTTGGCATCGTAGCCCAAGTAAAGAACTTTAGCTTTTTATTTTGAATGCAGAGGGGAGCCATAGAAATATTTTAATCAGAGGAGTAACGTGATACAATTTTTCATTTTAAAAAAGATCACTCTCAATAAAGTGAGGCGACTCATTTGGAAGGGGGACAAGAATAGCCATGGAGGGACCAACTAAGAGGATTTTGTGATATTTCAGGGATGACAGTAGTATTGGAGAAGAGCAGAGGTGGGTAGGTTTGAGGTGTATTTGGGAAGTAGAGTCAACCAGTCTTGCTAATGGGTGGGATGTCAGGGTGGAGGGAGGAGTTTCATAGATGGGTCCCTGGAGAAACCATGGTGTCATTTACTGAGGTGCGTAAGACTAAGATAAAAACATGTGTGTATATGCATGTGGGAGATCAAACGGTTGGACCTGTTGAGTTTGAGATGTCTATAAGGCATGCAGGTAGAGATGGCAATTCCGTATTGGCTGTTTGGGTCTAGAGTTTGGTGAGGGCATTTTTGCTGGAGACTAAACTTGGGAGTCATTGGCATACGATGCTTTTTTGAAAGCCTAGGAAAAGATGCAAACTGTAAAGTGGGGGCAAGAAGATCTTTCTTCAGAGTCAGACATTGCTCAGGAAGTGCAAGTTCCCTCTTCCCTTCTCCACGTCTCCTCTCCTGCCATATGGGGACAAGTGGGTGGGTCCTCTGAAGGCTTGCACAGAGGCTGGAGTGAGGGGCCCAGCCTCAGAGAAGAGGAACAGCACAATCTCGGCCCAGCCCTAATCACAGGCTAGTCTCATGTAGGCTCTTTATTTCTGAGCAACATGACACACTGGGTTGTGCTGGAGGACTGTCATAAACAAGATGGGACATGGGTTTTTGACACTGTACTCATTTCTAAGGTAGAGGCCACATTGATTCATCTTTCTTTCAATGCTGTGAGCTGGAGAGGAGAGGCGGGCCTTGATGTCAGAAACTTGAGTCCCACACGCAAAACGAATGTGAGCCCATTTGAAGCTGTGATGACAAAAGGCCTTGGTTGCTAGGAAGAAGGCAGTGGAGAGGCCCCACATAGGCTGTTTCCCAAGGTGGATTAAACACACATTGAAATATGAATCACTGGAGGCATTTTAAAGACTGTCGCCTGACATATAGAAATCACATTTCTCTTCCAGTGGAAAATGGCAGCAGGTATCAATTGTTAGGGGACACGGTGTGAATGGATGGCAGGCCTTGTGCAGCACTTTGTTCCATG